>NC_140998.1:157330334-157604594 GCF_052327205.1 Somniosus microcephalus
CCACTGCAACCCTGCCCCCTCCTCCGCTGCAACCCTGCCCCTTTGCCACTACATTCCTGCCCCTCCCCCACTGCAACCCTCCCCCACTGCAACATTGCCCTTCCCCCACTGCAACCCTGGCCTTCCCACACTGCAACCCTCCCCCACTGCAACCCTGCCCCACCCCACTGCAACCCTGCCCCCTCCCCCACTGCAAACCTGCCCCCTCCCCCACTGCAACACTCCCCCACTGCAACCCTCCCCCACAGCAACCCTGCCCCCTTCCCCACTACCCCCTCCCCCACTGCAACCCCTGCCCCTCCCTCACTGCTGCCCTGGCCCTCCCCCATTGCAACCGTTGTTTTATAAATATATTAAGAGTAAGAGGATAACTCAAGCACGGGTAGGACCTATTAGAGATCATGAGGGTAATCTGTGTGTGGAGGCGAGAGACGTCGGTAGGGTTCTTAATGAATACTTTGCGTCTGTTTTCACAAAGGAGAGGTGCAAAGCAGACATTGCTATCGGGGGGAGGAGTGTGAAATAGATGAAATAAACATTGTGAGAGAGGAAGTGTTAATGGGTTTAGCAGCTTTCAAAGTGGATAAATCCCCAGGTCCGGATGAAATGTATCCCAGGCTGTTAAGCGAAGCAAAAGAGGAAATAGCCGAGGCCCTGCCCATCATTTTTCAATCCTCTCTGGCTTCAGGTGTGGTGCGGAGGACTGGAGGACTGTTAATGTGGTACCCTTGTTTAAAAAGGGAGAAAAGGATAGACCAAGTAATTACAGGCCAGTCAGCCTAACCTCGGTGGTGGGAAAATTATTGGAAAGAATTCTGAAGGACAGGATAAATCTTCATTAGAAGGACATGGATTAATCAAGGATAGTCAGCATGGATTTGTTAAGGGAAGGTCGTGTCTGACAAACTTGATTGAATTTTTGAGGAGGTAACAAGGAGGGTAGATGAGGGTAGTGCGTTCGATGTAGTGTATATGGACTTTTGCAAGGCTTTTGATAACGTTCCACATGGCAGACTGGTCACAAAGTTAAAAGCCCATGGGATCCAGGGCAAAGTGTCAAGTTGGATTCAAAACTGGCTCGGAGACATGAAGCAGAGGGTATTGGTTGATGGTGTTTTTGTGACTGGAAAGCTGTTTCCAGTGGGGTTCCGCAGGGCTCAGTACTAGCTCCCTTGCTTTTTGTGGTATATATCAACGATCTTGACTGGAATATAGGGGGTATGATTAAGAAGTTTGCAGATGATACGAAAATCGGCTGCGTGGTTGATACTGAAGAAGGAAGCTGTAGACTGCAGGAAGATATCAATAAATTGGTCAGGTGGGCAGAACAGTGGCAAATGGAATTCAAGCTGGAGAAGTGTGTGGTAATGCATTTGGGGAGGGCTAACAAGGAAAGGGAATACATATTAAATGGTAGGACACAGTAGTGTAGAGGAACAAAGAGACCTTGGAGTGCATGTCCACAGATCCCTGAAGGTAGCAGGCCAGGTAGATAAGGTGGTTAAGAAGGCATACGGAATGCTTGCCTTTATTAGCTGTGGCATAGAATACAAGAGCAGGGAGGGTTATGCTTCAACTGTATAAAACACTAGTTAGGCCGCAGCTAGAGTACTGCGTGCAGTTCTGGTCACCACATTACAGGAAAGATGTGATTGCACTAGAGAGGGTACAGAGGAGATTTACAAGGATGCTGCCGGGAGTAGACAACCTTAGCTATGAGGAAATACTGGATAGGCTGGGTCTGTTTTCCTTGGAACAGAGGAGGCTGAGGGGAGTTGTTGAGTTGTATAAAATTATGAGGGGCCTAGATAAAGTGGATAGAAAGGACCTATTTCCCTTAGCAGAGGGGTCAAAAAAACAGATTTAAAGTAATTGGTGGAAGGTTTAGAGGGAATTTGAGGGGAAATTTCTTCACCCAGAGGGTTGTGGGGGTCTGGAACTCACTGCCTGAAAGGGTGGTAGAGGCAGGAACCCTAACCACATTTAAAAAGTACTTGGATGTGCACTTGGGATGTTGTAACCTGCAGGACTACGGACCAAGAGCTGGGAAGTGGGATTAGGCTGGATAGCTCTTTGTTGGTCGGTGCGGACACGATGGGCCGAAATGGCCTCCTTCCGTGCTGTAACTTTCTATTCTATGATTCTATGAACCCTCCCCCATTGCAACTCTTGCAACCGTGCCCCCTCCCCCACTGCAACCCTGGCCCCATCCCCCAGTGCAACCCTGCCCCCTCCCCCAGTGCGACGCTGCTCCCTCCCCCACTACAACCCTTGCAGCCGTGCCGTTGCAGTGGTGGGAGGCAGGGTTGCAGTGGTGGGAGGCAGGGTTGCAGTGGTGGGAGGCAGGGTTGCATGGGGTATACATGGATGACTCAGCAGGAAACCCGAACCATCTTGTTTCAGGGTCCTGATTCTAATGTTTTTGGCAAGGTGCCCGGGCGAAATGTGTTTGACAGTAGGCAGCTGGCCCATCTGGAGGCAGGAAATGAGGCGAGTCAGCTGAATGTGAAAAGCCTGAAGCCCCACTTTAAAGGGGAGCGGTAGAAGCGTCAGAACAAGCTGCACTTCAGTGCTGCGCGCAGCATTTCTGCAGAACCTACAGCAACACGTGCAATGAATTTGGACACCTTTAAGGCTCCAAGCACACAAGCGACTGCCATAAAAATAAGCCCCACACTTCCTGCCACTTTTCCCTGCCTGCAGCTGAGGATCCCTGTAATTGACGCTGACATAGAAAAGAAAGGATTTGCATTCATATAGCACCTTTCACGACCTCAGGATGTCCCAAAGCACCTTACAGCCAATGGAGTACTTTTGAAATGTAGTCACTGTTGTAATTTAGGATACGTGGCAGCCAATTTGCGCACAGCAAGCTCTCACAAACAGCAACGTGATAATGACCTGATAATCTGTTTTAGTGATGCTGGGAACTCGGTAATAAGCCTACGCTTCCGTTGCGCTCGCTGTTTTGATCCCGCAACCCCATAATTTTTAAGCGCAAACTGGGCAGTAGGGACACAAAAACAGCCCCTCACTGTCAAGACGCTCCACTTGGGCCAGGTACCTGAACAGCAGGTGCCCTCAAAGTCATACCCCAGGAAGAAACCACCAATATAGGAGAGGAGAAGGACAAGAAAAATGTTATCTTTGCCGGGATTGTTTTATTTTGTAATTCAATTATTTCCCTCCCCCTCTATTTCTCTAATTGTGACTAGGTGTTGTCACACTGCTTCTGAACCCATGTTGGGTTTACATAGATACTGTGACAGCGCAAACCATTTAAGGGGCCACCGCCTTTGTGGAAAAGTGTTTGGTAAACGAACATGTGTCGTTTTAATTCCCTCAGTGCGCAATATCACACCCTTTAACACGTTGAAATGAATTCCTGTCACGCTATTTTAATGCAGATATTAAGCTGCTTATTTTAAAGATGTTAACGCCTGCATTGAAATACTGCGGACAGGAATTTATGCATTAATGGATGTATCACAAAGAGCACTGCGGCAATTAAATTCAGCAGTGTGCTTTAAAACTTGCTACCACATTGGGTAATTGAAGTAGATAGCATTGATGCATTTAAGGAGAGGCTTGAAGGAAAAGAGAATAGAGGGATACGGGGGTGCTGGGTGGAAAGAGATAATCAGTGTGGAAGGAGTCTTGTACAGAGTATAAACACTGGGTTTGACCAATTGGGCCAAATGACCTGATTCTGTGCTGTAATTCTACTTAATAAGTTACATCAAACACATTGCCAAGCCACTTGCTTCATTGTGATGAAAATGAAAGCCCAGTCTTCTCCATCCCCCAACAAAAACATTCTGTTCGAAATATTTTGAATCTGGCAAGGAAGAAAGTTCTGAGGAGGACACAAGCAGGACAGAGAATTTCTTGAACTAAAAACAGAAAATGCTGGAAATACTCATCAGGTCAGGCAGCAACTGTGGAGAGAAACAGGGTTAACGTTTCAGGTCGACGACCTAGAATCATAGAATCATAAAATGGTTATAGCACAGAAGGAGGCCATTCGGCCCGTCGAGCCTGTGCCAGCTCTCTGCAAGAGCACTTCAGCTAGTCCCACTCCCCCGCCCTTTCTCCGTAGCCCTGCAAATTTTTTTCCTTCAGGTACTTATCCAATTCCCTTTTGAAAGCCACGATTGAATCTGCCTCCACCACCCTTTCAGGCAGTGCATTCCAGATTCTAACCAGTCATCGCGTAAAAAAGTTTTTTCTCATGTCGCTTTTGGTTCTTCTGCCAATCACCTTAAATCTGTGTCCTCTGGTTCTTGACCCTTCTGCCAATGGGAACAGTTTCTCTCTATCTACTCTGTCCAGACCCCTCATGATTTTGAACACCTCTATCAAATCTCCTCTCAACCTTGTCTGTTCTAAGGAGAACAACCCCAGCTCCTCTAGTCTATCCACTAACTGAAGTTCCTCATCCCTGGAATAATTCTCGTAAATCTTTTCTGCACCATCTCTAAGGCCTTCACATCCTTCCTAAAGTGCGGTGCCCAGAATTGGACACAATAGTCCAGTTGAGCATCCCTGATTATAATCGCTCAACCTTCAGTGGCCGTGCCTTCTGTTGCCTAGGTCCTAAGCTCTGGAATTCCCTGCCTAAACCTGTCCGCCTCGCTACCTCGTTTTCCTCCTTTAAGACGCTCCTTAAAACCTACCTCTTTGACTAAGTTTTTGGTCACCTGCTCTAATTTATCCTTATGTAGATCGGTGCCAAATTTTTTGGCTTAAAATACTCCTGTGCAGCGTCTTGGGATGTTTTACTACATTAAAGGCGTTATATAAATACAAGTTGTTGTTTTTGATGTTGTTGAGGCCGAACCAGTGTTTTAGAAAGGTTCATCATAATTTCCTTGCTTTCGTGCTCTATGCCTCTATTTATGAAGCTCAGGATCCCGTATGCTTTTTAAACCGCTTTCTCAACCTGCTCTGCCACCTTTGATGATTTGTGCACATATACCCCCAGGTCTCTCTGTTCATGCACCCACCTTAGGATTGTACCCTTTAGTTTATATTACCTCACCTCATTCTTCCTACCAAAATGTATTACTTCGCACTTTTCTGTGTTAAATTTCATCTGCCACGTGTCCGCCCATTCCACCAGCCTGTCTATGTCTTCTTGAAGTCTATCACTCTCCTCCTCACTGTTCACGATACTTCCAAGTTTTGTGTTATCTGCAAATTTTGAAATTGTGCCCTGTACACCCAAGTCCAAGTCATTAATATATATCAAGAAAAGCAGTGGTCCTAGTACCAACCCCAGGGAAATACCACTGAATACCTTCCTCCAGTCTGAAAAACAACCGTTCACCACTACTCTGTTTCCTGTCACTTAGCCAATTTCGTATCCATGCTGCCACTGTCCCTTTTATTCCACGCGCTTCAACTTTGCTGGCAAGCCTATTATGTGGAACTTTATCAAATGCCTTTTGGAAGTAATATACACCACATCAACCGTATTGCCTTCATCAACCCTCTCTGTTACCTCATCAAAAACTCGATCAAGTTAGCTAAACATGAATTGCCTTTAACAAATCCGTGCTGGCTTTCCTTAATTAAGGCACACTTGTCCAAGTGACTGGTAACTGTGTCCCTGATTATCGTTTCCAAAAGCCGAGGTTGAAGTGACTGGCCTGTAGTTGCTGGGTTTATCCCTACATTCTTTTTTGAACAAGGGTGTAACATTTACAATTCTCCAGTCCTCTGTCACCACCAGCAAATCTAAGGAGGATTGGAAGATTACGGCCAGTACCTCCACGATTTCCTCCTTAACTTCCCTCAGCATCCTAGGATGCATCCCATCCAGCTCTGGTGACTTATCTACTTTAAGTACAGCCAGCCTTTCTAGTACCTCCTCTTTATCAATTTTTATCTTATCCAGTATCTCCACTACAAACTCTTTCACTATGACTTTGCAGCATTTTCTTCCTTGGTGAAGACAGAAGCAAAGTATTCATTTAGTACCGGTAATGAAATCTGTTTGTCTTGCCTGTATTCGTTTTGCACTCATGTATATTACCCTCCCCCACACGGTGTATAGTTTCACTTCCTCTTCCCTGACTAACCTGGAAGGTTCCAGGTCTTGGCTCTTGGCTCCGCCCCTGACTTCTCTTACTTAAAGATCCCAGGATCTGTATGACTCATTCCTGTGAGCCAGTCAGTGTGTTGAGATGTTAGCTCTGATCTTAGTGATTAAAAGCCAACTTGTTTAAGCCTATAACTTCTAGTTTTGTGGTTATTGAAGGCACATCAATTTTAATCACTAAAGAATACTAGGATGGATCGACTCCTAAAACCAGAGCGTCTGGACTTGGATCCACATTCTGCTGAAGCATCAAATCAATTTGGACACTGGCTCAAATGCTTCAAACTCTTCGCGAGGGCCTCATCCGCTAGCGAGGTAGATAAACTGAGTCTACTGACTACTCGCGTTAATCATCGGATTTATTCGTTCATCCGGGACGCCACCTCTTACACGGAGGCCATCACTATCCTGAAGGCCCAATACCAGAGGCCAGTAAACGAAGTGTACGCCAGACATCTGCTGGCTACACGCAGGCAGCGACCTGAGGAATCAATGGACGATTTCTTACAGGGCCTAAAGGACTTGGTCCGGGACTGTAACTGCAAGGCCGTGACGGCCAATGTGTACTCTGACGAATTGGTCCGCGATTCCTTCATCACGGGCCTCAAATCAAATTATATCCGGCAGAGACTGCTGGAGAAGGAGGTCCTGGACTTAAAAAAGGCAATGGCCACTGCGCGATCGCTGGACGTGGCCCAGAAAAACTCTGACTCTTATTCTTCCGGCCATGCGGCCCTCACCGCCTCGTGCGCGCCGAGCGGGCCGCCATTTTGGAATCAGCCATCTTCCCCATCCAGGTCTCAGACCAGCTCTACACTGCCGGAGTCCCCACACAGAAGTTCACCCAGGAGTCCTACTACAGCGGCAATGTCTCGAGGCCCGAAATGCTACTTCTGCGGCCAGGCCAAGCACCCCAGACAACGATGCCCAGCGAAGGACGCTACATACTTCAAATGTAAGAAAAAGGGGCATTTTAGCAAAGTCTGCAGGGGGAATCCGATTTCCAACTCCGTCACTGCCTCGTGCGTGCCGTGCGGGCCGCCATCTTGGGATCCGCCATCTTTTCCCGACTCAACGGCCGCCCAGGGCCCAACAGTGGCTTCGATCATGGTGGATCAATCCAGGCCACACCCGTTGACAAAATCTATGATGGACATACAGGTAAACGGGAATTTAACGAAATGTTTAATTGACTGTGGGAGTACCGAGAGTTTTATCCACCCTAGCCTGGACCGGCGGCACTCATTAACGGTAACCCCTACACGGAGCAGAATTGCTATGGCTGCTAAGCCCCACACTTCGGACATTTTGGGCTACTGTGTGGTAACACTGACTGTAAAAGGCACGGACTACAAGGATTTTAAACTCCTCGTGATGCCAGAACTCTGTGTTAATGTAATCTTGGGCCTGGACTTCCAGTGCCACCACGAAAGTGTCACGCTAGCATATGGCGGGTCCCAGCCGCCACTCACAGTCTGTGGTCTATCAACCTTAAAAACCCTTTACCTCGCATATCAGAAATGGTCAACCAGATTGCGCAATACCGAGTCTTCTCGACTATCGACCTCAAATCCGCGTATCACCAGCTCCCCATTAGAACGGAAGACCGCCCATACACGGCCTTTGAGGCGAACGGACGCCTCTACCATTTTCTCAGAGTGCCCTTCGGGGTAACAAATGGGGTCTCGGTCTTCCAACGTGAGATGGACCGCATGGTTGACGAGAATAAACTACAAGCTACCTACCCCTATCTGGACAATGTCACTATCTGCGGGCACAACCAGCAAGACCACGATCTAAATCTTGCGAGATTTTTAAAAACTGCCCTAAAGCTGAATCTAACCTACAACGAAGACAAATGTGTCTTCAACACAACCCGTCTCTGTATCCTCGGCTGTGTGGTGGAAGATGGGGTAATTGGACCGGACCCTGACCGATTACGCCCCCTAAAGGAACTGCCCCTGCCACACAATCCCAAAGCTTTAAAAAGGTGCCTGGGATTTTTTTCGTATTATGCCCAATGGGTGCCCAATTACTCTGATAAGGCCCGACCCCTCATTAAATCGACGTCCTTCCCACTATCAGCTGAAGCTCGGGAGGCTTTCACCAGTATCAAACAGGACATTGAAAGGGCTGCACTGTGTGCAGTGGACGAAAGCATTCCCTTTCAAGTCGAAAGCGATGCGCCAGACTTTGCCTTAGCTGCGACCCTCAATCAGGCTGGGAGACCTGTGGCCTTCTTCTCCCGAACCCTTCAGGGACCTGAAATCAGGCACTCTTCTGTTGAGAAGGAGGCACAGGCTATAGTGGAGGCAGTGCGGCACTGGAGACACTACCTAGCCGGCAAACGTTTCACCCTGCTCACCGACCAGCGGTCGGTGGCTTTCATGTTTAATAACAAACAAAGGGGGAAAATCAAGAATGACAAAATACTCAGGTGGAGGATTGAACTATCCACGTTCGACTATGATATTATGTACAGGCCGGGAGCCCTTAATGAACCCCCAGACGCCCTATCGCGGGGAATGTGTGCCAGCATTCATACGGACAAATTACAGGGTCTCCACAACGACCTCTGTCACCCAGGGGTCACCCGACTATACCATTTTATAAAGTCCCGCAATCTGCCCCACTCCATCGAGGAGGTCAGGGCAATGATCAGAGCCTGCCGCACCTGTGCGGAATGCAAGCCTCGTTTCTACAGGCCTGACCGTGCACACCTTATCAAAGCCACACGGCCATTCGAGCGCCTAAGTCTGGACTTCAAGGGACCCCTTCCCTCTGCCGACCGTAACGTATACTTCCTCAATATCATCGATGAATATTCCCGCTTCCCCTTCGCCATTCCCTGCCCAGACATGACCAGTGCCACGGTCATCAAGTGTCTCTGTAATCTATTCTGCATGTTTGGCATGCCGAACTACATACACAGCGATAGGGGGACGTCATTTATGAGTGACGAACTGCGCCAGTTCTTGCTCTCAAAGGGGATAGCCACTAGCAGAACCACTAGCTACAACCCCCGGGGTAATGGGCAAGTGGAAAGGGAGAATGCTACTGTTTGGAAGGCTGTCACGTTAGCCTTAAAGTCAAAAGGCCTTCCGACCTCCCGCTGGCAGGAAGTCCTCCCAGACGTGCTCCACTCCATAAGGTCTCTGTTATGTACAGCCACTAATGCTACGCCTCACGAAAAGATGTTTGTTTTCCCCCGGAAATCCACCCCGGGCATACCTCTACCCGCGTAGCTGACGTCTCCGGGGACAGTACTATTGCGGAAGCACATGACAGGCCATAAAACGGACCCCCTTGTGGAAAAGGTACAGCTCCTCCATGCAAACCCTCAGTACGCCTATATCGAATACTCTGACGGGCGAGAGGACACTGTTTCCATAAAAGACCTCGCTCCCTCGGGGAGCGGAGAGAACGATGAGAGACTACCCGAGGAAGACCTACACCAAAAAGAGACAGGACGCCCAGAGGTATCAATACCCAACTTTAACCTGGAGGACACTGCAGATAACCTGGAAGACACTGCGGAGGCCCGGACAGCGGAGGAACCAGAATCCACTCCCCTAGAGGCACCCCAACCGGCTTTGCGCTGATCACTGAGAACCGCAAAACCTCCTGACAGACTCACTTATACCAACTTTTAAGAAACATCACCCCGATGGACTAAATCTAAAGAAGGGGTGAATGTAATGAAATCTGTTTGTCTTGATCCTGTATTCGTTTTGCACTCATGCATATTACCCTCCCCCACACGGTGTATAGTTTCACTTCCTCTTCCCTGACTAACCTGGAAGGTTCCAGGTCTTGGCTCTTGGCTCCGCCCCTGACCTCTCTTACTTAAAGATCCCAGGATCTGTATGACTCATTCCTGTGAGCCAGTCAGTGTGTTGAGATGTTAGCTCTGATCTTAGTGATTAAAAGCCAACTTGTTAAAGTCTATAACTTCTAGTTTTGTGGTTATTGAAGGCACACCAGTACCTCAGCCATGCCCTTTGCCTACGTGCATAGGTCTCCTATATGGTCCCTAATCAGCCCCACCCCTCCTCTTACTACCCGTTTACTATTTATATGCCTATAGAAGACTTCAGAATTCCCTTCTTTGTTAGCCGCCAATCTATTCTCATGCTCTCTCTTTGCCCCTCTTATTTTCTTTTTCACTTCTCCTCTGAACTTGCTATATTCAGCCTGATTCTCACTTGTATTCTCAACCTGACATCTGTCATACACACTCTTTTTCTGCTTCATCTTACTCTCTGGGGAAAAAAATGTGTCCCCTTGGCGCCTCATGTTAGTGCCAGATGATGCTAATGGGGCGCCAGACCAGTATCACTGGGGTGAGGCAGATCCAGTGTCGCACGCCAAATCCGCGCCCCCCTCCCCCCCGTAGCGCCGCCGGTGAAAGGTATCGCCGAGAACATCAACGCCAGGTAGATCGTGACACCAGTCAGTGTGCAACACTCACTGACCGCCTAATTTCTGAAATTAATTCTCGCCACTTACGTCACCGCCTGGAGTAAACTCCGACAGGGAGAGCTGGTGTGCAGCACCAGGAAGCTGGCTCCAGAGACGTTATTTAGAAGGATCATCAGTAATCACTCGCAGCTATCAGGTTAGTGCAGTTTCAGTGTTTTTTTTGTTAATTTCACCCATTGCACCAGTTTCATTCAGTAATTTCAAGGTTCTATTGTATCAGGGGTCTTCCGGCAACTAAAAAATAGCAACATTTATTCTTCAACGATTCAAACTGCTACACTTGGTAACATTAATGGGGGCTGTACTGGCGCCACCTTGCCCTCCAGGATCTACGGCGGAGGGAGCATAGACAGCGAGAAATATGGGAACATGTGCGCAGAGAGATGAGGAGAGACATCAGGGCTTTCACCAGGAGGCCTTACCCTCTGAGGGTGTTCGAGTGCACTTCTCCTAACTTCAATTAAGCGAGGAGCAGTGTATTAAACGGCTCCACCTCACCAAGGAGGTGGTTACAGAACTCTGCCACCTCCTCCAAACAGACCTCCAGCCTCACACCAGGATGACTTAAAGCCCAGATCCCCTTTGCTCACCACATCTGCATCATTCCATCCCTCTCGCAGGCCATATCACAGCGCAAAGCTGAAATGAGAGACACCACAAAAGAATGGTAAGTGAAGTAATGAATTTATCAAAAAGTAGTGGACACATATTTACACCAAAAATATTTACTTTTCACCCTTGTGCAATCCCTTAGGGACTCTCGTTACTGTGCCTTTTCCTGCTCTAGTGCTCCTATGAAGTGTTGGCCCAGTGGCTGCAGCACGGCTGGTGGAAGGCTACTGAGTGTCCGTGCGGGAGACTTCAGATGGCCTTGCAGGATGTCCTCAACCAGCTCTGGACCTGGAAGACTCGGCTGTAGACTGCACCACCTCAGTCTGGGCTGGCTGGATGACAGGCGGCAACAAGGGCAATGGCGGAATGGTGGGAGCAGGAATGCTGTCATCCTGAGAGAGGACAGCAGGTTACTGCTCCACTGACCCACTGCCACTCCCCCGGGGCAGCACCTCAGCATCCCTAGCAATCTGTTGGAGCACAGATTGCTGGCCTGCTGTGACACCGTGAAAGCCCCGGTCGATGGTGGTAGACCCAGCCACGATGGCAGCAGTCAGAGCTTGTGTGGCATCAAGCTGAGACTGCATGAGAGCAGTCTGAGATTGGATGCCACCAAGCATAGACTCCATTACAGCACTAAGATGTTGTGTTGCTTCTGCCTGTGCTGTAATGGAAGCTGCCAGATCGCCCATCACACTCGGCATCAGGTCTGGGTTGCCACGGTCTCTCTGGGTGTCTACCATCCTTTGCAGACTGGGCTCCATGGTGTGTGCAGAGCCTTGCGCAATGTTGGAGGCGGACTCCTCCACGCTCCTTACCATTGCCGAGAAGTTCTCGGGCACCCTTGCCATTGCACCTATCATCTCCGTGTGCATGCCCATCACCCTTCTTCTAAAGGCCTCCCCATCGTGGTCCTCATCTGAGTCCTGTGCAGCAGAACTCGCGCGCTAACTCGCCCTCCGGGGAGCTGGCCCCCGAGCTACCCTTTCCCCCTGGTCTTGCTGCAGCCCGCTTGTCCCCGGTACATCACCCTGTGCAGATCCCACTGCTATACTAGCCTCTAAAGAACGCATAGTGCCAGTGTCTGAGCTGGTGTCTGTGGGTGAGAGATGCAGTGACTCGGTGTGTTCTTCCTCCTCACTCTCTACGGTGCCCTCAGGGACCAGCTGCTTAGGTGCTTGCTGATTATCTGAAAGCATAAAGGCACAAGAGTCGGGTTAAGGTGAGGGGAGAGGGGCAGGAAGGGAGAAATGCATACATACAGCATGATTAGGTGGAAAGTGCGAAACGCTTGTGGGGTGAGGGGGAAGTGGGATGTGAGAAGGCGGAGTAGGGATGAACAGACCGTTGTTGTCCCCAAGGGGGTCAACGTCGCCGGTGGCCACGGCGCTCACCACCTACCATCCAATGGTTTTCAGCACTTGATTCTCCAGCTCAGACAGTGGTTGGGTGTCGGCTTGTCTTCTGCCTGTGCGCTCCTGCTCCCTCCTGTTGTGCACCACCTTGGCCTGCAAGAGAAAGTGTGTGAGTGAGTGTGGAGCAATGTGTTTGAGTGTTGTGCGTTGCCATAGTTGAGTAACTGTCATTGTGTGCAAGGTGTGAGATGTGGGTGTGAGTGTTGGTAGGTAGAGATTGTTGGTGTGTGAGTGCTGGGGGTATGGTGCTTTGGGCAGTGTGTGCAGTCTGTGGTACAGATGGTGGTATGTAGCAGTTGTTGAAGCATTCACTCACCCTGACCACCCGAGTGAGGTCGTTAAATTTGTTCCTGCACTCTGTGTGGGTCCTGGGGACCGCAGTGCTGCCCAAGACGTGCTGCGCTACCTCCCTCCACATGGTGTGCATGACTTGTAGTGAGGGCCTCCTGCCACTTGCCAGGTAGAGCACTGCCCTCCATCTCTCCACAGTGAAAACCAATGCCTCCAATGCTTCAGTGGAGAATCTGCGGGCCCTCTCCCTGAGGCGTGGACCTGCCATGAGCACACCTGGTTCAGTCCTCCAGCTCCTTCTCCTTGTACTGCTTCTGCTTGCTGAGGCAGCTACACAGCCAGCAATGCTGAGAATGAGCTGCTTCAGCATCAATGAACCTCCCCTTTAAGTAGTAAAAAATGCCTGTGGCAATGATGAGTTGTGATTAGACTACACCCGATATTGGCCCACCCTTTAAGTGTAATGCCAATGAGCTTGGGTTTAAGACTTGATTTAGGACTCCAATCATTTTGTTGAATAGTGAGCACAAATTTTTCGTGCAGTCTAAAGCATTTGCACCTGGCACGAATTCTCCAACTTTTCTACCGACACCGCCCATTCCTTGGCAATAATGAATTTCTAGCCCTCTATCTCTTTTGCCATCCGGGGAGCTCTGGCTTTAGTTCCCCTACCTTTCACCCTTGTGGGAATGTAGCTCGACTCTACCCGAATCATCTCCTCTTTAAAGGCTGCCCATTGTTCGATTACAGTTTTGCCTGCCAGTCTTTGATTCCAATTTACCTGGGCCAGATCCGTTCTCAACCCACTGAAGTTTGCCTAAGTTTAATTAAGTATTTTTAATCTAGATTGCTCCTTGTCCTTTTCCACAGCTAATCTAAACCTTATGATACTATGATCACTGTTCCCTAAATATTCCCCTACTGACACTTGCTCCACTTGACTCACCTCATTCCCCAGAACCAGATCCAGCAATGCTTCCTTCCTCATTAGGCCGGAAACATACTGATCAAGAAAGTTCTCCTGAACATACTTTAGAAATTCTTCCCCCTCTCTGCCCTATAAACTATTACTATCCCAGTCTATATTAGGATAGTTGAAGTCCCCCACTATCTCTACTCTATCGTTCTTGCACTTCTCTGTAATTCCCTTGCAAATTTGCTCCTCTATATCTTTCCCACTAGTTGGTGGCCTATAGAATACACCTAGTAGTGTAATGGCACCTCTATTATTTTTTAACTCTTAACCAAATAGATTCTGTCCTTGACCCCTCCAGGACATCTCTCTCTCCAGCTTTGTAATATTCTCCTTAATACTGCCACCCCACCTTCTATCTTCCCTTCCCTATCTTTCCTGAACACCTTATATCGAGGAATATTTAATACCCAATCCTGCCCTTTTTTGAGCCATGTCTCCGTTATCGCCATGACATAATTTTCCCATGTGGCTATTTGCACCTACATCTCACCAACCTTATTTACCACACTTCGTGCATTCACACACATGCATTGTAAGCATCTCTTAGACCTTCTTGTATTCTCTCTTAGTCTGACCCCGCCTAATACCGGACTATTTCTTACCTCTCCCAATCCTTTGAGCACTTTATTTCCCCTTTCTAATGTTACATCCTGGTGCCCATCCCCCAGCCAAATTAGTTTAAACCCTCCCCAACAGCACGAGCAAACTCCCCCGCGAGGACATTGGTCCCAGCTCTGTTGAGGTGCAACCTGTCCGGCCTGCACAGGTACCACCTCCCCAGAACCAGCCCCAATGCCCCAGGAATCTGAAGCCCTCCCTCCTGCACCATCTCTCCAGCCACGCATTCATCTGCTCTATCCTTCTATTTCTATACTCACTAGCTTGTGGCACCAGGAGTAATTCGGAGACTACTACCTTTGAGGTCCTGCTTTTTAATCTCTTTACTAGCTCCCTAAAATCTGCCTGCAGGACCGCATCCCTCTTTCTACCTATGTCGTTGGTGCCAATATGGACCACGACCTCTGGCTGTTCATCCTCCCCACCTCAGAATGTTCTGCAGCTGCTCAGTGACATCCCTGACCCTGGCACCAGGGGGGCAACATACCATCCTGGAGTCATGTATGTGGCCGCAGAAATGCCTGTCTGTTCTCCTAACTATCAAATCCACTACCACTATTGCTTTCCCGATCTCCCTCCTCCACCACCCCCCCAGCCCCACCACCCATACAGCTGAGACACCCGTGGTGCCGTGGACTTGGCTCTGGCTGCACTCCCCAGAGGAACCATCGCCCTCACCAGTATTCATACTGGTTGGAGAGTGAGAGGCACTCAGGGGACCCCTACACTATCTGCCTGATCCTCCTTGTCTGTCTGGCAGTCACTCATTTCCTCTCTGCCTGCACACCCTTATGCTGCGGGGTGACCACCTCCTGAAACGGGCTATCCATGGAGCTCTCAGCCTCATGGAGCTTGAGCTCCTTCAGCTGATGATGCTTCCTGCACACGTGGTTGTCCAGGACACGGGAAGCATCCTGGAATTCCCACATGGCACAAGATGTGCGTTCCACGGGATTGAGGTGCCCTGCCATGTCTCTACTTAATAGATTATTAACTAACTTAACAGAAATAAACAGAAGACTTCCACCTTCCGTCAGAACTGGAAAAAGTTAGAGATGTAACAGGTTTTAAGCAAGTGCAGGGGCAGGGAAAGGGGGGAGGGGGAGGAAAGAACAAAAGGGAAGGTCTGTGATAGCGAGGAAGGCAGGAGAGACTAAATAACAAACGGGATGATGGTGCAAGTTAAAACAGGATGGTAATGGGACAAGTAAAGAAACAACAGATGGGTCTAGAGGAGGTGTAAATGTCGATAGCAGAATCATTACCAACAGTTGCTGTCTGAAAAAAATGGGAGCAGTGGTCATGATCTGAAATTGTTGAACTCAATGTTGAATTTTCTTGTCTGCTTCTCTTGCAATATTTAGAATGGTAACACCCGACATCCATCTCCATGCACCTTCAGCAAGGGTCAAAGAGTAGTGAACAGGAGTGAGCATCCGTGACAACTTTCGCCTCCCTAACCCAAAGGCACTGAGTCTGATCATAGAGTTTAGCCGGCTCAGCACAGAGCAGGTACCAAAATTGGGACCTTTCTTGTTGGTGTTAGCTGTGGGTCAGTGGCAGCACTCTCGTCTCTGAGTCAGAGGGTTGTGGGTTCAAGTTCCACTCCAGAGACTTGAGCACAAAAATCTAGACCGACACTCCCAGTGCAGTACTGAGGGAGTGCTGCAGTGTCTGAGGTGCTGCCTTTTGGATGAGAAGTTAAACCGAGGCCCCGTCCGTCCTCTCGGGTGGACGTAAACAATCCCATGACACTATTGGAAGGGGAGCAGAGGAGTTCTCCCCGGTGTCCTGGGGCCAATATTTATCCCTCAATCAACATCACTAAAAACAACAGATTCACTGGTCATTATCAGTTTGCTGTTTGTGGGAACTTGCTGTGTGCAAATTGGCTGCCACGTTTCCTACATTACTGGAGTGAGACCAGAATAAAGTGGCCAAGAAGACAAGGAAAAGAAGTAAGCCTGTTTTTAGGTAAGTTCCCCCCGTTATTTAGTGCTTTTATCCCTTTTCTTTGTCTGCCTGGGCTGACATCAACAGCTTAGAGTTTGGTGTGCCGCCTGCTCAACAATATTGTCACCAGGGACTGCCGAGGATTCCTTCCAATTTTCCTACCCCCTGCCAAGAAACACTGCAGCCTCCACTTGGCACCTTCCCATTTGCTGGAGCTCTATTGGGAGCAGAACAGGACTCAAAAATCTGCACCCGACACCACTCCTTGGCAGTAAGCAACAACCTTCTAATGCTGAATGTCACCACATAACCCTCAAAAATATGCTGCTATTGAACCCTCATTAGTTTTGACTTCTTGTCAGAATTTTCTATGCTTTGCTTACACGAATTCACACAATGAGATCAACTTCCCTACCAATCCGACCCATCCCAAAACTCAAGTGATCGCTAATTACAAAACAGCTGCACTTCCGGGCACCTCCTTGACATCTGTATACCTGTTAGTATCTCCATGCTTTTCCATATCACCTGCTCCCTCAGTAATCAAAATCAAAAGGAAGGAAAAAAGAAAATTCTCTTTTGCAGGAATTCGGAAATAAAAACTGAAAACGGTGGAAATGTCAGTCAGCATCTGAAGGAGTAACCACAGGTTCAGTTTCAGCTGAGACCTTTCATCGGTTCTGTTGAATGTACTCCTTGACAAGCGTGCTACCACTGTGCCTCTGCTTTGTGCCCTCTAATCCATGACAGTCAATACTGTCACTGGCCTCTGCTCTGTGCCCTCGAACCCTTGACAGCCAATACTGTCACTGGCCTCTACACTGTGCCCTCGAACCCTTGACAGCCAATACTGTCACTGGCCTCTACACTGTGCCCTCGAACCCTTGACAGCCAATACTGTCACTGGCCTCTACACTGTGCCCTCAAATCCATGACAGCCAACACTGTCACTGGCCTCTGCTCTGTGCCCTCAAACCCTTGACAGCCAATACTGTCACTGGCCTCTACACTGTGCCCTCGAACCCTTGACAGCCAATACTGTCACTGGCCTCTACACTGTGCCCTCAAACCCTTGACAGCCAATACTGTCACTGGCCTCTACACTGTGCCCTCGAACCCTTGACAGCCAATACTGTCACTGGCCTCTACACTGTGCCCTCGAACCCTTGACAGCCAATACTGTCACTGGCCTCTACACTGTGCCCTCTAATCCATGACAGCCAATACTGTCACTGGCCTCTGCTCTGTGCCCTCGAACCCTTGACAGTCAATACGGTCACTGGCCTCTACTAGCTGTTCCACATGGGTGGGTACAGATCCTGTAAGGCTGGTGCCAGTGGCAGGGCCAATAATCTGTGGCTCTACTGCCATGTTTGCTCTGCTCAATTCAGCTCCCATAAACCGGCAGCAGAATCGCAGACCCACAAAAAGCATAGGTCCACAAGTCTCCTGACAGGACAAGAGTGAGCCCACAGTATAACTCCAGGACTGTGTCTGTACTATGTGGTCTGACTCCAGGACTGTGACTGTACTGTGTGGTCTGACTCCGGGACTGTGACTGTATTGTGTGGTCTGACTCCAGGACTGTGACTGTACTGTGTGGTCTGACTCCGGGACTGTGACTGTACTGTGTGGTCTGACTCCAGGAATGTGACTGTACTGTGTGGTATAACTCCAGGACTGTGACTGTACTGTGTGGTCTGACTCCAGGACTGTGACTGTACTGTGTGGTATAACACCAGGGCTGTGACTGTACTGTGTGGTCTGACTCCAGATCTGTGACTGTACTGTGTGGTATAACTCCAGGACTGTGACTGTACTGTGTGGTATAACTCCAGGACTGTGACTGTACTGTGTGGTCTGACTCCGGGACTGTGACTGTACTGTGTGGTATAACTCCAGGACTGTGACTGTACTGTGTGGTATAACTCCAGGACTGTGACTCTACTGTGTGGTCTGACTCCAGGACTGCAACTACTGTGTGGTCTGACTCCAGGACTGTGACTGTACTGTGTAGTCTGACTCCAGGACTGTGACTGTACTGTGTGGAATAACTCCAGGACTGTGACTGTACTCTGTGGTCTGACTCCAGGACTGTGACTGTATTGTGTGGTATAACTCTGGGACTGTGACGGTACTGTGTGGTATTACTCCAGGACTGTGACTGTACTGTGTGGTATAACTCCAGGACTGTGACTGTACTGTGTGGTATAACTACAGGTCTGTGACTGTACTGTGTGGTCTGACTCCAGGACTGTGACTGTACTGTGTGGTATAACTCCGGGACTGTGACTGTACTGTGTGGTCTGACTCCAGGACTGTGACTGTACTGTGTGGTCTGACTCCAGGACTGTGTCAGGACTGTGTGGTATAACTCCGGGACTGTGACTGTACTGTGTGGAATAACTCCAGGACTGTGCTTGTACTGTGTGGTATAACTCCAGGCCTGTGACTGTACTGTGTGGTCTGACTCCGGGACTGTGACTGTACTGTGTGGTATAACTCCAGGACTGTGACTGTACTGTGTGGTATAACCCCAGGACTGAGGCTCTACTGTGTGGTCTGACTCCAGGACTGCGACTACTGTGTGGTCTGACTCCGGGTCTGTCACTGTACTGTGTAGTCTGACAGCAGGGCTGTGACTGTACTGTGTGGTCTGACTCCAGGACTGTGACTGTATTGTGTGGTATAATTCTGGGACTGTGAGTGTACTGTGTGGTATTACTCCAGGACTGTGACTGTACTGTGTGGTATAACTCCAGGACTGTGACTGTACTGTGCGGTATAACTCCAGGTCTGTGACTGTACTGTGTGGTCTGACTCCAGGACTGCGACTGTACTGTGTGGTATAACTCCAGGACTGTGACTGTACTGTGTGGTATAACTCCGGGACTGTGACTGTAATGTGTGGTCTGACTCCGGGAATGTGACTGTACTGTGTGGTCTGACTCCAGGACTGTGACTGTGCTGTGTGGTCTGGCTCCGGGATTGTGACTGTACTGTGTGTTCTGACCCCGGGAATGTGACTGTACTGTGTGGTCTGACTCCAGGACTGCGACTGTACTGTGTGGTATAACTCCGGGACTATGACTCTACTGTGTGGAATAACTCCAGGACTGTGATTGTACTGTGTGGTCTGACTCCAGGACTGTGATTGTACTGTGTGGTGTAACTCCAGGACTGTGACTGTAATGTGTGGTCTGACTTCAGGAATGTGACTGTACTGTGTGGTCTGACTCCAGGACTGTGACTGTACTGTATGGTCTGACTCCAGGACTGTGACTGTAATGTCCGGTCTGACTACGGGACTGGGACTGCACTGTGTGGAATAACTCCAGGACTGTGACTGTACTGTGTAGTCTGACTCCAGCACTGTGACTGTACTGCGTGGTCTGACTCCAGGACAGTGACTGTATTGTGTGGCCTGACTCCAGGACTGTGACTGTACTGTATTGTCTGTCTCCAGTATTGTGACTACTGTGTGGTATAACTCCATGACTTTGACTGTACTGTGTGGTCTGACTCCAGGACTGTGACTGTACTGTATGTTCTGACTCCAGGACTGTGACTGTACCGTGTGGTCTGACTCCAGGCCTGTGTCTGTACTGTGTGGTATAACTCCGGGACTGTGACTGTACTGTGTGGAATAACTCCAGGACTGTGATTGTACTGTGTGGTATAACTCCAGGACTGTGATTGTACTGTGTGGTATAACTCCAGGTCTGTGACTGTACTGTGTGGTCTGACTCCGGGACTGTGACTGTACTGTGTGGTATAACTCCAGGACTGTGACTGTACTGTGTGGTATAACACCAGGACTGAGACTCTACTGTGTGGTCTGACTCCAGGACTGCGACTACTGTGTGGTCTGACTCCCGGTCTGTGACTGTACTGTGTAGTCTGACACCAGGACTGTGACTGTACTGTGTGGTCTGACTCCAGGACTGTGACTGTACTGTGTGGTCTGACTCCAGGACTGTGTCTGTAATGTGTGGTATAACTCCGGGACTGTGACTGTACTGTGTGGTCTGACTCCAGGAATGTACTGTGTACTTTAACTCCGGAACTGTGACTGTACTGTGTGGTCTGACTCCGGGACTGTGACTGTACTGTGTGCTTTAGCTCCGGGACTGTGACTGTACTGTGTGGTCTGACTCCAGGACTGTGACTGTGCTGTGTGGTCTGGCTCCGGGATTGTGACTGTACTGTGTGTTCTGACCCCGGGAATGTGACTGTACAGTGTGGTCTGACTCCAGGACTGTGACTGTACTGTGTGGTGTAACTCCAGGACTGTGACTGTAATGTGTGGTCTGACTTCAGGAATGTGACTGTACTGTGTGGTCTGACTCCAGGACTGTGACTGTACTGTATGGTCTGACTCCAGGACTGTGACTGTAATGTGCGGCCTGACTACGGGACTGGGACTGTACTGTGTGGAATAACTCCAGGACTGTGACTGTACTGTGTAGTCTGACTCCAGCACTGTGACTGTACTGTGTGCTATAACTCCGGGACAGTGACTGTACTGTTTGGTATGACTCCAAGACTGTGACTGTACTGTGTGGTACAACTCCAGGACTGTGACTGTGTGGCATAACTGCAGGACTGTGACTGTACTGTGTGGTATAACTCCAGGACTGTGACAGTGTGGCATAACTCCAGGACTGTGACTGTACTATGTGGCATAACTCCAGGATTGTGACTGTAATGTGTGGTCTGACTCCAGGACTGTGACTTTACTGTGTGGCATAACTCCAGGACTGTGACTGCACTGTGTGGGCTGACACCAGGACTGTGACTGTACTGTGTGGTATGATTCCAGGACTATTACTGTACTGTGTGGAAACACTCCAGGACTGTGACTGTACTGTGTGGTATAACACCAGGGCTGTGACTGTACTGTGTGGTCTGACTCCAGGACTGTGACTGTACTGTGTGGTATGACTCCAGGACTATGACTGTGCTGTGTGGTATAACTCCAGGACTGTGACAGTGTGGCATAACTCCAGGGCTGTGACTGTACTACGTGGCATAACTCCAGGACTGTGACTGTACTGTGTGGTCTGACTCCAGGACTGTGACTGTACTGTGTGGGCTGACACCAGGACTGTGACTGTACTGTGTGGTATAATTCCAGGACTATTACTGTACTGTGTGGTATAACTCCAGGACTGTGACTGTACTGTGTGGTATAACACCAGGGCTGTGACTGTACTGTGTGGTCTGACTCCAGGACTGCGACTGTACTGTGTGGTATGACTCCAGGACTATGACTGTACTGTGTGGTATAACTCCAGGACTGTGACTGTACTGTGTGGTATAACTTCAACACTGTGACAGTACTGTGTGGTCTGACTCCAGGACTGTGAATGTACTATGTGGCCTGACTCCAGGACTGTGACTGTACTGTGTTGTCTGTCTCCAGGATTGTGACTGTACTGTGTGGTATAACTCCATGAGTTTGACTGTACTGTGTGGTCTCCCTCCAGGACTGTGACTGTACTGTGTGGTCTGACTCCAGGACTGTGACTGTACTGTGTAGCCTTACTCCAGGACTGTGACTGTACTGTATTGTCTGTCTCCAGTATTGTGACTACTGTGTGGTATAACTCCATGACTTTGACTGTACTGTGTGGTCTGACTCCAGGAATGTGACTGTACTGTGTGTTCTGACTCCAGGACTGTGACTGTACTGTGTGGTCTGACTCCAGGACTGTGTCTGTACTGTGTGGAATAACTCCGGGACTGTGACTGTACTGTGTGGAATAACTCCAGGACTGTGATTGTACTGTGTGGTATAACTCCAGGTCTGTGACTGTACTGTGTGGTCTGACTCCAGGACTGTGACGGTACTGTGTGGTATAACTCCAGGACTGTGACTGTACTGTGTGGTATAACCCCAGGACTGAGACTCTACTGTGTGGTCTGACTCCAGGACTGTGACTACTGTGTGGTCTGACTCCGGGTCTGTGACTGTACTGTGTAGTCTGACACCAGGACTGTGACTGTACTGTGTGGTCTGACTCCAGGAATGTACTGTGTACTTTAACTCCGGAACTGTGACTGTACTGTGTGGTCTGACTCCGGGACTGTGACTGTACTGTGTGCTTTAGCTCCGGGACTGTGACTGTACTGTGTGGTCTGACTCCAGGACTGTGACTGTGCTGTGTGGTCTGGCTCCGGGATTGTGACTGTACTGTGTGTTCTGACCCCGGGAATGTGACTGTACAGTGTGGTCTGACTCCAGGACTGTGACTGTACTGTGTGGTGTAACTCCAGGACTGTGACTGTAATGTGTGGTCTGACTTCAGGAATGTGACTGTACTGTGTGGTCTGACTCCAGGACTGTGACTGTACTGTATGGTCTGACTCCAGGACTGTGACTGTAATGTGCGGCCTGACTACGGGACTGGGACTGTACTGTGTGGAATAACTCCAGGACTGTGACTGTACTGTGTAGTCTGACTCCAGCACTGTGACTGTACTGTGTGCTATAACTCCGGGACAGTGACTGTACTGTTTGGTATGACTCCAAGACTGTGACTGTACTGTGTGGTACAACTCCAGGACTGTGACTGTGTGGCATAACTGCAGGACTGTGACTGTACTGTGTGGTATAACTCCAGGACTGTGACAGTGTGGCATAACTCCAGGACTGTGACTGTACTATGTGGCATAACTCCAGGATTGTGACTGTAATGTGTGGTCTGACTCCAGGACTGTGACTTTACTGTGTGGCATAACTCCAGGACTGTGACTGCACTGTGTGGGCTGACACCAGGACTGTGACTGTACTGTGTGGTATGATTCCAGGACTATTACTGTACTGTGTGGAAACACTCCAGGACTGTGACTGTACTGTGTGGTATAACACCAGGGCTGTGACTGTACTGTGTGGTCTGACTCCAGGACTGTGACTGTACTGTGTGGTATGACTCCAGGACTATGACTGTGCTGTGTGGTATAACTCCAGGACTGTGACAGTGTGGCATAACTCCAGGGCTGTGACTGTACTACGTGGCATAACTCCAGGACTGTGACTGTACTGTGTGGTCTGACTCCAGGACTGTGACTGTACTGTGTGGGCTGACACCAGGACTGTGACTGTACTGTGTGGTATAATTCCAGGACTATTACTGTACTGTGTGGTATAACTCCAGGACTGTGACTGTACTGTGTGGTATAACACCAGGGCTGTGACTGTACTGTGTGGTCTGACTCCAGGACTGCGACTGTACTGTGTGGTATGACTCCAGGACTATGACTGTACTGTGTGGTATAACTCCAGGACTGTGACTGTACTGTGTGGTATAACTTCAACACTGTGACAGTACTGTGTGGTCTGACTCCAGGACTGTGAATGTACTATGTGGCCTGACTCCAGGACTGTGACTGTACTGTGTTGTCTGTCTCCAGGATTGTGACTGTACTGTGTGGTATAACTCCATGAGTTTGACTGTACTGTGTGGTCTCCCTCCAGGACTGTGACTGTACTGTGTGGTCTGACTCCAGGACTGTGACTGTACTGTGTAGCCTTACTCCAGGACTGTGACTGTACTGTATTGTCTGTCTCCAGTATTGTGACTACTGTGTGGTATAACTCCATGACTTTGACTGTACTGTGTGGTCTGACTCCAGGAATGTGACTGTACTGTGTGTTCTGACTCCAGGACTGTGACTGTACTGTGTGGTCTGACTCCAGGACTGTGTCTGTACTGTGTGGAATAACTCCGGGACTGTGACTGTACTGTGTGGAATAACTCCAGGACTGTGATTGTACTGTGTGGTATAACTCCAGGTCTGTGACTGTACTGTGTGGTCTGACTCCAGGACTGTGACGGTACTGTGTGGTATAACTCCAGGACTGTGACTGTACTGTGTGGTATAACCCCAGGACTGAGACTCTACTGTGTGGTCTGACTCCAGGACTGTGACTACTGTGTGGTCTGACTCCGGGTCTGTGACTGTACTGTGTAGTCTGACACCAGGACTGTGACTGTACTGTGTGGTCTGACTCCAGGACTGTGACTGTATTGTGTGGTATAATTCTGGGACTGAGAGTGTACTGTGTGGTATTACTCCAGTACTGTGACTGTACTGTGTGTTATATCTCCAGGACTGTGACTGTACTGTGCGGTATAACTCCAGGTCTGTGACTGTACTGTGTGGTCTGACTCCAGGACTGTGACTATACTGTGTGGTCTGACTCCAGGACTGTGTCTGTACTGTGTGGTATAACTCCGGGACTGTGACTGTACTGTGTGGAATAACTCCAGGACTGTAATTGTACTGTGTGGTCTGACTCCAGGACTGCGACTGTATTGTGTGGTCTGACTCCCGGTCTGTGACTGTACTGTGTAGTCTGACACCAGGACTGTGACTGTACTGTGTTGTCTGACTCCAGGGCTGTGACTGTATTGTGTGGTATAATTCTGGGACTGTGAATGTACTGTGTGGTATTACTCCAGGACTGTGACTGTACTGTGTGGTATAACTCCAGGACTGTGACTGTACTGTGTGGTATAACTCCAGGTCTGTGACTGTAATGTGTCATCTGACTCCAGGACTGTGACTGTACTGTGTGGTATAACTCCAGGACTGTGACTGTACTGTGTGGTATAACTCCAGGACTGTGACTGTACTGTGTGGTCTGACTCCAGGACTGCGACTGTACTGTGTGGTCTGACTCCAGGACTGTGTCTGTACTGTGTGGTATAACTCCGGGACTGTGACTGTACTGTGTGATCTGACTCCAGGAATGTACTGTGTGCTTTAACTCTGGAACTGTGACTGTACTGTGTGGTCTGACTCCGGGACTGTGACTGTACTTTGTGCTTTAACTCCGGGACTGTGACTGTACTGTATGGTCTGACTCCAGGACTGTGACTGTGCTGTGTGGTCTGGCTCCGGGATTGTGACTGCACTGTGTGTTCTGACCCCGGGAATGTGACTGTACTGTGTGGTCTGACTCCAGGACTGTGACTGTACTGTGCGTTATAACTCCGGGACTATGACTCTACTGTGTGGAATAACTCCAGGACTGTGATTGTACTGTGTGGTCTGACTCCAGGACTGTGATTGTACTGTGTGGTGTAACTCCAGGACTGTGACTGTAATGTGTGGTCTGACTTCAGGAATGTGACGGTACTGTGTGGTCTGACTCCAGGACTGTGACTGTGCTGTATGGTCTGACTCCAGGACTGTGACTGTAATGTGCGGTCTGACTACGGGACTGGGACTGTACTGTGTGGAATAACTCCAGGACTGTGACTGTACTGTGTAGTCTGACTCCAGCACTGTGACTGTACTGTGTGCTACAACTCCGGGACAGTGACTGTACTGTGTGTTATGACACCAGGACTGTGACTGTACTGTGTGGTACAACTCCAGGACTGTGACTGTGTGGCATAACTGCAGGACTGTGACTGTACTGTGTGGTCTGACTCCAGGAGTGTGACTGTACTGTATTGTCTGTCTCCAGTATTGTGACTACTGTGTGGTATAACTCCATGACTTTGACTGCACTGTGTGGTCTGCCTCCAGGACTGTGACTGTACTCTGTGTTCTGACTCCAGGACTGTGACTGTACTGTGCGGTCTGACTCCAGGACTGTGTCTGTACTGTGTGGTATAACTCCGGGACTGTGACTGTACTGTGTGGAATAACTCCAGGACTGTGATTGTACTGTGTGGTATAACTCCAGGTCTGTGACTGTACTGTGTGGTCTGACTCCGGGCCTGTGACGGTACTGTGTGGTATAACCCCAGGACTGAGACTCTACTGTGTGGTCTGACTCCAGGACTGTGACTACTGTGTGGTCTGACTCCGGGTCTGTGACTGTACTGTGCAGTCTGACACCAGGATTGTGACTGTACTGTGTGGTCTGACTCCAGGACTGTGACTGTATTGTGTGGTATAATTCTGGGACTGTGAGTGTACTGTGTGGTATTACTCCAGGACTGTGACTGTACTGTGTGGTATAACTCCAGGACTGTGACTGTACTGTGCGGTATAACTCCAGGTCTGTGACTGTACTGTGTGGTCTGACTCCAGGACTGTGACTGTACTGTGTGGTCTGACTCCAGGACTGTGTCTGTACTGTGTGGTATAACTCCGGGACTGTGACTGTACTGTGTGGTCTGACTCCAGGTCTGTGACTGTACTGTGTGGTATAACTCCGGGACTATGACTGTACTGTGTGGAATAACTCCAGGACTGTGATTGTACTGTGTGGTATAACTCCAGGACTGTGACTGTACTGTATGGTCTGACTCCAGGACTGTGACTGTAAAGTGTGGTCTGACTATGGGACTGGGACTGTACTGTGTGGAATAACTCCAGGACTGTGACTGTACTGTGTAGTCTGACTCCAGCACTGTGACTGTACTGTGTGCTATAACTGCGGGACAGTGACTGTACTGTGTGGTATGACTCCAGGACTGTGACTGTACTGTGTGGTACAACTCCAGGACTGTGACTCTGTGGCATAACTGCAGGACTGTGACTGTACTGTGTGGTATAACTCCAGGACTGTGACAGTGTGGCATAACTCCAGGACTGTGACTGTACTGTGTGGTCTGACTCCGGCATTGTGACTGTACTGTGTGGTATAACTCCAGGATTGTCACTTTAATGTGTGGTCTGACTCCAGGACTGTGACTGTACTGTGTGGTCTGACTCCAGGACTTTGACTGTACTGTGTGGGCTGACACCAGGACTGTGACTGTACTGTGTGGTATGATTCCAGGACTATCACTGTACTGTGTGGTATAACTCCAGGACTGTGACTGTACTGTGTGGTATAACACCAGGGCTGTGACAGTACTGTGTGGTCTGACTCCAGGACTGTGACTGTAATGTGTGGTATGACTCCAGGACTATGACTGTGCTGTGTGGTATAACTCCAGGACTGTGACAGTGTGGCATAACTCCAGGACTGTGACTGTACTATGTGGCATAACTCCAGGACTGTGACTGTACTGTGTGGTCTGACTCCGGCATTGTGACTGTACTGTGTTGTGTAACTCCAGGATTGTGACTGTAATGTGTGGAATAACTCCAGGACTGTAATTGTACTGTGTGGTCTGACTCCAGGACTGCGACTGTACTGTGTGGTCTGACTCCCGGTCTGTGACTGTACTGTGTAGTCTGACACCAGGACTGTGACTGTACTGTGTGGTCTGACTCCAGGACTGTGACTGTATTGTGTGGTATAATTCTGGGACTGTGAATGTACTGTGTGGTATTACTCCAGGACTGTGACTGTACTGTGTGGTATAACTCCAGGACTGTAACTGTACTGTGCGGTATAACTCCAGGTCTGTGACTGTAATGTGTTGTCTGACTCCAGGACTGTGACTGTACTGTGTGGTATAACTCCAGGACTGTGACTGTACTGTGTGGTATAACTCCAGGACTGTGACTGTACTGTGTGGTCTGACTCCAGGACTGCGACTGTACTGTGTGGTCTGACTCCAGGACTGTGTCTGTACTGTGTGGTATAACTCCGGGACTGTGACTGTACTGTGTGATCTGACTCCAGGAATGTACTGTGTGCTTTAACTCCGGAACTGTGACTGTACTGTGTGGTCTGACTCCGGGACTGTGACTGTACTTTGTGCTTTAACTCCAGGACTGTGACTGCGCTGTGTGGTCTGGCTCCGGGATTGTGACTGTACTGTGTGGTCTGACTCCAGGACTGTGACTGTACTGTGTGGTATAACTCCGGGACTATGACTCTACTGTGTGGAATAACTCCAGGACTGTGATTGTACTGTGTGGTCTGACTCCAGGACTGTGATTGTACTGTGTGGTGTAACTCCAGGACTGTGACTGTAATGTGTGGTCTGACTTCAGGAATGTGACTGTACTGTGTGGTCTGACTCCAGGACTGTGACTGTACTGTATGGTCTGACTCCAGGACTGTGACTGTAATGTGCGGTCTGACTACGGGACTGGGACTGTACTGTGTGGAATAACTCCAGGACTGTGACTGTACTGTGTAGTCTGACTCCAGCACTGTGACTGTACTGTGTGCTACAACTCCGGGACAGTGACTGTACTGTGTGGTATGACTCCAGGACTGTGACTGTACTGTGTGGTACAACTCCAGGACTGTGACTGTGTGGCATAACTGCAGGACTGTGACTGTACTGTGTGGTCTGACTCCAGGACTGTGACTGTACTGTATTGTCTGTCTCCAGTATTGTGACTACTGTGTGGTATAACTCCATGACTTTGACTGTACTGTGTGGTCTGCCTCCAGGACTGTGACTGTACTGTGCGGTCTGACCCAGGACTGTGTCTGTACTGTGTGGTATAACTCCGGGACTGTGACTGTACTGTGTGGAATAACTCCAGGACTGTGATTGGACTGTGTGGTATAACTCCAGGTCTGTGACTGTACTGTGTGGTCTGACTCCGGGCCTGTGACGGTACTGTGTGGTATAACCCCAGGACTGAGACTCTACTGTGTGGTCTGACTCCAGGACTGTGACGACTGTGTGGTCTGACTCCAGGTCTGTGACTGTACTGTGCAGTCTGACACCAGGACTGTGACTGTAATGTGCGGTCTGACTACGGGACTGGGACTGTACTGTGTGGAATAACTCCAGGACTGTGACTGTACTGTGTAGTCTGACTCCAGCACTGTGACTGTACTGTGTGCGATAACTCCGGGACAGTGACTGTACTGTGTGGTATGACTCCAGGACTGTGACTGTACTGTGTGGTACAACTCCAGGACTGTGACTGTGTGGCATAAATGCAGGACTGTGACTGTACTGTGTGGTATAACTCCAGGACTGTGACAGTGTGGCATAACTCCAGGACTGTGACTGTATTATGTGGCATAACTCCAGGACTGTGACTGTACTGTGTGGTCTGACTCCGGCATTGTGACTGTACTGTGTGGTATAACTCCAGGATTGTGACTGTAATGTGTGGTCTGACTCCAGGACTGTATCTGTACTGTGTGGTCTGACTCCAGGACTGTGACTGTACTGTGTGGGCTGACACCAGGACTGTGACTGTACTGTGTGGTATGATTCCAGGACTATTACTGTACTGTGTGGTATAACTCCAGGACTGTGACTGTACTGTGTGGTATAACACCAGGGCTGTGACTGTACTGTGTGGTCTGACTCCAGGACTGTGACTGTACTGTGTGGTATGACTCCAGGACTATGACTGTGCTGTGTGGAATAACTCCAGGACTGTGACAGTGTGGCATAACTCCAGGACTGTGACTGTACTATGTGGCATAACTCCAGGAATGTGACTGTACGGTGTGGTCTGACTCCGGCATTGTGACTGTACTGTGTTGTATAACTCCAGGATTGTGACTGTAATGTGTGGTCTGACTCCAGGACTGTGACTGTACTGTGTGGTCTGCTCCCAGGACTGTGACTGTACTCTGTGGGCTGACACCAGGACTGTGACTGTACTGTGTGGTATGATTCCAGGACTATTACTGTACTGTGTGGTATAACTCCAGGACTATGACTGCACTGTGTGGTATAACATCAGGACTGTGACTGTACTGTGTGGTCTGACTCCAGGACTGTGACTGTACTGTGTGGTATGACTCCAGGACTATGACTGTACTCTGTGGCATAACTCCAGGACTGTGACTGTAATGTGTGGTATAACTCCAACACTGTGACAGTACTGTGTGGTCTGACTCCTGGACTGTGAATGTACTATGTGGCCTGACTCCAGGACTGTGACTGTACTGTGTTGTCTGTCTCCAGGATTGTGACTGTACTGTGTGGTATAACTCCATGAGTTTGACTGTTCTGTGTGGTCTGCCTCCAGGACTGTGACTGTACTGTGTGGTCTGACTCCAGGACTGTGATTGTACTGTGTGTTCTGACCCCGGGAATGTGACTGTACTGTGTGGCCTGACTCCAGGACTGTGACTGTACTGTGTGGCATAATGCCGGGACTATGACTGCACTGTGTGGAATAACTCCAGGACTGTGATTGTACTGTGTGGTCTGACTCCAGGACTGTGATTGTACTGTGTGGTATAACTCCAGGACTGTGACTGTAATGTGTGGTCTGAGTTCATGAATGTGACTGTACTGTGTGGCCTGACTCCAGGACTGTGACTGTACTGTGTGGTATAATGCCGGGACTATGACTGCACTGTGTGGAATAACTCCAGGTCTGTGACTGTACTGTGTGGTCTGACTCCAGGACTGTGACTGTGCTGTGTGGTCTGGCTCCGAGATTGTGACTGTACTGTGTGTTCTGACTCCGGGAATATGCCTGTACTGTGTGGTCTGACTCCAGGATTGTAACTGTACTGTGTGGTATAACTCCAGGACTATGATTGAACTGTGTGGAATAACTCCAGGTCTGTGACTGTACTGTGTGGTCTGACTCCGGGACTGTGACTGTACTGTGTGGTATAACTCCAGGACTGTGACTGTACTGTGTGGTATAAATCGAGGACTGAGACTCTACTGTGTGGTCTGACTGCAGGACTGCGACTACTGTGTTGTCTGACTCCGGGACTGTGACTGTACTGTGTAGTCTGACACCAGGACTGTGACTGTACTGTGTGGTCTGACTCCAGGACTGTGACTGTATTGTGTGCTATAATTCTGGGACTGTGACTGTAGTGTGTGGTATTACTCCAGGACTGTGACTGTACTGTTTGGTATAACTCCAGGACTGTGACTGTACTGTGCGGTATAACTCCAGGTCTGTGACTGTACTGTGTGTCCTGACTGCAGGACTGTGACTGTACTGTGTGGTATAACTCCAGGACTGTGACTGTACTGTGTGGTATAACTCCGGGACTGTGACTGTACTGTGTGGTCTGACTCCAGGACTGCGACTGTACTGTGTGTTCTGACTCCAGGACTGTGTCTGTGCTGTGTGGTATAACTCCGGGACTGTGACTGTACTGTGTGATCTGACTCCAGGACTGTACTGTGTGCTTTAACTCCGGAAATGTGCCTGTACTGTGTGGTCTGACTCCGGGACTGTGACTGTACTGTGTGCTTTAACTCCGGGACTGTGACTGTACTGTGTGGTCTGACTCCAGGACTGTGACCGTGCTGTGTGGTCTGGCTCTGGGATTGTGACTGTACTGTGTGTTCTGCCTCCGGGAATTTGACTGTACTGTGTGGTCTGACTCCAGGACTGTGACTGTACTGTGTGGTATAACTCCGGGACTATGACTGTACTGTGTGGAATAACTCCAGGACTGTGATTGTACTGTGTGGTCTGACTCCAGGACTGTGATTGTACTGTGTGGTATAACTCCAGGTCTGTGACTGTAATGTGTGGTCTGACTTCAGGAATGTGACTGTACTGTGTGGTCGGACTCCAGGACTGTGACTGTACTGTATGGTTTGACTCCAGGACTGTGACTGTAATGTGCGGTCTTACTACGGGACTGGGACTGTACTGTGTGGAATAACTCCAGGACTGTGACTGTACTGTGTAGTCTGACTCCAGCACTGTGACTCTACTGTGAGCTATAAGTCTGGGACAGTGACTGTACTGTGTGGTATGACTCCAGGACTGTGACTGTACTGTGTGGTACAACTCCAGGTCTGTGACTGTGTGGCATAACTGCAGGACTGTGACTGGCACTGTGTGTTATAACTCCAGGACTTTGACTGTACTGTGTGGTCTCACTCCAGGACTGTGAATGTACTGTGTGGTATGACTCCAGGACTATGACTGTACTGTGTGGTATAACTCCAGGACTGTGACAGTGTGGCATAACTCCAGGACTGTGGCTGTACTGTGTGGTATAACTCCAGGACTGTGACTGTACTGTGTGGTCTTACTCCGTGATTGTGACTGTACTGTGTGGTATAACTCCAGGACTGTGACTGTACTGTGTGTTATAACTACAGGTCTGTGACTGTACTGTGTGGTCTGACTCCAGGACTGTGACTGTGCTGTGTGGTCTGGCTCCGAGATTGTGACTGTACTGTGTGTTCTGACTCCGGGAATATGCCTGTACTGTGTGGTCTGACTCCAGGATTGTAACTGTACTGTGTGGTATAACTCCGGGACTATGATTGAACTGTGTGGAATAACTCCAGGTCTGTGACTGTACTGTGTGTTCTGACTCCGGGACTGTGACTGTACTGTGTGGTATAACTCCAGGACTGTGACTGTACTGTGTGGTATAAATCGAGGACTGAGACTCTACTGTGTGGTCTGACTGCAGGACTGCGACTACTGTGTTGTCTGACTCCGGGACTGTGACTGTACTGTGTAGTCTGACACCAGGACTGTGACTGTACTGTGTGGTCTGACTCCAGGACTGTGACTGTATTGTGTGCTATAATTCTGGGACTGTGACTGTAGTGTGTGGTATTACTCCAGGACTGTGACTGTACTGTTTGGTATAACTCCAGGACTGTGACTGTACTGTGCGGTATAACTCCAGGTCTGTGACTGTACTGTGTGTCCTGACTGCAGGACTGTGACTGTACTGTGTGGTATAACTCCAGGACTGTGACTGTACTGTGTGGTATAACTCCGGGACTGTGACTGTACTGTGTGGTCTGACTCCAGGACTGCGACTGTACTGTGTGTTCTGACTCCAGGACTGTGTCTGTACTGTGTGGTATAACTCCGGGACTGTGACTGTACTGTGTGATCTGACTCCAGGACTGTACTGTGTGCTTTAACTCCGGAAATGTGCCTGTACTGTGTGGTCTGACTCCGGGAATGTGACTGTACTGTGTGCTTTAACTCCGGGACTGTGACTGTACTGTGTGGTCTGACTCCAGGACTGTGACCGTGCTGTGTGGTCTGGCTCCGGGATTGTGACGGTACTGTGTATTCTGACTCCGGGAATTTGACTGTACTGTGTGGTCTGACTCCAGGACTGTGACTGTACTGTGTGGTATAACTCCGGGACTATGGCTGTACTGTGTGGAATAACTCCAGGACTGTGATTGTACTGTGTGGTCTGACTCCAGGACTGTGATTGTACTGTGTGGTATAACTCCAGGTCTGTGACTGTAATGTGTGGTCTGACTTCAGGAATGTGACTGTACTGTGTGGTCGGATTCCAGGACTGTGACTGTACTGTATGGTTTGACTCCAGGACTGTGACTGTAATGTGCGGTCTTACTACGGGACTGGGACTGTACTGTGTGGAATAACTCCAGGACTGTGACTGTACTGTGTAGTCTGACTCCAGCACTGTGACTCTACTGTGAGCTATAAGTCCGGGACAGTGACTGTACTGTGTGGTATGACTCCAGGACTGTGACTGTACTGTGTGGTACAACTCCAGGTCTGTGACTGTGTGGCATAACTGCAGGACTGTGACTGCACTGTGTGTTATAACTCCAGGACTTTGACTGTACTGTGTGGTCTCACTCCAGGACTGTGAATGTACTGTGTGGTATGACTCCAGGACTATGACTGTACTGTGTGGTATAACTCCAGGACTGTGACAGTGTGGCATAACTCCAGGACTGTGGCTGTACTGTGTGGTATAACTCCAGGACTGTGACAGTACTGTGTGGTCTTATTCCGGGATTGTGACTGTACTGTGTGGTATAACCCCATGATTGTGACTGTAATGTGTGGTCTGACTCCAGGACTGTGACTGTACTGTGTGGTCTGACTCCAGGACTGTGACTGTAGTGTGTGGGCTGACACCAGAACTGTGACTGTACTGTGTGGTATAACTCCAGGACTATTACTGTACTGTGTGGTATAACTCCAGGACTGTGACTGTACTGTGTGGTATAACACCAGGGCTGTGACTGTACTGTGTGGTCTGACTCCAGGAATGTGACTGTACTGTGTGGTATGACTCCAGGACTATGACTGTACTGTGTGGTATAACTCCAGGACTGTGACTGTACTGTGTCGTATAACTCCGGGACTGTGAATGTACTATGTGGCCTGACTCCAGGACTGTGACTGTACTGTGTTGTCTCTCTCCAGGATTGTGACTGTACTGTGTGGTATAACTCCATGAGTTTGACTGTACTGTGTGGTCTGCCTCCAGGACTGTGACTGTACTGTGTGGTCTGACTCCAGGACTGTGACTGTACTGTGTGGCCTGAATCCAGGACTGTGACTGTACTGTATTGTCTGTCTCCAGTATTGTGACTACTCTGTGGTATAACTCCATGACTTTGACTGTACTGTGTGGTCTGACTCCAGGACTGTGACTGTACTATGTGATCTGACTCCAAGACTGTGACTGTATTGTGTGGTATAACTCTGGGACTGTGACTGTACTGTGTGGTATTACTCCAGGACTGTGACTGCACTGTGTGGTATAACTCCAGGACTGTGACTGTACTGTGTGGTATAACTACAGGTCTGTGACTGTACTGTGTGGTCTGACTCCAGGACTGTGACTGTACTGTATGGTATAACTCCGGGACTGTGACTGTACTGTGTGGTCTGACTCCAGGACTGTGACCGTACTGTGTGGTCTGACTCCAGGACTGTGTCTGTACTGTGTGGTATAACTCCGGGACTGTGACTGTACTGTGTGGTCTGACTCCAGGACTGTGACTGTACTCTGTGGTCTGACTCCAGGACTGTGACTGTACTGTGTGGTATAACACCAGGACTATGACTGTGCTGTGTGGTAAAACTCCAGGACTGTGACAGTGTGGCATAACTCCAGGACTGTGACTGTACTATGTGGCATAACTCCAGGACTGTGACTGTACTGTGTGGTCTGACTCCGGATTTGTGACTGTACTGTGTGGAATAACTCCAGGACTGTGATTGTACTGTGTGGTCTGACTCCAGGACTGTGATTGTACTGTGTGGTATAACTCCAGGTCTGTGACTGTAATGTGTGGTCTGACTTCAGGAATGTGACTGTACTGTATGGTTTGACTCCAGGACTGTGACTGTAATGTGCGGTCTTACTACGGGACTGGGACTGTACTGTGTGGAATAACTCCAGGGCTGTGACTGTACTGTGTAGCCTGACTCCAGCACTGTGACTCTACTGTGAGCTATAAGTCCGGGACAGTGACTGTACTGTGTGGTATGACTCCAGGACTGTGACTGTACTGTGTGGTACAACTCCAGGTCTGTGACTGTGTGGCATAACTGCAGGACTGTGACTGCACTGTGTGTTATAACTCCAGGACTTTGACTGTACTGTGTGGTCTCCCTCCAGGACTGTGAATGTACTGTGTGGTATGACTCCAGGACTATGACTGTACTGTGTGGTATAACTCCAGGACTGTGACAGTGTGGCATAACTCCAGGACTGTGGCTGTACTGTGTGGTATTACTCCAGGACTGTGACTGTACTGTGTGGTCTTACTCCGGGATTGTGACTGTACTGTGTGGTATAACCCCATGATTGTGACTGTAATGTGTGGTCTGACTCCAGGACTGTGACTGTACTGTGTGGTCTGACTCCAGGACTGTGACTGTACTGTGTGGGCTGACACCAGAACTGTGACTGTACTGTGTGGTATGATTCCAGGACTATTACTGTACTGTGTGGTATAACTCCAGGACTGTGACTGTACTGTGTGGTATAACACCAGGGCTGTGACTGTACTGTGTGGTCTGACTCCAGGAATGTGACTGTACTGTGTGGTATGACTCCAGGACTATGACTGTACTGTGTGGTATAACTCCAGGACTGTGACTGTGCTGTGTCGTATAACTCCGGGACTGTGAATGTACTATGTGGCCTGACTCCAGGACTGTGACTGTACTGTGTTGTCTGTCTCCAGGATTGTGACTGTACTGTGTGGTATAACTCCATGAGTTTGACTGTACTGTGTGGTCTGCCTCCAGGACTGTGACTGCACTGTGTGGTCTGACTCCAGGACTGTGACTGTACTGTGTGGCCTGACTCCAGGACTGTGACTGTACTGTATTGTCTGTCTCCAGTATTGTGACTACTCTGTGGTATAACTCCATGACTTTGACTGTACTGTGTGGTCTGACTCCAGGACTGTGACTGTACTATGTGATCTGACTCCAAGACTGTGACTGTATTGTGTGGTATAACTCTGGGACTGTGACTGTACTGTGTGGTATTACTCCAGGACTGTGACTGCACTGTGTGGTATAACTCCAGGACTGTGACTGTACTGTGTGGTATAACTACAGGTCTGTGACTGTACTGTGTGGTCTGACTCCAGGACTGTGACTGTACTGTATGGTATAACTCCGGGACTGTGACTGTACTGTGTGGTCTGACTCCAGGACTGTGACCGTACTGTGTGGTCTGACTCCAGGACTGTGTCTGTACTGTGTGGTATAACTCCGGGACTGTGACTGTACTGTGTGGTCTGACTCCAGGACTGTGACTGTACTCTGTGGTCTGACTCCAGGACTGTGACTGTACTGTGTGGTATAACACCAGGGCTGTGACTGTACTGTGTGGTCTGACTCCAGGACTGTGACTGTACTGTGTGGTATGACTCTAGGACTATGACTGTGCTGTGTGGTATAACTCCAGGACTGTGACAGTGTGGCATAACTCCAGGACTGTGACTGTACTATGTGGCATAACTCCAGGACTGTGACTGTACTGTGTGGTCTGACTTCGGATTTGTGACTGTACTGTGTGGTATAACTCCAGGATTGTGACTGTAATGTGTGGTCTGACTCCAGGACTGTGACTGTACTGTGTGGTCTGACTCCAGGACTGTGACTGTACTGTGTGGGCTGACACCAGGACTGTGACTGTACTGTGTGGTATGATTCCAGGACTATTACTGTACTGTGTGGTATAACTCCAGGACTGTGACTGTACTGTGTGGTATAACACCAGGGCTGTGACTGTACTGTGTGGTTTGACTCCAGGACTGTGACTGTACTGTGTGGTATGACTCCAGGACTATGACTGTACTGTGTGGTATAACTCCAGGACTGTGACTGTACTGTGTGGTATAACTCCAACACTGTGACAGTACTGTGTGGTCTGACTCCAGGACTGTGAATGTACTATGTGGCCTGACTCCAGGACTGTGACTGTACTGTGTTGTCTGTCTCCAGGATTGTGACTGTACTGTGTGGTATAACTCCATGAGTTTGTCTGTACTTTATTGTCTGTCTCCAGTATTGTGACTACTGTGTGGTATAACTCCATGACTTTGACTGTACTGTGTGGTCTGACTCCAGGACTGTGACTGTACTGTATGTTCTGACTCCAGGACTGTGACTGTACTGTGTGGTCTGACTCCAGGACTGTGTCTGTACTGTGTGGTATAACTCCGGGACTGTGACTGTACTGTGTGGAATAACTCCAGGACTGTGTTTGTACTGTGTGGTCTGACTCCAGGACTGTGACTCTACTGTGTTGTATGACTCCAGGACTATGACTGTACTGTGTGGTATAACTCCAGGACTGTGACAGTGTGGCATAACTCCAGGACTGTGACGGTACTATGTGGCATAACTCCAGGACTGTGACTGTACTGTGTGGTCTGACTCCGGCATTGTGACTGTACTGTGTGGTATAACTCCAGGATTGTGACTGTAATGTGTGGTCTGACTCCAGGACTGTGACTGTACTGTGTGGTCTGACTCCAGGACTGTGACTGTACTGTGTGGGCTGACACCAGGACTGTGACTGTACTGTGTGGTATGATTCCAGGACTATTACTGTACTGTGTGGTATCACTCCAGGACTGTGACTGTACTGTGTGGTATAACACCAGGGCTGTGACTGTACTGTGTGGTCTGACTCCAGGACTGTGACTGTACTGTGTGGTATGACTCCAGGACTATGACTGTACTGTGAGGTATAACTCCAGGACTGTGACTGTACTGTGTGGTATAACTCCAACACTGTGACAGTACTGTGTGGTCTGACTCCAGGACTGTGAATGTACTATGTGGCCTGACTCCAGGACTGTGACTGTACTGTGTTGTCTGTCTCCAGGATTGTGACTGTACTGTGTGGTATAACTCCATGAGTTTGACTGTACTGTGTGGTCTGCCTCCAGGACTGTAACTGTACTGTGTGTTCTGACTCCAGGACTGTGACTGTACTGTGTGGTCTGACTCCAGGACTGTGACTGTACTATGTGATCTGACTCCAAGACTGTGACTGTATTGTGTGGTATAACTCTGGGACTGTGACTGTACTGTGTGGTATTACTCCAGGACTGTGACAGTACTGTGTGGTATAACTCCAGGACTGTGACTGTACTGTGTGGTATAACTACAGGTCTGTGACTGTACTGTGTGGTCTGACTCCAGGACTGTGACTGTGCTGTGTGGTCTGGCTCCGAGATTGTGACTGTACTGTGTGTTCTGACTCTGGGAATATGCCTGTACTGTGTGGTCTGACTCCAGGATTGTAACTGTACTGTGTGGTATAACTCCGGGACTATGATTGAACTGTGTGGAATAACTCCAGGTCTGTGACTGTACTGTGTGGTCTGACTCCAGGACTGTGACTGTACTGTGTGGTATAACTCCAGGACTGTGACTGTACTGTGTGGTATAAATCCAGGACTGAGACTCTACTGTGTGGTCTGACTCCAGGACTGCGACTACTGTGTTGTCTGACTCCGGGACTGTGACTGTACTGTGTAGTCTGACACCAGGACTGTGACTGTACTGTGTGTTCTGACTCCAGGACTGTGACTGTATTGTGTGCTATAATTCTGGGACTGTGACTGTACTGTGTGGTATTACTCCAGGACTGTGACTGTACTGTGTGGTATAACTCCAGGACTGTGACTGTACTGTGCGGTATAACTCCAGTTCTGTGACTGTACTGTGTGTCCTGACTGCAGGACTGTGACTGTACTGTGTGGTATAACTCCAGGACTGTGACTGTACTGTGTGGTATAACTCCGGGACTGTGACTGTACTGTGTGGTCTGACTCCAGGACTGCGACTGTACTGTGTGTTCTGACTCCAGGACTGTGTCTGTACTGTGTGGTATAACTCCGGGACTGTGACTGTACTGTGTGATCTGACTCCAGGAATGTACTGTGTGCTTTAACTCCGGAAATGTGACTGTACTGTGTGGTCTGACTCCGGGACTGTGACTGTACTGTGTGCTTTAACTCCGGGACTGTGACTGTACTGTGTGGTCTGCCTCCAGGACTGTGACCGTGCTGTGTGGTCTGGCTCCGGGATTGTGACTGTACTGTGTGTTCTGACTCCGGGAATTTGACTGTACTGTGTGGTCTGACTCCAGGACTGTGACTGTACTGTGTGGTATAACTCCGGGACTATGACTGTACTGTGTGGAATAACTCCAGGACTGTGATTGTACTGTGTGGTCTGACTCCAGGACTATGACTGTACTGTGTGGTATAACTCCAGGACTGTGACTGTAATGTGTGGTCTGACTTCAGGAATGTGACTGTACTGTGTGGTCGGACTCCAGGACTGTGACTGTACTGTATGGTTTGACTCCAGGACTGTGACTGTAATGTGCGGTCTTACTACGGGACTGGGACTGTACTGTGTGGAATAACTCCAGGACTGTGACTGTACTGTGTAGTCTGACTCCAGCACTGTGACTCTACTGTGAGCTATAAGTCCGGGACAGTGACTGTACTGTGTGGTATGACTCCAGGACTGTGACTGTACTGTGTGGTACAACTCCAGGTCTGTGACTGTGTGGCATAACTGCAGGACTGTGACTGCACTGTGTGTTATAACTCCAGGACTTTGACTGTACTGTGTGGTCTCACTCCAGGACTGTGAATGTACTGTGTGGTATGACTCCAGGACTATGACTGTACTGTGTGGTATAACTCCAGGACTGTGACAGTGTGGCATAACTCCAGGACTGTGACTGTACTGTGTGGTATTACTCCAGGACTGTGACTGTACTGTGTGGTATAACTCCAGGACTGTGACTGTACTGTGCGGTATAACTCCAGGTCTGTGACTGTACTGTGTGTTCTGACTCCAGGACTGTGTCTCTACTGTGTGGTATAACTCCGGGACTGTGACTGTACTGTGTGATCTGACTCCAGGACTGTACTGTGTGCTTTAACTCCGGAAATGTGACTGTACTGTGTGGTCTGACTCCGGGACTGTGACTGTACTGTGTGCTTTAACTCCGGGACTGTGACTGTACTGTGTGGTCTGACTCCAGGACTGTGACCGTGCTGTGTGGTCTGGCTCCGGGATTGTGACTGTACTTTGTGTTCTGACTCCGGGAATTTGACTGTACTGTGTGGTCTGACTCCGGACCTGTGACGGTACTGTGTGGTATAACCCCAGGACTGAGACTCTACTGTTTGGTCTGACACCAGGACTGTGACTACTGTGTGGTCTGACTCCAGGTCTGTGACTGTACTGTGCAGTCTGACACCAGGACTGTGACTGTACTGTGTGGTCTGACTCCAGGACTGTGACTGTATTGTGTGGTATAATTCTGGGACTGTGAGTGGACTGTGTGGTATTACTCCAGGACTGTGACTGTACTGTGTGGTATAACTCCAGGACTGTGACTGTACTGTGCGGTATAACTCCAGGTCTGTGACTGTACTGTGTGGTCTGTCTCCAGGACTGTGACTGTACTGTGTGGTATGATTCCAGGACTATTACTGTACTGTGTGGTATAACTCCAGGACTGTGACTGTACTGTGTGGTATAACACCAGGGCTGTGACTGCACTGTGTGGTCTGACTCCAGGACTGTGACTGTACTGTGTGGTATGACTCCAGGACTATGACTGTGCTGTGTGGAATAACTCCAGGACTGTGACAGTGTGGCATAACTCCAGGACTGTGACTGTACTATGTGGCATAACTCCAGGACTGTGACTGTACGGTGTGGCCTGACTCCGGCATTGTGACTGTACTGTGTTGTATTACTCCAGGATTGTGACTGTAATGTGTGGTCTGACTCCAGGACTGTGACTGTACTGTGTGATCTGCCCCCAGGACTGTGACTGTACTCTGTGTGCTGACACCAGGACTGTGACTGTACTGTGTGGTATGATTCCAGGACTATTACTGTACTGTGTGGTATAACTCCAGGACTATGACTGCACTGTGTGGTATAACATCAGGACTGTGACTGTACTGTGTGGTCTGACTCCAGGACTGTGACTGTACTGTGTGGTATGACTCCAGGACTATGACTGTACTCTGTGGCCTGACTCCAGGACTGTGACTGTACTGTGTTGTCTGTCTCCAGGATTGTGACTGTACTGTGTGGTATAACTCCATGAGTTTGTCTGTACTTTATTGTCTGTCTCCAGTATTGTGACTACTGTGTGGTATAACTCCATGACTTTGACTGTACTGTGTGGTCTGACTCCAGGACTGTGACTGTACTGTATGTTCTGACTCCAGGACTGTGACTGTACTGTGTGGTCTGACTCCAGGACTGTGTCTGTACTGTGTGGTATAACTCCGGGACTGTGACTGTACTGTGTGGAATAACTCCAGGACTGTGTTTGTACTGTGTGATCTGACTCCAGGACTGTGACTCTACTGTGTTGTATGACTCCAGGACTATGACTGTACTGTGTGGTATAACTCCAGGACTGTGACAGTGTGGCATAACTCCAGGACTGTGACGGTACTATGTGGCATAACTCCAGGACTGTGACTGTACTGTGTGGTCTGACTCCGGCATTGTGACTGTACTGTGTGGTATAACTCCAGGATTGTGACTGTAATGTGTGGTCTGACTCCAGGACTGTGACTGTACTGTGTGGTCTGACTCCAGGACTGTGACTGTACTGTGTGGGCTGACACCAGGACTGTGACTGTACTGTGTGGTATGATTCCAGGACTATTACTGTACTGTGTGGTATCACTCCAGGACTGTGACTGTACTGTGTGGTATAACACCAGGGCTGTGACTGTACTGTGTGGTCTGACTCCAGGACTGTGACTGTACTGTGTGGTATGACTCCAGGACTATGACTGTACTGTGAGGTATAACTCCAGGACTGTGACTGTACTGTGTGGTATAACTCCAACACTGTGACAGTACTGTGTGGTCTGACTCCAGGACTGTGAATGTACTATGTGGCCTGACTCCAGGACTGTGACTGTACTGTGTGGTCTGCCTCCAGGACTGTAACTGTACTGTGTGTTCTGACTCCAGGACTGTGACTGTACTGTGTGGTCTGACTCCAGGACTGTGACTGTACTATGTGATCTGACTCCAAGACTGTGACTGTATTGTGTGGTATAACTCTGGGACTGTGACTGTACTGTGTGGTATTACTCCAGGACTGTGACAGTACTGTGTGGTATAACTCCAGGACTGTGACTGTACTGTGTGGTATAACTACAGGTCTGTGACTGTACTGTGTGGTCTGACTCCAGGACTGTGACTGTGCTGTGTGGTCTGGCTCCGAGATTGTGACTGTACTGTGTGTTCTGACTCTGGGAATATGCCTGTACTGTGTGGTCTGACTCCAGGATTGTAACTGTACTGTGTGGTATAACTCCGGGACTATGATTGAACTGTGTGGAATAACTCCAGGTCTGTGACTGTACTGTGTGGTCTGACTCCAGGACTGTGACTGTACTGTGTGGTATAACTCCAGGACTGTGACTGTACTGTGTGGTATAAATCCAGGACTGAGACTCTACTGTGTGGTCTGACTCCAGGACTGCGACTACTGTGTTGTCTGACTCCGGGACTGTGACTGTACTGTGTAGTCTGACACCAGGACTGTGACTGTACTGTGTGTTCTGACTCCAGGACTGTGACTGTATTGTGTGCTATAATTCTGGGACTGTGACTGTACTGTGTGGTATTACTCCAGGACTGTGACTGTACTGTGTGGTATAACTCCAGGACTGTGACTGTACTGTGCGGTATAACTCCAGTTCTGTGACTGTACTGTGTGTCCTGACTGCAGGACTGTGACTGTACTGTGTGGTATAACTCCAGGACTGTGACTGTACTGTGTGGTATAACTCCGGGACTGTGACTGTACTGTGTGGTCTGACTCCAGGACTGCGACTGTACTGTGTGTTCTGACTCCAGGACTGTGTCTGTACTGTGTGGTATAACTCCGGGACTGTGACTGTACTGTGTGATCTGACTCCAGGAATGTACTGTGTGCTTTAACTCCGGAAATGTGACTGTACTGTGTGGTCTGACTCCGGGACTGTGACTGTACTGTGTGCTTTAACTCCGGGACTGTGACTGTACTGTGTGGTCTGCCTCCAGGACTGTGACCGTGCTGTGTGGTCTGGCTCCGGGATTGTGACTGTACTGTGTGTTCTGACTCCGGGAATTTGACTGTACTGTGTGGTCTGACTCCAGGACTGTGACTGTACTGTGTGGTATAACTCCGGGACTATGACTGTACTGTGTGGAATAACTCCAGGACTGTGATTGTACTGTGTGGTCTGACTCCAGGACTATGACTGTACTGTGTGGTATAACTCCAGGACTGTGACTGTAATGTGTGGTCTGACTTCAGGAATGTGACTGTACTGTGTGGTCGGACTCCAGGACTGTGACTGTACTGTATGGTTTGACTCCAGGACTGTGACTGTAATGTGCGGTCTTACTACGGGACTGGGACTGTACTGTGTGGAATAACTCCAGGACTGTGACTGTACTGTGTAGTCTGACTCCAGCACTGTGACTCTACTGTGAGCTATAAGTCCGGGACAGTGACTGTACTGTGTGGTATGACTCCAGGACTGTGACTGTACTGTGTGGTACAACTCCAGGTCTGTGACTGTGTGGCATAACTGCAGGACTGTGACTGCACTGTGTGTTATAACTCCAGGACTTTGACTGTACTGTGTGGTCTCACTCCAGGACTGTGAATGTACTGTGTGGTATGACTCCAGGACTATGACTGTACTGTGTGGTATAACTCCAGGACTGTGACAGTGTGGCATAACTCCAGGACTGTGACTGTACTGTGTGGTATTACTCCAGGACTGTGACTGTACTGTGTGGTATAACTCCAGGACTGTGACTGTACTGTGCGGTATAACTCCAGGTCTGTGACTGTACTGTGTGTTCTGACTCCAGGACTGTGTCTCTACTGTGTGGTATAACTCCGGGACTGTGACTGTACTGTGTGATCTGACTCCAGGACTGTACTGTGTGCTTTAACTCCGGAAATGTGACTGTACTGTGTGGTCTGACTCCGGGACTGTGACTGTACTGTGTGCTTTAACTCCGGGACTGTGACTGTACTGTGTGGTCTGACTCCAGGACTGTGACCGTGCTGTGTGGTCTGGCTCCGGGATTGTGACTGTACTTTGTGTTCTGACTCCGGGAATTTGACTGTACTGTGTGGTCTGACTCCGGACCTGTGACGGTACTGTGTGGTATAACCCCAGGACTGAGACTCTACTGTTTGGTCTGACACCAGGACTGTGACTACTGTGTGGTCTGACTCCAGGTCTGTGACTGTACTGTGCAGTCTGACACCAGGACTGTGACTGTACTGTGTGGTCTGACTCCAGGACTGTGACTGTATTGTGTGGTATAATTCTGGGACTGTGAGTGGACTGTGTGGTATTACTCCAGGACTGTGACTGTACTGTGTGGTATAACTCCAGGACTGTGACTGTACTGTGCGGTATAACTCCAGGTCTGTGACTGTACTGTGTGGTCTGTCTCCAGGACTGTGACTGTACTGTGTGGTATGATTCCAGGACTATTACTGTACTGTGTGGTATAACTCCAGGACTGTGACTGTACTGTGTGGTATAACACCAGGGCTGTGACTGCACTGTGTGGTCTGACTCCAGGACTGTGACTGTACTGTGTGGTATGACTCCAGGACTATGACTGTGCTGTGTGGAATAACTCCAGGACTGTGACAGTGTGGCATAACTCCAGGACTGTGACTGTACTATGTGGCATAACTCCAGGACTGTGACTGTACGGTGTGGCCTGACTCCGGCATTGTGACTGTACTGTGTTGTATTACTCCAGGATTGTGACTGTAATGTGTGGTCTGACTCCAGGACTGTGACTGTACTGTGTGATCTGCCCCCAGGACTGTGACTGTACTCTGTGTGCTGACACCAGGACTGTGACTGTACTGTGTGGTATGATTCCAGGACTATTACTGTACTGTGTGGTATAACTCCAGGACTATGACTGCACTGTGTGGTATAACATCAGGACTGTGACTGTACTGTGTGGTCTGACTCCAGGACTGTGACTGTACTGTGTGGTATGACTCCAGGACTATGACTGTACTCTGTGGCATAACTCCAGGACTGTGACTGTAATGTGTGGTATAACTCCAACACTGTGACAGTACTGTGTGGTCTGACTCCTGGACTGTGAATGTACTTTGTGGCCTGACTCCAGGACTGTGACTGTACTGTGTTGTCTGTCTCCAGGATTGTGACTGTACTGTGTGGTATAACTCCATGAGTTTGACTGTTCTGTGTGGTCTGCCTCCAGGACTGTGACTGTACTGTGTGGTCTGACTCCAGGACTGTGACTGTACTGTGTGGCCTGACTCCAGGACTGTGACTGCACTGTATTGTCTGTCTCCAGTATTGTGACTACTGTGTGGTATAACTCCATGACTTTGACTGTACTGTGTGGTCTGACTCCAGGACTGTGACTGTACTGTGTGTTCTGACCCCATGACTGTGACTGTACTGTGTGGTCTGACTCCAGGACTGTGTCTGTACTGTGTGGTATAACTCCGGGACTGTGACTGTACTGTGTGGAATAACTCCAGGACTGTGATTGTAATGTGTGGTATAAGTCCAGGTCTGTGACTGTACTGTGTGGTCTGACTCCGGGACTGTGACTGTACTGTGTGTTGTAACCCCAGGACTGAGACTCTACTGTGTGGTCTGACTCCAGGACTGCGACTACTGTGTGGTCTGACTCTGGGTCTGTGACTGTACTGTGTAGTCTGACACCAGGACTGTGACTGTACTGTGTGGTCTGACTCCAGGACTGTGACTGTATTGTGTGGTATAATTCTGGGACTGTGAGTGTACTGTGTGGTATTACTCCAGGACTGTGACTGTACTGTGTGGCATAACTCCAGGACTGTGACTGTATTGTGTGGCCTGACTCCAGGACTGTGACTGTACTGTGTGGTCTGACTCCAGGATTGCGACTGTACTGTGTGTTCTGACTCCAGGACTGTGACTGTATTGTGTCGTCTGACTCCAGGACTGTGTCTGTACTGTGTGGTATAACTCCGGGACTGTGACTGTACTGTGTGGTCTGACTCCAGGACTGTACTGTGTGCTTTAACTCCGGAACTGTGACTGTACTGTGTGGTCTGACTCCGGGACTGTGACTGTACTGTGTGCTTTAACTCCGGGACTGTGACTGTACTGTGTGGTCTGACTCCAGGACTGTGACTGTGCTGTGTGGTCTGGCTCCGGGATTGTGATTGTACTGTGTGTTCTGACCCCGGGAATGTGACTGTACTGTGTGGCCTGACTCCAGGACTGTGACTGTACTGTGTGGTATAACGCCGGGACTATGACTGCACTGTGTGGAATAACTCCAGGACTGTGATTGTACTGTGTGGTCAGACTCCAGGACTGTGATTGTACTGTGTGGTATAACTCCAGGACTGTGACTGTAATGTGTGGTCTGAGTTCATGAATGTGACTGTAATGTGTCGTCTGACTTCAGGACTGTGACTATACTGTATGGTCTGACTCCAGGACTGTGACTGTAATGTGCGGTCTGACTACGGGACTGGGACTGTACTGTGTGGAATAACTCCAGGACTGTGACTGTACTGTGTAGTCTGACTCCAGCACTGTGACTGTACTGTGTGCTATAACTCCGGGACAGTGACAGTACTGTGTGGTATGACTCCAGGACTGTGACTGTACTGTGTGGTACAACTCCAGGACTGTGACTGTGTGGCATAACTGCAGGACTGTGACTGTACTGTGTGGTATAACTCCAGGACTGTGACAGTGTGGCATAACTCCAGGACTGTGACTGTACTATGTGGCATAACTCCAGGACTGTGACTGTACTGTGTGGTCTGACTCCGGCATGGTGACTGTACTGTGTGGTATAACTCCAGGATTGTGACTGTAATGTGTGGTCTGACTCCAGGACTGTGACTGTACTGTGTGGTCTGACTCCAGGACTGTGACTGTACTGTGTGGGCTGACACCAGGACTGTGACTGTACTGTGTGGTATGATTCCAGGACTATTACTGTACTGTGTGGTATAACTCCAGGACTGTGACTGTACTGTGTGGTATAACACCAGGGCTGTGACTGTACTGTGTGGTCTGACTCCAGGACTGTGACTGTACTGTGTGGTATGACTCCAGGACTATGACTGTATTGTGTGGTATAACTCCAGGACTGTGACAGTGTGGCATAACTCCAGGACTGTGACTGTACTATGTGGCATAACTCCAGGACTGTGACTGTACTGTGTGGTCTGACTCCGGCATTGTGACTGTACTGTGTGGTATAACTCCAAGATTGTGACTGTAATGTGTGGTCTGACTCCAGGACTGTGACTGTACTGTGTGGTCCGACTCCAGGACTGTGACTGTATTGTGTGGGCTGACACCAGGACTGTGACTGTACTGTGTGGCATAACACCAGGGCTGTGACTGTACTGTGTGGTCTGACTCCAGGACTGTGACTGTACTGTGTGGTATGACTCCAGGGCTATGACTGTACTGTGTGGTATAACCCCAGGACTGTGACTGTACTGTGTGGTATAACTCCAACACTGTGACAGTACTGTGTGATCTGACTCCAGGACTGTGAATGTACTCTGTGGCCTGACTCCAGGACTGTGACTGTAGTGTGTTGTCTGTCTCCAGGATTGTGACTGTACTGTGTGGTATAACTCCATGAGTTTGGCTGTACTGTGTGGTCTGCCTCCAGGACTGTGACTGTACTGTGTGGTCTGACTCCAGGACTGTGACTGTACTGTGTGGCCTGACTCCAGGACTGTGACTGTACTGTATTGTCTGTCTCCAGTATTGTGACTACTGTGTGGTATAACTCCATGACTTTGACTGTACTGTGTGGTCTGACTCCAGGACTGTGACTGTACTATGTGATCTGACTCCAAGACTGTGACTGTATTGTGTGGTATAACTCTGGGACTGGGACTGTACTGTGTGGTATTACTGCAGGACTGTGACTGTACTGTGTGGTATAACTCCAGGACTGTGACTGTACTGTCTGGTATAACTACATGTCTGTGACTGTACTGTGTGGTCTGACTCCAGTACTGTGACTGTACTGTGTGGTATAACTCCGGGACTGTGACTGTACTGTGTGGTCTGACTCCAGGACTGTGACTGTACTGTGTGGTCTGACTCCAGGACTGTGTCTGTACTGTGTGGGCTGACACCAGGACTGTGACTGTACTGTGTGGTATGATTCCAGGTCTATTACTGTACTGTGTGGTATAACTCCAGGACTGTGACTGTACTGTGTGGTATAACACCAGGGCTGTGACTGTACTGTGTGGTCTGACTCCAGGACTGTGACTCTACTGTGTTGTATGACTCCAGGACTATGACTGTACTGTGTGGTATAACTCCAGGACTGTGACAGTGTGGCATAACTCCAGGACTGTGACGGTACTATGTGGCATAACTCCAGGACTGTGACTGTACTGTGTGGTCTGATTCCGGCATTGTGACTGTACTGTGTGGTATAACTCCAGGATTGTGACTGTAATGTGTGGTCTGACTCCAGGACTGTGACTGTACTGTGTGGTCTGACTCCAGGACTGTGAATGTACTGTGTGGGCTGACACCAGGACTGTGACTGTACTGTGTGGTATGATTCCAGGACTATTACTGTACTGTGTGGTATCACTCCAGGACTGTGACTGTACTGTGTGGTATAACACCAGGGCTGTGACTGTACTGTGTGGTCTGACTCCAGGACTGTGACTGTACTGTGTGGTATGACTCCAGGACTATGACTGTACTGTGTGGTATAACTCCAGGACTGTGACTGTACTGTGTGGTATAACACCAACACTGTGACAGTACTGTGTGGTCTGACTCCGGGACTGTGAATGTACTATGTGGCCTGACTCCAGGACTGTGACTGTACTGTGTTGTCTGTCTCCAGGATTGTGACTGTACTGTGTGGTATAACTCCATGAGTTTGACTGTACTGTGTGGTCTGCCTCCAGGACTGTAACTGTACTGTGTGTTCTGATTCCAGGACTGTGACTGTACTGTGTGGTCTGACTCCAGGACTGTGACTGTACTGTATTGCCTGTCTCCAGTATTGTGACTACTGTGTGGTATAACTCCATGACTTTGACTGTACTGTGTGGTCTGACTCCAGGACTGTGACTGTACTATGTGATCTGACTCCAAGACTGTGACTGTATTGTGTCGTCTGACTCCAGGACTGTGTCTGTACTGTGTGGTATAACTCCGGGACTATTACTGTACTGTGTGGTATAACTCCAGGACTGTGACTGTACTGTGTGGTATAACACCAGGGCTGTGACTGCACTGTGTGGTCTGACTCCAGGACTGTGACTGTACTGTGTGGTATGACTCCAGGACTATGACTGTGCTGTGTGGAATAACTCCAGGACTGTGACAGTGTGGCATAACTCCAGGACTGTGACTGTACTATGTGGCATAACTCCAGGACTGTGACTGTACGGTGTGGCCTGACTCCGGCATTGTGACTGTACTGTGTTGTATTACTCCAGGATTGTGACTGTAATGTGTGGTCTGACTCCAGGACTGTGACTGTACTGTGTGATCTGCCCCCAGGACTGTGACTGTACTCTGTGTGCTGACACCAGGACTGTGACTGTACTGTGTGGTATGATTCCAGGACTATTACTGTACTGTGTGGTATAACTCCAGGACTATGACTGCACTGTGTGGTATAACATCAGGACTGTGACTGTACTGTGTGGTCTGACTCCAGGACTGTGACTGTACTGTGTGGTATGACTCCAGGACTATGACTGTACTCTGTGGCATAACTCCAGGACTGTGACTGTAATGTGTGGTATAACTCCAACACTGTGACAGTACTGTGTGGTCTGACTCCTGGACTGTGAATGTACTTTGTGGCCTGACTCCAGGACTGTGACTGTACTGTGTTGTCTGTCTCCAGGATTGTGACTGTACTGTGTGGTATAACTCCATGAGTTTGACTGTTCTGTGTGGTCTGCCTCCAGGACTGTGACTGTACTGTGTGGTCTGACTCCAGGACTGTGACTGTACTGTGTGGCCTGACTCCAGGACTGTGACTGCACTGTATTGTCTGTCTCCAGTATTGTGACTACTGTGTGGTATAACTCCATGACTTTGACTGTACTGTGTGGTCTGACTCCAGGACTGTGACTGTACTGTGTGTTCTGACCCCATGACTGTGACTGTACTGTGTGGTCTGACTCCAGGACTGTGTCTGTACTGTGTGGTATAACTCCGGGACTGTGACTGTACTGTGTGGAATAACTCCAGGACTGTGATTGTAATGTGTGGTATAAGTCCAGGTCTGTGACTGTACTGTGTGGTCTGACTCCGGGACTGTGACTGTACTGTGTGTTGTAACCCCAGGACTGAGACTCTACTGTGTGGTCTGACTCCAGGACTGCGACTACTGTGTGGTCTGACTCTGGGTCTGTGACTGTACTGTGTAGTCTGACACCAGGACTGTGACTGTACTGTGTGGTCTGACTCCAGGACTGTGACTGTATTGTGTGGTATAATTCTGGGACTGTGAGTGTACTGTGTGGTATTACTCCAGGACTGTGACTGTACTGTGTGGCATAACTCCAGGACTGTGACTGTATTGTGTGGCCTGACTCCAGGACTGTGACTGTACTGTGTGGTCTGACTCCAGGATTGCGACTGTACTGTGTGTTCTGACTCCAGGACTGTGACTGTATTGTGTCGTCTGACTCCAGGACTGTGTCTGTACTGTGTGGTATAACTCCGGGACTGTGACTGTACTGTGTGGTCTGACTCCAGGACTGTACTGTGTGCTTTAACTCTGGAACTGTGACTGTACTGTGTGGTCTGACTCCGGGACTGTGACTGTACTGTGTGCTTTAACTCCGGGACTGTGACTGTACTGTGTGGTCTGACTCCAGGACTGTGACTGTGCTGTGTGGTCTGGCTCCGGGATTGTGATTGTACTGTGTGTTCTGACCCCGGGAATGTGACTGTACTGTGTGGCCTGACTCCAGGACTGTGACTGTACTGTGTGGTATAACGCCGGGACTATGACTGCACTGTGTGGAATAACTCCAGGACTGTGATTGTACTGTGTGGTCAGACTCCAGGACTGTGATTGTACTGTGTGGTATAACTCCAGGACTGTGACTGTAATGTGTGGTCTGAGTTCATGAATGTGACTGTAATGTGTCGTCTGACTTCAGGACTGTGACTATACTGTATGGTCTGACTCCAGGACTGTGACTGTAATGTGCGGTCTGACTACGGGACTGGGACTGTACTGTGTGGAATAACTCCAGGACTGTGACTGTACTGTGTAGTCTGACTCCAGCACTGTGACTGTACTGTGTGCTATAACTCCGGGACAGTGACAGTACTGTGTGGTATGACTCCAGGACTGTGACTGTACTGTGTGGTACAACTCCAGGTCTGTGACTGTGTGGCATAACTGCAGGACTGTGACTGTACTGTGTGGTATAACTCCAGGACTGTGACAGTGTGGCATAACTCCAGGACTGTGACTGTACTATGTGGCATAACTCCAGGACTGTGACTGTACTGTGTGGTCTGACTCCGGCATGGTGACTGTACTGTGTGGTATAACTCCAGGATTGTGACTGTAATGTGTGGTCTGACTCCAGGACTGTGACTGTACTGTGTGGTCTGACTCCAGGACTGTGACTGTACTGTGTGGGCTGACACCAGGACTGTGACTGTACTGTGTGGTATGATTCCAGGACTATTACTGTACTGTGTGGTATAACTCCAGGACTGTGACTGTACTGTGTGGTATAACACCAGGGCTGTGACTGTACTGTGTGGTCTGACTCCAGGACTGTGACTGTACTGTGTGGTATGACTCCAGGACTATGACTGTATTGTGTGGTATAACTCCAGGACTGTGACAGTGTGGCATAACTCCAGGACTGTGACTGTACTATGTGGCATAACTCCAGGACTGTGACTGTACTGTGTGGTCTGACTCCGGCATTGTGACTGTACTGTGTGGTATAACTCCAAGATTGTGACTGTAATGTGTGGTCTGACTCCAGGACTGTGACTGTACTGTGTGGTCCGACTCCAGGACTGTGACTGTATTGTGTGGGCTGACACCAGGACTGTGACTGTACTGTGTGGCATAACACCAGGGCTGTGACTGTACTGTGTGGTCTGACTCCAGGACTGTGACTGTACTGTGTGGTATGACTCCAGGGCTATGACTGTACTGTGTGGTATAACCCCAGGACTGTGACTGTACTGTGTGGTATAACTCCAACACTGTGACAGTACTGTGTGATCTGACTCCAGGACTGTGAATGTACTCTGTGGCCTGACTCCAGGACTGTGACTGTAGTGTGTTGTCTGTCTCCAGGATTGTGACTGTACTGTGTGGTATAACTCCATGAGTTTGGCTGTACTGTGTGGTCTGCCTCCAGGACTGTGACTGTACTGTGTGGTCTGACTCCAGGACTGTGACTGTACTGTGTGGCCTGACTCCAGGACTGTGACTGTACTGTATTGTCTGTCTCCAGTATTGTGACTACTGTGTGGTATAACTCCATGACTTTGACTGTACTGTGTGGTCTGACTCCAGGACTGTGACTGTACTATGTGATCTGACTCCAAGACTGTGACTGTATTGTGTGGTATAACTCTGGGACTGGGACTGTACTGTGTGGTATTACTGCAGGACTGTGACTGTACTGTGTGGTATAACTCCAGGACTGTGACTGTACTGTCTGGTATAACTACATGTCTGTGACTGTACTGTGTGGTCTGACTCCAGTACTGTGACTGTACTGTGTGGTATAACTCCGGGACTGTGACTGTACTGTGTGGTCTGACTCCAGGACTGTGACTGTACTGTGTGGTCTGACTCCAGGACTGTGTCTGTACTGTGTGGGCTGACACCAGGACTGTGACTGTACTGTGTGGTATGATTCCAGGTCTATTACTGTACTGTGTGGTATAACTCCAGGACTGTGACTGTACTGTGTGGTATAACACCAGGGCTGTGACTGTACTGTGTGGTCTGACTCCAGGACTGTGACTCTACTGTGTTGTATGACTCCAGGACTATGACTGTACTGTGTGGTATAACTCCAGGACTGTGACAGTGTGGCATAACTCCAGGACTGTGACGGTACTATGTGGCATAACTCCAGGACTGTGACTGTACTGTGTGGTCTGATTCCGGCATTGTGACTGTACTGTGTGGTATAACTCCAGGATTGTGACTGTAATGTGTGGTCTGACTCCAGGACTGTGACTGTACTGTGTGGTCTGACTCCAGGACTGTGAATGTACTGTGTGGGCTGACACCAGGACTGTGACTGTACTGTGTGGTATGATTCCAGGACTATTACTGTACTGTGTGGTATCACTCCAGGACTGTGACTGTACTGTGTGGTATAACACCAGGGCTGTGACTGTACTGTGTGGTCTGACTCCAGGACTGTGACTGTACTGTGTGGTATGACTCCAGGACTATGACTGTACTGTGTGGTATAACTCCAGGACTGTGACTGTACTGTGTGGTATAACACCAACACTGTGACAGTACTGTGTGGTCTGACTCCGGGACTGTGAATGTACTATGTGGCCTGACTCCAGGACTGTGACTGTACTGTGTTGTCTGTCTCCAGGATTGTGACTGTACTGTGTGGTATAACTCCATGAGTTTGACTGTACTGTGTGGTCTGCCTCCAGGACTGTAACTGTACTGTGTGTTCTGATTCCAGGACTGTGACTGTACTGTGTGGTCTGACTCCAGGACTGTGACTGTACTGTATTGCCTGTCTCCAGTATTGTGACTACTGTGTGGTATAACTCCATGACTTTGACTGTACTGTGTGGTCTGACTCCAGGACTGTGACTGTACTATGTGATCTGACTCCAAGACTGTGACTGTATTGTGTCGTCTGACTCCAGGACTGTGTCTGTACTGTGTGGTATAACTCCGGGACTGTGACTGTACTGTGTGGTCTGACTCCAGGACTGTACTGTGTGCTTTAACTCCGGAACTGTGACTGTACTGTGTGGTCTGACTCCGGGACTGTGACTGTACTGTGTGCTTTAACTCCGGGACTGTGACTGTACTGTGTGGTCTGACTCCAGGACTGTGACTGTGCTGTGTGGTCTGGCTCCGGGATTGTGATTGTACTGTGTGTTCTGACCCCGGGAATGTGACTGTACTGTGTGGCCTGACTCCAGGACTGTGACTGTACTGTGTGGTATAACGCCGGGACTATGACTGCACTGTGTGGAATAACTCCAGGACTGTGATTGTACTGTGTGGTCTGACTCCAGGACTGTGATTGTACTGTGTGGTATAACTCCAGGACTGTGACTGTAATGTGTGGTCTGAGTTCATGAATGTGACTGTAATGTGTCGTCTGACTTCAGGACTGTGACTATACTGTATGGTCTGACTCCAGGACTGTGACTGTAATGTGCGGTCTGACTACGGGACTGGGACTGTACTGTGTGGAATAACTCCAGGACTGTGACTGTACTGTGTAGTCTGACTCCAGCACTGTGACTGTACTGTGTGCTATAACTCCGGGACAGTGACAGTACTGTGTGGTATGACTCCAGGACTGTGACTGTACTGTGTGGTACAACTCCAGGACTGTGACTGTGTGGCATAACTGCAGGACTGTGACTGTACTGTGTGGTATAACTCCAGGACTGTGACAGTGTGGCATAACTCCAGGACTGTGACTGTACTATGTGGCATAACTCCAGGACTGTGACTGTACTGTGTGGTCTGACTCCGGCATGGTGACTGTACTGTGTGGTATAACTCCAGGATTGTGACTGTAATGTGTGGTCTGACTCCAGGACTGTGACTGTACTGTGTGGTCTGGCTCCAGGACTGTGACTGTACTGTGTGGGCTGACACCAGGACTGTGACTGTGCTGTGTGGTATGATTCCAGGACTATTACTGTACTGTGTGGTATAACTCCAGGACTGTGACTGTACTGTGTGGTATAACACCAGGGCTGTGACTGTACTGTGTGGTCTGACTCCAGGACTGTGACTGTACTGTGTGGTATGACTCCAGGACTATGACTATATTGTGTGGTATAACTCCAGGACTGTGACAGTGTGGCATAACTCCAGGACTGTGACTGTACTATGTGGCATAACTCCAGGACTGTGACTGTACTGTGTGGTCTGACTCCGGCATTGTGACTGTACTGTGTGGTATAACTCCAAGATTGTGACTGTAATGTGTGGTCTGACTCCAGGACTGTGACTGTACTGTGTGGTCCGACTCCAGGACTGTGACTGTATTGTGTGGGCTGACACCAGGACTGTGACTGTACTGTGTGGCATAACACCAGGGCTGTGACTGTACTGTGTGGTCTGACTCCAGGACTGTGACTGTACTGTGTGGTATGACTCCAGGGCTATGACTGTACTGTGTGGTATAACCCCAGGACTGTGACTGTACTGTGTGGTATAACTCCAACACTGTGACAGTACTGTGTGATCTGACTCCAGGACTGTGAATGTACTCTGTGGCCTGACTCCAGGACTGTGACTGTAGTGTGTTGTCTGTCTCCAGGATTGTGACTGTACTGTGTGGTATAACTCCATGAGTTTGGCTGTACTGTGTGGTCTGCCTCCAGGACTGTGACTGTACTGTGTGGTCTGACTCCAGGACTGTGACTGTACTGTGTGGCCTGACTCCAGGACTGTGACTGTACTGTATTGTCTGTCTCCAGTATTGTGACTACTGTGTGGTATAACTCCATGACTTTGACTGTACTGTGTGGTCTGACTCCAGGACTGTGACTGTACTATGTGATCTGACTCCAAGACTGTGACTGTATTGTGTGGTATAACTCTGGGACTGGGACTGTACTGTGTGGTATTACTGCAGGACTGTGACTGTACTGTGTGGTATAACTCCAGGACTGTGACTGTACTGTCTGGTATAACTACATGTCTGTGACTGTACTGTGTGGTCTGACTCCAGTACTGTGACTGTACTGTGTGGTATAACTCCGGGACTGTGACTGTACTGTGTGGTCTGACTCCAGGACTGTGACTGTACTGTGTGGTCTGACTCCAGGACTGTGTCTGTACTGTGTGGGCTGACACCAGGACTGTGACTGTACTGTGTGGTATGATTCCAGGTCTATTACTGTACTGTGTGGTATAACTCCAGGACTGTGACTGTACTGTGTGGTATAACACCAGGGCTGTGACTGTACTGTGTGGTCTGACTCCAGGACTGTGACTCTACTGTGTTGTATGACTCCAGGACTATGACTGTACTGTGTGGTATAACTCCAGGACTGTGACAGTGTGGCATAACTCCAGGACTGTGACGGTACTATGTGGCATAACTCCAGGACTGTGACTGTACTGTGTGGTCTGATTCCGGCATTGTGACTGTACTGTGTGGTATAACTCCAGGATTGTGACTGTAATGTGTGGTCTGACTCCAGGACTGTGACTGTACTGTGTGGTCTGACTCCAGGACTGTGAATGTACTGTGTGGGCTGACACCAGGACTGTGACTGTACTGTGTGGTATGATTCCAGGACTATTACTGTACTGTGTGGTATCACTCCAGGACTGTGACTGTACTGTGTGGTATAACACCAGGGCTGTGACTGTACTGTGTGGTCTGACTCCAGGACTGTGACTGTACTGTGTGGTATGACTCCAGGACTATGACTGTACTGTGTGGTATAACTCCAGGACTGTGACTGTACTGTGTGGTATAACACCAACACTGTGACAGTACTGTGTGGTCTGACTCCAGGACTGTGAATGTACTATGTGGCCTGACTCCAGGACTGTGACTGTACTGTGTTGTCTGTCTCCAGGATTGTGACTGTACTGTGTGGTATAACTCCATGAGTTTGACTGTACTGTGTGGTCTGCCTCCAGGACTGTAACTGTACTGTGTGTGCTGATTCCAGGACTGTGACTGTACTGTGTGGTCTGACTCCAGGACTGTGACTGTACTGTATTGCCTGTCTCCAGTATTGTGACTACTGTGTGGTATAACTCCATGACTTTGACTGTACTGTGTGGTCTGACTCCAGGACTGTGACTGTACTATGTGATCTGACTCCAAGACTGTGACTGTATTGTGTGGTATAACTGTGGGACTGTGACTGTACTGTGTGGTATAACTCCAGGACTGTGACTGTACTGTGTGGTATAACTACAGGTCTGTGACTGTACTGTGTGGTCTGACTCCAGGACTGTGACTGTGCTGTGTGGTCTGGCTCCGAGATTGTGACTGTACTGTGTGTTCTGACTCCGGGAATATGCCTGTACTGTGTGGTCTGACTCCAGGATTGTAACTGTACTGTGTGGTGTAACTCTGGGACTATGATTGAACTGTGTGGAATAACTCCAGGTCTGTGACTGTACTGTGTGGTCTGACTCCGGGACTGTGACTGTACTGCGTGGTATAACTCCAGGACTGTGACTGTACTGTGTGGTATAAATCCAGGACTGAGACTCTACTGTGTGGTCTGACTGCAGGACTGCGACTACTGTGTTGTCTGACTCCGGGACTGTGACTGTACTGTGTAGTCTGACACCAGGACTGTGACTGTACTGTGTGGTCTGACTCCAGGACTGTGACTGTATTGTGTGCTATAATTCTGGGACTGTGACTGTACTGTGTGGTATTACTCCAGGACTGTGACTGTACTGTTTGGTATAACTCCAGGACTGTGACTGTACTGTGCGGTATAACTCCAGGTCTGTGACTGTCCTGTGTGTCCTGACTGCAGGACTGTGACTGTACTGTGTGGTATAACTCCAGGACTGTGACTGTACTGTGTGGTATAACTCCGGGACTGTGACTGTACTGTGTGGTCTGACTCCAGGACTGCGACTGTACTGTGTGTTCTGACTCCAGGACTGTGTCTGTACTGTGTGGTATAACTCCGGGACTGTGACTGTACTGTGTGATCTGACTCCAGGACTGTACTGTGTGCTTTAACTCTGGAAATGTGCCTGTACTGTGTGGTCTGACTCCGGGACTGTGACTGTACTGTGTGCTTTAACTCCGGGACTGTGACTGTACTGTGTGGTCTGACTCCAGGACTGTGACCGTGCTGTGTGGTCTGGCTCCGGGATTGTGACTGTACTGTGTGTTCTGACTCCGGGAATTTGACTGTACTGTGTGGTCTGACTCCAGGACTGTGACTGTACTGTGTGGGAAAACTCTGGGACTATGACTGTACTGTGTGGAATAACTCCAGGACTGTGATTGTACTGTGTGGTCTGACTCCAGGACTGTGATTGTACTGTGTGGTATAACTCCAGGTCTGTGACTGTAATGTGTGGTCTGACTTCAGGAATGTGACTGTACTGTGTGGTCGGACTCCAGGACTGTGACTGTACTGTATGGTTTGACTCCAGGACTGTGACTGTAATGTGCAGTCTTACTACGGGACTGGGACTGTACTGTGTGGAATAACTCCAGGTCTGTGACTGTACTGTGTAGTCTGACTCCAGCACTGTGACTCTACTGTGAGCTATAAGTCCGGGACAGTGACTGTACTGTGTGGTATGACTCCAGGACTGTGACTGTACTGTGTGGTACAACTCCAGGTCTGTGACTGTGTGGCATAACTGCAGGACTGTGACTGCACTGTGTGTTATAACTCCAGGACTTTGACTGTACTGTGTGGTCTCACTCCAGGACTGTGAATGTACTGTGTGGTATGACTCCAGGACTATGACTGTACTGTGTGGTATAACTCCAGGACTGTGACAGTGTGGCATAACTCCAGTACTGTGGCTGTACTGTGTGGTATAACTCCAGGACTGTGACTGTACTGTGTGGTCTTACTCCGGGATTGTGACTGTACTGTGTGGTATAACTCCAGGACTGTGACTGTACTGTGTGGTATAACTACAGGTCTGTGACTGTACTGTGTGGTCTCACTCCAGGACTGTGACTGTGCTGTGTGGTCTGGCTCCGAGATTGTGACTGTACTGTGTGTTCTGACTCCGGGAATATGCCTGTACTGTGTGGTCTGACTCCAGGATTGTAACTGTACTGTGTGGTATAACTCCGGGACTATGATTGAACTGTGTGGAATAACTCCAGGTCTGTGACTGTACTGTGTGGTCTGACTCCGGGACTGTGACTGTACTGTGTGGTATAACTCCAGGACTGTGACTGTACTGTGTGGTATAAATCGAGGACTGAGACTCTACTGTGTGGTCTGACTGCAGGACTGCGACTACTGTGTTGTCTGACTCCGGGACTGTGACTGTACTGTGTAGTCTGACACCAGGACTGTGACTGTACTGTGTGGTCTGACTCCAGGACTGTGACTGTATTGTGTGCTATAATTCTGGGACTGTGACTGTACTGTGTGGTATTACTCCAGGACAGTGACTGTACTGTTTGGTATAACTCCAGGACTGTGACTGTACTGTGCGGTATAACTCCAGGTCTGTGACTGTACTGTGTGTCCTGACTGCAGGACTGTGACTGTACTGTGTGGTATAACTCCAGGACTGTGGCTGTACTGTGTGGTATAACTCCGGGACTGTGACTGTACTGTGTGGTCTGACTCCAGGACTGTGACTGTACTGTGTGTTCTGACTCCAGGACTGTGTCTGTACTGTGTGGTATAACTCCGGGACTGTGACTGTACTGTGTGATCTGACTACAGGACTGTACTGTGTGCTTTAACTCCGGAAATGTGCCTGTACTGTGTGGTCTGACTCCGGGACTGTGACTGAACTGTGTGCTTTAACTCCGGGACTGTGACTGTACTGTGTGGTCTGACTCCAGGACGGTGACCGTGCTGTGTGGTCTGGCTCCGGGATTGTGACTGTACTGTGTGTTCTGACTCCGGGAATTTGACTGTACTGTGTGGTCTGACTCCAGGACTGTGACTGTACTGTGTGGTATAACTCCGGGACTATGACTGTACTGTGTGGAATAACTCCAGGACTGTGATTGTACTGTGTGGTCTGACTCCAGGACTGTGATTGTACTGTGTGGTATAACTCCAGGTCTGTGACTGTAATGTGTGGTCTGACTTCAGGAATGTGACTGTACTGTGTGGTCGGACTCCAGGACTGTGACTGTACTGTATGGTTTGACTCCAGGACTGTGACTGTAATGTGCGGTCTTACTACGGGACTGGGACTGTACTGTGTGGAATAACTCCAGGACTGTGACTGTACTGTGTAGTCTGACTCCAGCACTGTGACTCTACTGTGAGCTATAAGTCCGGGACAGTGACTGTACTGTGTGGTATGACTCCAGGACTGTGACTGTACTGTGTGGTACAACTCCAGGTCTGTGACTGTGTGGCATAACTGCAGGACTGTGACTGCACTGTGTGTTATAACTCCAGGACTTTGACTGTACTGTGTGGTCTCACTCCAGGACTGTGAATGTACTGTGTGGTATGACTCCAGGACTATGACTGTACTGTGTGGTATAACTCCAGGACTGTGACAGTGTGGCATAACTCCAGGACTGTGGCTGTACTGTGTGGTATAACTCCAGGACTGTGACTGTACTGTGTGGTCTTACTCCGGGATTGTGACTGTACTGTGTGGTATAACCCCATGATTGTGACTGTAATGTGTGGTCTGACTCCAGGACTGTGACTGTACTGTGTGGTCTGACTCCAGGACTGTGACTGTACTGTGTGGGCTGACACCAGGACTGTGACTGTACTGTGTGGTATGATTCCAGGACTATTACTGTACTGTGTGGTATAACTCCAGGACTGTGACTGTACTGTGTGGTATAACACCAGGGCTGTGACTGTACTGTGTGGTCTGACTCCAGGAATGTGACTGTACTGTGTGGTATGACTCCAGGACTATGACTGTACTGTGTGGTATAACTCCAGGACTGTGACTGTACTGTGTCGTATAACTCCAGGACTGTGAATGTACTATGTGGCCTGACTCCAGGACTGTGACTGTACTGTGTTGTCTGTCTCCAGGATTGTGACTGTACTGTGTGGTATAACTCCATGAGTTTGACTGTACTGTGTGGTCTGCCTCCAGGACTGTGACTGTACTGTATGGTCTGACTCCAGGACTGTGACTGTACTGTGTGGCCTGACTCCAGGACTGTGACTGTACTGTATTGTCTGTCTCCAGTATTGTGACTACTCTGTGGTATAACTCCATGACTTTGACTGTACTGTGTGGTCTGACTCCAGGACTGTGACTGTACTATGTGATCTGACTCCAAGACTGTGACTGTATTGTGTGGTATAACTCTGGGACTGTGACTGTACTGTGTGGTATTACTCCAGGACTGTGACTGCACTGTGTGGTATAACTCCAGGACTGTGACTGTACTGTGTGGTATAACTACAGGTCTGTGGCTGTACTGTGTGGTCTAACTCCAGGACTGTGACTGTACTGTATGGTATAACTCCGGGACTGTGACTGTACTGTGTGGTCTGACTCCAGGACTGTGACCGTACTGTGTGGTCTGACTCCAGGACTGTGTCTGTACTGTGTGGTATAACTCCGGGACTGTGACTGTACTGTGTGGTCTGACTCCAGGACTGTGACAGTACTGTGTGGTCTGACTCCAGGACTGTGAATGTACTATGTGGCCTGACTCCAGGACTGTGACTGTACTGTGTTGTCTGTCTCCAGGATTGTGACTGTACTGTGTGGTATAACTCCATGAGTTTGACTGTACTTTATTGTCTGTCTCCAGTATTGTGACTACTGTGTGGTATAACTCCATGACTTTGACTGTACTGTGTGGTCTGACTCCAGGACTGTGACTGTACTGTATGTTCTGACTCCAGGACTGTGACTGTACTGTGTGGTCTGACTCCAGGACTGTGTCTGTACTGTGTGGTATAACTCCGGGACTGTGACTGTACAGTGTGGAATAACTCCAGGACTGTGATTGTACTGTGTGGTATAACTCCAGGACTGTGATTGTACTGTGTGGTCTGACTCCAGGACTGTGACTCTACTGTGTTGTATGACTCCAGGACTATGACTGTACTGTGTGGTATAACTCCAGGACTGTGACAGTGTGGCATAACTCCAGGACTGTGACGGTACTATGTGGCATAACTCCAGGACTGTGACTGTACTGTGTGGTCTGACTCCGGCATTGTGACTGTACTGTGTGGTATTACTCCAGGATTGTGACTGTAATGTGTGGTCTGACTCCAGGACTGTGACTGTACTGTGTGGTCTGACTCCAGGACTGTGACTGTACTGTGTGGGCTGACACCAGGACTGTGACTGTACTGTGTGGTATGATTCCAGGACTATTACTGTACTGTGTGGTATCACTCCAGGACTGTGACTGTACTGTGTGGTATAACACCAGGGCTGTGACTGTACTGTGTGGTCTGACTCCAGGACTGTGACTGTACTGTGTGGTATGACTCCAGGACTATGACTGTACTGTGAGGTATAACTCCAGGACTGTGACTGTACTGTGTGGTATAACTCCAACACTGTGACAGTACTGTGTGGTCTGACTCCAGGACTGTGAATGTACTATGTGGCCTGACTCCAGGACTGTGACTGTACTGTGTTGTCTGTCTCCAGGATTGTGACTGTACTGTGTGGTATAACTCCATGAGTTTGACTGTACTGTGTGGTCTGCCTCCAGGACTGTAACTGTACTGTGTATTCTGACTCCAGGACTGTGACTGTACTGTGTGGTCTGACTCCAGGACTGTGACTGTACTGTATTGCCTGTCTCCAGTATTGTGACTACTGTGTGGTATAACTCCATGACTTTGACTGTACTGTGTGGTCTGACTCCAGGACTGTGACTGTACTATGTGATCTGACTCCAAGACTGTGACTGTATTGTGTGGTATAACTCTGGGACTGTGACTGTACTGTGTGGTATTACTCCAGGACTGTGACAGTACTGTGTGGTATAACTCCAGGACTGTGACTGTACTGTGTGGTATAACTACAGGTCTGTGACTGTACTGTGTGGTCTGACTCCGGGACTGTGACTGTACTGTGTGTTGTAACCCCAGGACTGAGACTCTACTGTGTGGTCTGACTCCAGGACTGCGACTACTGTGTGGTCTGACTCTGGGTCTGTGACTGTACTGTGTAGTCTGACACCAGGACTGTGACTGTACTGTGTGGTCTGACTCCAGGACTGTGACTGTATTGTGTGGTATAATTCTGGGACTGTGTGTGTACTGTGTGGTATTACTCCAGGACTGTGACTGTACTGTGTGGCATAACTCCAGGACTGTGACTGTACTGTGCGGTATGACTCCAGTTCTGTGACTGTACTGTGTGGTCTGACTCCAGGACTGACTGTACTGTGTGGTTTAACTCCAGGACTGTGACTGTACTGTGTGGCCTGACTCCAGTTCTGTGACTGTACTGTGTGGTCTGACTCCAGGACTGACTGTACTGTGTGGTTTAACTCCAGGACTGTGACTGTACTGTGCGGTATGACTCCAGTTCTGTGACTGTACTGTGTGGTCTGACTCCAGGACTGACTGTACTGTGTGGTTTAACTCCAGGACTGTGACTGTACTGTGTGGTATAACTCCGGGACTGTGACTGTACTGTGTGGTCTGACTCCAGGACTGTACTGTGTGCTTTAACTCCGGAACTGTGACTGTACTGTGTGGTCTGACTCCGGGACTGTGACTGTACTGTGTGCTTTAACTCCGGGACTGTGACTGTACTGTGTGGTCTGACTCCAGGACTGTGACTGTGCTGTGTGGTCTGGCTCCGGGATTGTGATTGTACTGTGTATTCTGACCCCGGGAATGTGACTGTACTGTGTGGCCTGACTCCAGGACTGTGACTGTACTGTGTGGTATAACGCCGGGACTATGACTGCACTGTGTGGAATAACTCCAGGACTGTGATTGTACTGTGTGGTCTGACTCCAGGACTGTGATTGTACTGTGTGGTATAACTCCAGGACTGTGACTGTAATGTGTGGTCTGAGTTCATGAATGTGACTGTAATGTGTCGTCTGACTTCAGGACTGTGACTATACTGTATGGTCTGACTCCAGGACTGTGACTGTAATGTGCGGTCTGACTACGGGACAGGGACTGTACTGTGTGGAATAACTCCAGGACTGTGACTGTACTGTGTAGTCTGACTCCAGCACTGTGACTGTACTGTGTGCTATAACTCTGGGACAGTGACAGTACTGTGTGGTATGACTCCAGGACTGTGACTGTACTGTGTGGTACAATTCCAGGACTGTGACTGTGTGGCATAACTGCAGGACTGTGACTGTACTGTGTGGTATAACTCCAGGACTGTGACAGTGTGGCATAACTCCAGGACTGTGACTGTACTATGTGGCATAACTCCAGGACTGTGACTGTACTGTGTGGTCTGACTCCGGCATGGTGACTGTACTGTGTGGTATAACTCCAGGATTGTGACTGTAATGTGTGGTCTGACTCCAGGACTGTGACTGTACTGTGTGGTCTGACTCCAGGACTGTGACTGTACTGTGTGGGCTGACACCAGGACTGTGACTGTACTGTGTGGTATGATTCCAGGACTATTACTGTACTGTGTGGTATAACTCCAGGACTGTGACTGTACTGTGAGGTATAACACCAGGGCTGTGACTGTACTGTGTGGTCTGACTCCAGGACTGTGACTGTACTGTGTGGTATGACTCCAGGACTATGACTGTACTGTGTGGTATAACTCCAGGACTGTGACAGTGTGGCATAACTCCAGGACTGTGACAGTACTATGTGGCATAACTCCAGGACTGTGACTGTACTGTGTGGTCTGACTCCGGCATTGTGACTGTACTGTGTGGTATAACTCCAGGATTGTGACTGTAATGTGTGGTCTGACTCCAGGACTGTGACTGTACTGTGTGGTCCGACTCCAGGACTGTGACTGTATTGTGTGGGCTGACACCAGGACTGTGACTGTACTGTGTGGTATGATTCCAGGACTGTTACTGTACTGTGTGGTATAACTCCAGGACTGTGACTGTACTGTGTGGCATAACACCAGGCCTGTGACTGTACTGTGTGGTCTGACTCCAGGACTGTGACTGTACTGTGTGGTATGACTCCAGGGCTATGACTGTACTGTGTGGTATAACTCCAGGACTGTGACTGTACTGTGTGGTATAACTCCAACACTGTGACAGTACTGTGTGATCTGACTCCAGGACTGTGAATGTACTCTGTGGCCTGACTCCAGGACTGTGACTGTAGTGTGTTGTCTGTCTCCAGGATTGTGACTGTACTGTGTGGTATAACTCCATGAGTTTGACTGTACTGTGTGGTCTGCCTCCAGGACTGTGACTGTACTGTGTGGTCTGACTCCAGGACTGTGACTGTACTGTGTGGCCTGACTCCAGGTCTGTGACTGTACTGTATTGTCTGTCTCCAGTATTGTGACTACTGTGTGGTATAACTCCATGACTTTGACTGTACTGTGTGGTCTGACTCCAGGACTGTGACTGTACTATATGATCTGACTCCAAGACTGTGACTGTATTGTGTGGTATAACTCTGGGACTGTGACTGTACTGTGTGGTATTACTGCAGGACTGTGACTGTACTGTGTGGTATAACTCCAGGACTGTGACTGTACTGTCTGGTATAACTACATGTCTGTGACTGTACTGTGTGGTCTGACTCCAGGACTGTGACTGTACTATGTGGTATAACTCCGGGACTGTGACTGTACTGTGTGGTCTGACTCCAGGACTGTGACTGCACTGTGTGGTCTGACTCCAGGACTGTGTCTGTACTGTGTGGGCTGACACCAGGACTGTGACTGTACTGTGTGGTATGATTCCAGGTCTATTACTGTACTGTGTGGTATAACTCCAGGACTGTGAGTGTACTGTGTGGTATAACACTAGGGCTGTGACTGTACTGTGTGGTCTGACTCCAGGACTGTGACTCTACTGTGTTGTATGACTCCAGGACCATGACTGTACTGTGTGGTATAACTCCAGGACTGTGACAGTGTGGCATAACTCCAGGACTGTGACGGTACTATGTGGCATAACTCCAGGACTGTGACTGTACTGTGTGGTCTGACTCCGGCATTGTGACTGTACTGTGTGGTATAACTCCAGGATTGTGACTGTAATGTGTGGTCTGACTCCAGGACTGTGACTGTACTGTGTGGTTTGACTCCAGGACTGTGAATGTACTGTGTGGGCTGACACCAGGACTGTGACTGTACTGTGTGGTATGATTCCAGGACTATTACTGTACTGTGTGGTATCACTCCAGGACTGTGACTGTACTGTGTGGTATAACACCAGGGCTGTGACTGTACTGTGTGGTCTGACTCCAGGACTGTGACTGTACTGTGTGGTATGACTCCAGGACTATGACTGTACTGTGTGGTATAACTCCAGGACTGTGACTGTACTGTGTGGTATAACACCAACACTGTGACAGTACTGTGTGGTCTGACTCCAGGACTGTGAATGTACTATGTGGCCTGACTCCAGGACTGTGACTGTACTGTGTTGTCTGTCTCCAGGATTGTGACTGTACTGTGTGGTATAACTCCATGAGTTTGACTGTACTGTGTGGTCTGCCTCCAGGACTGTAACTGTACTGTGTGGTCTGACTCTAGGACTGTGAATGTACTATGTGGCCTGACTCCAGGACTGTGACTGTACTGTATTGCCTGTCTCCAGTATTGTGACTACTGTGTGGTATAACTCCATGACTTTGACTGTACTGTGTGGTCTGACTCCAGGACTGTGACTGTACTATGTGATCTGACTCCAAGACTGTGACTGTATTGTGTGGTATAACTGTGGGACTGTGACTGTACTGTGTGGTATTACTCCAGGACTGTGACTGTACTGTGTGGTATAACTCCAGGACTGTGACTGTACTGTGTGGTATAACTACAGGTCTGTGACTGTACTGTTTGGTCTGACTCCAGGACTGTGACTGTGCTGTGTGGTCTGGCTCCGAGATTGTGACTGTACTGTGTGTTCTGACTCCGGGAATATGCCTGTACTGTGTGGTCTGACTCCAGGATTGTAACTGTACTGTGTGGTATAACTCCGGGACTATGATTGAACTGTGTGGAATAACTCCAGGTCTGTGACTGTACTGTGTGGTCTGACTCCGGGACTGTGACTGTACTGCGTGGTATAACTCCAGGACTGTGACTGTACTGTATGGTATAAATCCAGGACTGAGACTCTACTGTGTGGTCTGACTGCAGGACTGCGACTACTGTGTTGTCTGACTCCGGGACTGTGTCTGTACTGTGTAGTCTGACACCAGGACTGTGACTGTACTGTGTGGTCTGACTCCAGGACTGTGACTGTATTGTGTGCTATAATTCTGGGACTGTGACTGTACTGTGTGGTATTACTCCAGAACTGTGACTGTACTGTTTGGTATAACTCCAGGACTGTGACTGTACTGTGCGGTATAACTCAAGGTCTGTGACTGTACTGTATGTCCTGACTGCAGGACTGTGACTGTACTGTGTGGTATAACTCCAGGACTGTGACTGTACTGTGTGGTATAACTCCGGGACTGTGACTGTACTGTGTGGTCTGACTCCAGGACTGCGACTGTACTGTGTGTTCTGACTCCAGGACTGTGTCTGTACTGTGTGGTATAACTCCGGGACTGTGACTGTACTGTGTGATCTGACTCCAGGACTGTACTGTGTGCTTTAACTCCGGAAATGTGCCTGTACTGTGTGGTCTGACTCCGGGACTGTGACTGTACTGTGTGCTTTAACTCTGGGACTGTGACTGTACTGTGTGGTCTGACTCCAGGACTGTGACCGTGCTGTGTGGTCTGGCTCCGGGATTGTGACTGTACTGTGTGTTCTGACTCCGGGAATTTGACTGTACTGTGTGGTCTGACTCCAGGACTGTGACTGTACTGTGTGGTATAACTCTGGGACTATGACTGTACTGTGTGGAATAACTCCAGGACTGTGATTGCACTGTGTGGTCTGACTCCAGGACTGTGACTGTAATGTCTGGTCTGACTTCAGGAATGTGACTGTACTGTGTGGTCGGACTCCAGGACTGTGACTGTACTGTATGGTTTGACTCCAGGACTGTGACTGTAATGTGCGGTCTTACTACGGGACTGGGACTGTGCTGTGTGGAATAACTCCAGGACTGTGACTGTACTGTGTAGTCTGACTCCAGCACTGTGACTCTACTGTGAGCTATAAGTCCGGGACAGTGACTGTACTGTGTGGTATGCCTCCAGGACTGTGACTGTACTGTGTGGTACAACTCCAGGTCTGTGACTGTGTGGCATAACTGCAGGACTGTGACTGCACTGTGTGTTATAACTCCAGGACTTTGACTGTACTGTGTGGTCTCACTCCAGGACTGTGAATGTACTGTGTGGTATGACTCCAGGACTATGACTGTACTGTGTGGTATAACTCCAGGACTGTGATGGTGTGGCATAACTCCAGGACTGTGGCTGTACTGTGTGGTATAACTCCAGGACTGTGACTGTACTGTGTGGTCTTACTCCGGGATTGTGACTGTACTGTGTGGTATAACCCCATGATTGTGACTGTAACGTGTGGTCTGACTCCAGGACTGTGACTGTACTGTGTGGTCTGACTCCAGGACTGTGACTGTACTGTGTGGGCTGACACCAGGTCTGTGACTGTACTGTGTGGTATGATTCCAGGACTATTACTGTACTGTGTGGTATAACTCCAGGACTGTGACTGTACTGTGTGGTATAACACCAGGGCTGTGACTGTACTGTGTGGTCTGACTCCAGGAATGTGACTGTACTGTGTGGTATGACTCCAGGACTATGACTGTACTGTGTGGTATAACTCCAGGACTGTGACTGTACTGTGTCGTATAACTCCGGGACTGTGAATGTACTATGTGGCCTGACTCCAGGACTGTGACTGTACTGTGTTGTCTTTCTCCAGGATTGTGACTGTACTGTGTGGTCTGCCTCCAGGACTGTGACTGTACTGTGTGGTCTGACTCCAGGACTGTGACTGTACTGTGTGGCCTGACTCCAGGACTGTGACTGTACTGTATTGTCTGTCTCCAGTATTGTGACTACTCTGTGGTATAACTCCATGACTTTGACTGTACTGTGTGGTCTGACTCCAGGACTGTGACTGTACTATGTGATCTGACTCCAAGACTGTGACTGTATTGTGTGGTATAACTCTGGGACTGTGACTGTACTGTGTGGTATTACTCCAGGACTGTGACTGTACTGTGTGGTATAACTCCAGGACTGTGACTGTACTGTGTGGTATAACTACAGGTCTGTGACTGTACTGTGTGGTCTGACTCCAGGACTGTGACTGTACTGTATGGTATAACTCCGGGACTGTGACTGTACTGTGTGGTCTGACTCCAGGACTGTGACCGTACTGTGTGGTCTGACTCCAGGACTGTGTCTGTACTGTGTGGTATAACTCCGGGACTGTGACTGTACTGTGTGGTCTGACTCCAGGACTGTGACTGTGCTGTGTGGTATAACTCCAGGACTGTGACAGTGTAGCATAACTCCAGGACTGTGACTGTACTATGTGGCATAACTCCAGGACTGTGACTGTACTGTGTGGTCTGACTCCGGATTTGTGACTGTACTGTGTGGTATAACTCCAGGATTGTGACTGTAATGTGTGGTCTGACTCCAGGACTGTGACTGTACTGTGTGGTCTGACTCCAGGACTTTGACTGTACTGTGTGGGCTGACACCAGGACTGTGACTGTACTGTGTCGTATGATTCCAGGACTATTACTGTACTGTGTGGTATAACTCCAGGACTGTGACTGTACTGTGTGGTATAACACCAGGGCTGTGACTGTACTGTGTGGTCTGACTCCAGGACTGTGACTGTACTGTGTGGTATGACTCCAGGACTATGACTGTACTGTGTGGTATAACTCCAGGACTGTGACTGTACTGTGTGGTATAACTCCAACACTGTGACAGTACTGTGTGGTCTGACTCCAGGACTGTGAATGTACTATGTGGCCTGACTCCAGGACTGTGACTGTACTGTGTTGTCTGTCTCCAGGATTGTGACTGTACTGTGTTGTATAACTCCATGAGTTTGACTGTACTTTATTGTCTGTCTCCAGTATTGTGACTACTGTGTGGTATAACTCCATGACTTTGACTGTACTGTGTGGTCTGACTCCAGGACTGTGACTGTACTGTATGTTCTGACTCCAGGACTGTGACTGTACTGTGTGGTCTGACTCCAGGACTGTGTCTGTACTGTGTGGTATAACTCCGGGACTGTGACTGTACTGTGTGGAATAACTCCAGGACTGTGATTGTACTGTGTGGTATAACTCCAGGACTGTGATTGTACTGTGTGGTCTGACTCCAGGACTGTGACTCTACTGTGTTGTATGACTCCAGGACTATGACTGCACTGTGTGGTATCACTCCAGGACTGTGACAGTGTGGCATAACTCCAGGACTGTGACGGTACTATGTGGCATAACTCAAGGACTGTGACTGTACTGTGTGGTCTGACTCCGGCATTGTGACTGTACTGTGTGGTATAACTCCAGGACTGTGACTGTACTGCGTGGTATAACTCCAACACTGTGACAGTACTGTGTGGTCTGACTCCAGGACTGTGATTGTACTGTGTGGTCTGACTCCAGGACTGTGACTCTACTGTGTTGTATGACTCCAGGACTATGACTGCACTGTGTGGTATCACTCCAGGACTGTGACAGTGTGGCATAACTCCAGGACTGTGACGGTACTATGTGGCATAACTCCAGGACTGTGACTGTACTGTGTGGTCTGACTCCAGGACTATGACTGTACTGTGTGGTATAACTCCAGGACTGTGACTGTACTGTGTGGTATAACTCCAACACTGTGACAGTACTGTGTGGTCTGACTCCAGGACTGTGAATGTACTATGTGGCCTGACTCCAGGACTGTGACTGTACTGTGTTGTCTGTCTCCAGGATTGTGACTGTACTGTGTGGTATAACTCCATGAGTTTGACTGTACTGTGTGGTCTGCCTCCAGGACTGTAACTGTACTGTGTGTTCTGACTCCAGGACTGTGACTGTACTGTGTGGTCTGACTCCAGGACTGTGACTGTACTGTATTGCCTGTCTCCAGTATTGTGACTACTGTGTGGTATAACTCCATGACTTTGACTGTACTGTGTGGTATAACTCCAGGACTGTGACTGTACTGTGTGGTATAACTACAGGTCTGTGACTGTACTGTGTGGTCTGACTCCAGGACTGTGACTGTGCTGTGTGGTCTGGCTCCGAGATTGTGACTGTACTGTGTGTTCTGACTCCGGGAATATGCCTGTACTGTGTGGTCTGACTCCAGGATTGTAACTGTACTGTGTGGTATAACTCCGGGACTATGATTGAACTGTGTGGAATAACTCCAGGTCTGTGACTGTACTGTGTGTTCTGACTCCAGGACTGTGACTGTACTGTGTGGTATAACTCCAGGACAGTGACTGTACTGTGTGGTATAAATCCAGGACTGAGACTCTACTGTGTGGTCTGACTCCAGGACTGCGACTACTGTGTTGTCTGACTCCGGGACTGTGACTGTACTGTATAGTCTGACACCAGGACTGTGACTGTACTGTGTGTTCTGACTCCAGGACTGTGACTGTATTGTGTGCTATAATTCTGGGACTGTGACTGTACTGTGTGGTATAACTCCAGGACTGTGACTGTACTGTGCGGTATAACTCCAGGTCTGTGACTGTACTGTGTGTCCTGACTGCAGGACTGTGACTGTACTGTGTGGTATAACTCCAGGACTGTGACTGTACTGTGTGGTATAACTCCGGGACTGTGACTGTACTGTGTGGTCTGACTCCAGGACTGCGACTGTACTGTGTGTTCTGACTCCAGGACTGTGTCTGTACTGTGTGGTATAACTCCGGGACTGTGACTGTACTGTGTGATCTGACTCCAGGACTGTACTGTGTTCTTTAACTCCGGAAATGTGACTGTACTGTGTGGTCTGACTCCGGGACTGTGACTGTACTGTGTGCTTTAACTCCGGGACTGTGACTGTAGTGTGTGGTCTGAGTCCAGGACTGTGACCGTGCTGTGTGGTCTGGCTCCGGGATTGTGACTGTACTGTGTGTTCTGACTCCGGGAATTTGACTGTACTGTGTGGTCTGACTCCAGGACTGTGACTGTACTGTGTGGTATAACTCCGGGACTATGACTGTACTGTGTGGAATAACTCCAGGACTGTGATTGTACTGTGTGGTCTGACTCCAGAACTGTGATTGTACTGTGTGGTATAACTCCAGGACTGTGACTGTAATGTGTGGTCTGACTTCAGGAATGTGACTGTACTGTGTGGACGGACTCCAGGACTGTGACTGTACTGTATGGTTTGACTCCAGGACTGTGACTGTAATGTGCGGTCTTACTACGGGACTGGGACTGTACTGTGTGGAATAACTCCAGGACTGTGACTGTACTGTGTAGTCTGACTCCAGCACTGTGACTCTACTGTGAGCTATAAGTCCAGGACAGTGACTGTACTGTGTGGTATGACTCCAGGACTGTGACTGTACTGTGTGGTACAACTCCAGGTCTGTGACTGTGTGGCATAACTGCAGGACTGTGACTGTACTGTGTGGTCTCACTCCAGGACTGTGATTGTACTGTGTGGTATGACTCCAGGACTATGACTGTACTGTGTGGTATAACTCCAGGACTGTGACAGTGTGGCATAACTCCAGGACTGCGACTGTACTGTGTGGTATTACTCCAGGACTGTGACTGTACTGTGTGGTATAACTCCAGGACTGTGACTGTACTGTGCGGTATAACTCCAGGTCTGTGACTGTACTGTGTGTCCTGACTGCAGGACTGTGACTGTACTGTGTGGTATAACTCCAGGACTGTGACTGTACTGTGTGGTATAACTCCGGGACTGTGACTGTACTGTGTGGTCTGACTCCAGGACTGCGACTGTACTGTGTGTTCTGACTCCAGGACTGTGTCTCTACTGTGTGGTATAACTCCGGGACTGTGACTGTACTGTGTGATCTGACTCCAGGACTGTACTGTGTGCTTTAACTCTGGAAATGTGACTGTACTGTGTGGTCTGACTCCGGGACTGTGACTGTACTGTGTGCTTTAACTCCGGGACTGTGACTGTACTGTGTGGTCTGACTCCAGGACTGTGACCGTGCTGTGTGGTCTGACTCCAGGACTGTGACTGTACTGTGTGGTATAACTCCGGGACTATGACTGTACTGTGTGGAATAACTCCAGGACTGTGATTGTACTGTGTGGTCTGACTCCAGAACTGTGATTGTACTGTGTGGTATAACTCCAGGACTGTGTCTGTAATGTGTGGTCTGACTTCAGGAATGTGACTGTACTGTGTGGACGGACTCCAGGACTGTGACTGTACTGTATGGTTTGACTCCAGGACTGTGACTGTAATGTGCGGTCTTACTACGGGACTGGGACTGTACTGTGTGGAATAACTCCAGGACTGTGACTGTACTGTGTAGTCTGACTCCAGCACTGTGACTCTACTGTGAGCTATAAGTCCAGGACAGTGACTGTACTGTGTGGTATGACTCCAGGACTGTGACTGTACTGTGTGGTACAACTCCAGGTCTGTGACTGTGTGTGAAAACTCCAGGACTTTGACTGTACTGTGTGGTCTCACTCCAGGACTGTGATTGTACTGTGTGGTATGACTCCAGGACTATGACTGTACTGTGTGGTATAACTCCAGGACTGTGACAGTGTGGCATAACTCCAGGACTGCGACTGTACTGTGTGGTATTACTCCAGGACTGTGACTGTACTGTGTGGTATAACTCCAGGACTGTGACTGTACTGTGCGGTATAACTCCAGGTCTGTGACTGTACTGTGTGTCCTGACTGCAGGACTGTGACTGTACTGTGTGGTATAACTCCAGGACTGTGACTGTACTGTGTGGTATAACTCCGGGACTGTGACTGTACTGTGTGGTCTGACTCCAGGACTGCGACTGTACTGTGTGTTCTGACTCCAGGACTGTGTCTCTACTGTGTGGTATAACTCCGGGACTGTGACTGTACTGTGTGATCTGACTCCAGGACTGTACTGTGTGCTTTAACTCTGGAAATGTGACTGTACTGTGTGGTCTGACTCCGGGACTGTGACTGTACTGTGTGCTTTAACTCCGGGACTGTGACTGTACTGTGTGGTCTGACTCCAGGACTGTGACCGTGCTGTGTGGTCTGACTCCAGGACTGTGACTGTACTGTGTGGTATAACTCCAGGAGTATGACTGTACTGTGTGGAATAACTCCAGGACTGTGATTGTACTGTGTGGTCTGACTTCAGGACTGTGATTGTACTGTGTGGTATAACTGCAGGACTGTGACTGTAATGTGTGGTCTGACTTCAGGAATGTGACTGTACTGTGTGGTCGGAGTCCAGGACTGTGACTGTACTGTATTGTTTGACTCCAGGACTGTGACTGTAATGTGCGTTCTTACTACGGGACTGGGACTGTACTGTGTGGAATAACTCCAGGACTGTGACTGTACTGTGTAGTCTGACTCCAGCACTGTGACTCTACTGTGAGCTATAAGTCCGGGACAGTGACTGTACTGTGTGGTATGACTCCAGGACTGTGACTGTACTGTGTGGTACAACTCCAGGTCTGTGACTGTGTGGCATAACTGCAGGACTGTGACTGCACTGTGTGGTATAACTCCAGGACTTTGACTGTACTGTGTGGTCTCACTCCAGGACTGTGAATGTACTGTGTGGTATGACTCCAGGACTATGACTGTACTGTGTGGTATAACTCCAGGACTGTGACAGTGTGGCATAACTCCAGGACTGTGACTGTACTGTGTGGTATAACTCCAGGACAGTGACTGTACTGCGTGGTCTTACTCCGGGATTGTGACTGAACTGTGTGGTATAACCCCATGATTGTGACTGTAATGTGTGGTCTGACTCCAGGACTGTGACTGTACTGTGTGGTCTGACTCCAGGACTGTGACTGTACTGTGTGGGCTGACACCAGGACTTTGACTGTACTGTGTGGTATGATTCCAGGACTATTACTGTACTGTGTGGTATAACTCCAGGACTGTGACTGTACTGTGTGGTATAACACCAGGGCTGTGACTGTACTGTGTGGTCTGACTCCAGGAATGTGACTGTACTGTGTGGTATGACTCCAGGACTATGACTGTACTGTGTGGTATAACTCCAGGACTGTGACTGTACTGTGTCGTATAACTCCGGGACTGTGAATGTACTATGTGGCCTGACTCCAGGACTGTGACTGTACTGTGTTGTCTGTCTCCAGGATTGTGACTGTACTGTGTGGTATAACTCCATGAGTTTGACTGTACTGTGTGGTCTGCCTCCAGGACTGTGACTGTACTGTGTGGTCTGACTCCAGGACTGTGACTGTACTGTATTGTCTGTCTCCAGTATTGTGACTACTGTGTGGTATAACTCCATGACTTTGACTGTACTGTGTGGTCTGACTCCAGGACTGTGACTGTACTATGTGATCTGACTCCAAGACTGTGACTGTATTGTGTGGTATAACTCTGGGACTGTGACTGTACTGTGTGGTATTACTCCAGGACTGTGACTGCACTGTGTGGTATAACCCCAGGACTGTGACTGTACTGTGTGGTATAACTACAGGTCTGTGACTGTACTGTGTGGTCTGACTCCAGGACTGTGACTGTATTGTATGGTATAACTCCGGGACTGTGACTGTACTGTGTGGTCTGACTCCAGGACTGTGACCGTACTGTGTGGTCTTACTCCAGGACTGTGTCTGTACTGTGTGGTATAACTCCGGGACTGTGACTGTACTGTGTGGTCTGACTCCAGGACTGTGACTGTACTCTGTGGTCTGACTCCAGGACTGTGACTGTACTGTGTGGGCTGACACCAGGACTGTGACTGTACTGTGTGGTATGATTCCAGGACTATTACTGTACTGTGTGGTATAACTCCAGGACTGTGACTGTACTGTGTGGTATAACACCAGGGCTGTGACTGTACTGTGTGGTCTGACTCCAGGACTGTGACTGTACTGTGTGGTATAACTCCAACACTGTGACAGTACTGTGTGGTCTGACTCCAGGACTGTGAATGTACTATGTGGCCTGACTCCAGGACTGTGACTGTACTGTGTTGTCTGTCTCCAGGATTGTGACTGTACTGTGTGGTATAACTCCATGAGTTTGACTGTACTGTGTGGTCTGCCTCCAGGACTGTAACTGTACTGTGTGTTCTGACTCCAGGACTGTGACTGTACTGTGTGGTCTGACTCCAGGACTGTGACTGTACTGTATTGCCTGGCTCCAGTATTGTGACTACTGTGTGGTATAACTCCATGACTTTGACTGTACTGTGTGGTATAACTCCAGGACTGTGACTGTACTGTGTGGTATAACTACAGGTCTGTGACTGTACTGTGTGGTCTGACTCCAGGACTGTGACTGTGCTGTGTGGTCTGGCTCCGAGATTGTGACTGTACTGTGTGTTCTGACTCCGGGAATATGCCTGTACTGTGTGGTCTGACTCCAGGATTGTAACTGTACTGTGTGGTATAACTCCGGGACTATGATTGAACTGTGTGGAATAACTCCAGGTCTGTGACTGTACTGAGTGTTCTGACTCCAGGACTGTGACTGTACTGTGTGGTATAACTCCAGGACTGTGACTGTACTGTGTGGTATAAATCCAGGACTGAGACTCTACTGTGTGGTCTGACTCCAGGACTGCGACTACTGTGTTGTCTGACTCCGGGACTGTGACTGTACTGTATAGTCTGACACCAGGACTGTGACTGTACTGTGTGTTCTGACTCCAGGACTGTGACTGTATTGTGTGCTATAATTCTGGGACTGTGACTGTACTGTGTGGTATAACTCCAGGACTGTGACTGTACTGTGCGGTATAACTCCAGGTCTGTGACTGTACTGTGTGTCCTGACTGCAGGACTGTGACTGTACTGTGTGGTATAACTCCAGGACTGTGACTGTACTGTGTGGTATAACTCCGGGACTGTGACTGTACTGTGTGGTCTGACTCCAGGACTGCGACTGTACTGTGTGTTCTGACTCCAGGACTGTGTCTGTACTGTGTGGTATAACTCCGGGACTGTGACTGTACTGTGTGATCTGACTCCAGGACTGTACTGTGTTCTTTAACTCCGGAAATGTGACTGTACTGTGTGGTCTGACTCCGGGACTGTGACTGTACTGTGTGCTTTAACTCCGGGACTGTGACTGTACTGTGTGGTCTGAGTCCAGGACTGTGACCGTGCTGTGTGGTCTGGCTCCGGGATTGTGACTGTACTGTGTGTTCTGACTCCGGGAATTTGACTGTACTGTGTGGTCTGACTCCAGGACTGTGACTGTACTGTGTGGTATAACTCCGGGACTATGACTGTACTGTGTGGAATAACTCCAGGACTGTGATTGTACTGTGTGGTCTGACTCCAGGACTGTGATTGTACTGTGTGGTATAACTCCAGGACTGTGACTGTAATGTGTGGTCTGACTTCAGGAATGTGACTGTACTGTGTGGACGGACTCCAGGACTGTGACTGTACTGTATGGTTTGACTCCAGGACTGTGACTGTAATGTGCGGTCTTACTACGGGACTGGGACTGTACTGTGTGGAATAACTCCAGGACTGTGACTGTACTCTGTAGTCTGACTCCAGCACTGTGACTCTACTGTGAGCTATAAGTCCAGGACAGTGACTGTACTGTGTGGTATGACTCCAGGACTGTGACTGTACTGTGTGGTACAACTCCAGGTCTGTGACTGTGTGGCATAACTGCAGGACTGTGACTGCACTGTGTGTGAAAACTCCAGGACTTTGACTGTACTGTGTGGTCTCACTCCAGGACTGTGAATGTACTGTGTGGTATGACTCCAGGACTATGACTGTACTGTGTGGTATAACTCCAGGACTGTGACAGTGTGGCATAACTCCAGGACTGTGACTGTACTGTGTGGTACTACTCCAGGACTGTGACTGTACTGTGTGGTATAACTCCAGGACTGTGACTGTACTGTGCGGTATAACTCCAGGTCTGTGACTGTACTGTGTGTCCTGACTGCAGGACTGTGACTGTACTGTGTGGTATAACTCCAGGACTGTGACTGTACTGTGTGGTATAACTCCGGGACTGTGACTGTACTGTGTGGTCTGACTCCAGGACTGCGACTGTACTGTGTGTTCTGACTCCAGGACTGTGTCTGTACTGTGTGGTATAACTCCGGGACTGTGACTGTACTGTGTGATCTGACTCCAGGACTGTACTGTGTGCTTTAACTCTGGAAATGTGACTGTACTGTGTGGTCTGACTCCGGGACTGTGACTGTACTGTGTGCTTTAACTCCGGGACTGTGACTGTACTGTGTGGTCTGACTCCAGGACTGTGACCGTGCTGTGTGGTCTGACTCCAGGACTGTGACTGTACTGTGTGGTATAACTCCAGGAGTATGACTGTACTGTGTGGAATAACTCCAGGACTGTGATTGTACTGTGTGGTCTGACTTCAGGACTGTGATTGTACTGTGTGGTATAATTGCAGGACTGTGACTGTAATGTGTGGTCTGACTTCAGGAATGTGACTGTACTGTGTGGTCGGAGTCCAGGACTGTGACTGTACTGTATTGTTTGACTCCAGGACTGTGACTGTAATGTGCGTTCTTACTACGGGACTGGGACTGTACTGTGTGGAATAACTCCAGGACTGTGACTGTACTGTGTAGTCTGACTCCAGCACTGTGACTCTACTGTGAGCTATAAGTCCGGGACAGTGACTGTACTGTGTGGTATGACTCCAGGACTGTGACTGTACTGTGTGGTACAACTCCAGGTCTGTGACTGTGTGGCATAACTGCAGGACTGTGACTGCACTGTGTGGTATAACTCCAGGACTTTGACTGTACTGTGTGGTCTCACTCCAGGACTGTGAATGTACTGTGTGGTATGACTCCAGGACTATGACTGTACTGTGTGGTATAACTCCAGGACTGTGACAGTGTGGCATAACTCCAGGACTGTGACTGTACTGTGTGGTATAACTCCAGGACAGTGACTGTACTGCGTGGTCTTACTCCGGGATTGTGACTGAACTGTGTGGTATAACCCCATGATTGTGACTGTAATGTGTGGTCTGACTCCAGGACTGTGACTGTACTGTGTGGTCTGACTCCAGGACTGTGACTGTACTGTGTGGGCTGACACCAGGACTTTGACTGTACTGTGTGGTATGATTCCAGGACTATTACTGTACTGTGTGGTATAACTCCAGGACTGTGACTGTACTGTGTGGTATAACACCAGGGCTGTGACTGTACTGTGTGGTCTGACTCCAGGAATGTGACTGTACTGTGTGGTATGACTCCAGGACTATGACTGTACTGTGTGGTATAACTCCAGGACTGTGACTGTACTGTGTCGTATAACTCCGGGACTGTGAATGTACTATGTGGCCTGACTCCAGGACTGTGACTGTACTGTGTTGTCTGTCTCCAGGATTGTGACTGTACTGTGTGGTATAACTCCATGAGTTTGACTGTACTGTGTGGTCTGCCTCCAGGACTGTGACTGTACTGTGTGGTCTGACTCCAGGACTGTGACTGTACTGTATTGTCTGTCTCCAGTATTGTGACTACTGTGTGGTATAACTCCATGACTTTGACTGTACTGTGTGGTCTGACTCCAGGACTGTGACTGTACTATGTGATCTGACTCCAAGACTGTGACTGTATTGTGTGGTATAACTCTGGGACTGTGACTGTACTGTGTGGTATTACTCCAGGACTGTGACTGCACTGTGTGGTATAACCCCAGGACTGTGACTGTACTGTGTGGTATAACTACAGGTCTGTGACTGTACTGTGTGGTCTGACTCCAGGACTGTGACTGTACTGTATGGTATAACTCCGGGACTGTGACTGTAATGTGTGGTCTGACTCCAGGACTGTGACCGTACTGTGTGGTCTTACTCCAGGACTGTGTCTGTACTGTGTGGTATAACTCCGGGACTGTGACTGTACTGTGTGGTCTGACTCCAGGACTGTGACTGTACTCTGTGGTCTGACTCCAGGACTGTGACTGTACTGTGTGGGCTGACACCAGGACTGTGACTGTACTGTGTGGTATGATTCCAGGACTATTACTGTACTGTGTGGTATAACTCCAGGACTGTGACTGTACTGTGTGGTATAACACCAGGGCTGTGACTGTACTGTGTGGTCTGACTCCAGGACTGTGACTGTACTGTGTGGTATGACTCCAGGACTATGACTGTGCTGTGTGGTATAACTCCAGGACTGTGACTGTGTGGCATAACTCCAGGACTGTGACTGTACCAAGTGGCATAACTCCAGGACTGTGATTGTACTGTGTGGTCTGACTCCGGAATTGTGACTGCACTGTGTGGTATAACTCCAGGATTGTGACTGTAATGTGTGGTCTTACTCCAGGACTGTGACTGTACTGTGTGGTCTGACTCCAGGACTGTGACTGTACTGTGTGGGCTGACACCAGGACTGTGACTGTACTGTGTGGTATGATTCCAGGACTATTACTGTACTGTGTGGTATAACTCCAGGACTGTGACTGTACTGTGTGGTATAACACCAGGGCTGTGACTGTACTGTGTGGTCTGACTCCAGGACTGTGACTGTACTGTGTGGTATGACTCCAGGACTATGACTGTACTGTGTGGTATAACTCCAGGACTGTGACTGTACTGTGTGGTATAACTCCAACACTGTGACAGTACTGTGTGGTCTGACTCCAGGACTGTGAATGTACTATGTGGCCTGACTCCAGGACTGTGACTGTACTGTGTTGTCTGTCTCCAGGATTGTGACTGTACTGTGTGGTATAACTCCATGAGTTTGACTGTACTTTATTGTCTGTCTCCAGTATTGTGACTACTGTGTGGTATAACTCCATGACTTTGACTGTACTGTGTGGTCTGACGCCAGGACTGTGACTGTACTGTATGTTCTGACTCCAGGACTGTGACTGTACTGTGTGGTCTGACTCCAGGACTGTGTCTGTACTGTGTGGTATAACTCCGGGACTGTGACTGTACTGTGTGGAATAACTCCAGGACTGTGATTGTACTGTGTGGTATAACTCCAGGACTGTGATTGTACTGTGTGGTACAACTCCAGGTCTGTGACTGTACTGTGTGGTCCGACTCTGGGACTGTGACTGTACTGTGTGGTATAACTCCAGGACTGTGACTGTACTGTGTGGTATAACACCAGGACTGAGACTCTACTGTGTGGTCGGACTCCAGGACTGCGACTACTGTGTGGTCTGACTCCGGGTCTGTGACTGTACTGTGTAGTCTGACACCAGGACTGTGACTGTACTGTGTGGTCTGACTCCAGGACTGTGACTGTATTGTGTGGTATAATTCTGGGACTGTGAGTGTACTGTGTGGTATTACTCCAGGACTGTGACTGTACTGTGTGGTATAACTCCAGGACTGTGACTGTACTGTGCGGTATAACTCCAGGTCTGTGAATGTAATGTTTGGTCTGACTCCAGGACTGTGACTGTACTGTGTTGTCTGTCTCCAGGATTGTGACTGTACTGTGTGGTATAACTCCATGCGTTTGACGGTACTGTGTGGTCTGCCTCCAGGACTGTGACAGTACTGTGTGGTCTGACTCCAGGACAGTGACTGTACTGTGTGGCCTGACTCCAGGACTGTGACTGTACTGTATTGTCTGTCTCCAGTATTGTGACTACTGTGTGGTATAACTCCATGACTTTGACTGTACTGTGTGGTCTGACTCCAGGACTGTGACTGTACTGTATGATCTGACTCCAGGACTGTGACTGTACTGTGTGGTCTGACTCCAGGCCTGTGTCTGTACTGTGTGGTATAACTCCGGGACTGTGACTGCACTGTGTGGAATAACTCCAGGACTGTGATTGTACTGTGTGGTATAACTCCAGGACTGTGATTGTACTGTGTGGTATAACTCCAGGTCTGTGACTGTACTGTGTGGTCTGACTCCGGGACTGTGACTGTACTGTGTGGTATAACTCCAGGACTGTGACTGTACTGTGTGGTATAACACCAGGACTGAGACTCTACTGTGTGTTCTGACTCCAGGACTGCGACTACTGTGTGGTCTGACTCCCGGTGTGTGACTGTACTGTGTACTCTGACACCAGGACTGTGACTGTACTGTGTGGTCTGACTCCAGGACTGTGACTGTATTGTGTGGTATAATTCTGGGACTGTGAGTGTACTGTGTGGTATTACTCCAGGACTGAGACTGAACTGTGTGGTATAACTCCAGGACTGTGACTGTACTGTGCGGTATAACTCCAGGTCTGTGACTGTAATGTGTGGTCTGACTCCAGGACTGTGACTGTACTGTGTGGTATAACTCCAGGACTGTGACTGTACTGTGTGGTATAACTCCAGGACTGTGACTGTACTGTGTGGTCTGACTCCAGGACTGCGACTGTACTGTGTGTTCTGACTCCAGGACTGTGACTGTACTGTGTGGTCTGACTCCAGGACTGTGTCTGTACTGTGTGGTATAACTCCGGGACTGTGACTGTACTGTGTGGTCTGACTCCAGGAATGTACTGTGTACTTTAACTCCGGAACTGTGACTGTACTGTGTGGTCTGACTCCGGGACTGTGACTGTACTGTGTGCTTTAACTCCGGGACTGTAACTGTACTGTGTGGTCTGACTCCAGGACTGTGACTGTATTGTGTGGTATAATTCTGGGACTGAGAGTGTACTGTGTGCTATTACTCCAGGACTTTGATTGTACTGTGTGTTATAACTCCAGGACTGTGACTGTAATGTGTGGTCTGAGTTCAGGAATGTGACTGTAATGTGTGGTCTGACTTCAGGACTGTGACTATACTGTATGGTCTGACTCCAGGACTGTGACTGTAATGTGCTGTCTGACTACGGGACTGGGACTGTACTGTGTGGAATAACTCCAGAACTGTGACTGTACTGTGTAGTCTGACTCCAGCACTGTGACTGTACTGTGTGCTATAACTCCAGGACTGTGACTGTGTGGCATAACTGCAGGACTGTGACTGTACTGTGTGGTATAACTCCAGGACTGTGACAGTGTGTCATAACTCCAGGACTGTGACTTTACTATGTGGCATAACTCCAGGACTGTGACTGTACTGTGTGGTCTGACTCTGGCATGGTGACTGCACTGTGTGGTATAACTCCAGGATTGTGACTGTAATGTGTGGTCTGACTCCAGGACTGTGACAGTACTGTGTGGTCTGACTCCAGGACTGTGACTGTGCTGTGTGGGCTGACACCAGGACTGTGACTGTACTGTGTGGTATGATTCCAGGACTATTACTGTACTGTGTGGTATAACTCCAGGACTGTGACTGTACTGTGTGGTATAACACCAGGGCTGTGACTGCACTGTGTGGTCTGACTCCAGGACTGTGACTGTACTGTGTGGTATGACTCCAGGACTATGACTGTACTGTGTGGTATAACTCCAGGACTGTGACAGTGTGGCATAACTCCAGGACTGTGACTGTACTATGTGGCATAACTCCAGGACTGTGACTGTACTGTGTGGTCTGACTCCAGGAATGTGACTGTACTGTGTGGTATGACTCCAGGACTATGACTGTACTGTGTGGTATAACTCCAGGACTGTGACTGTACTGTGTCGTATAACTCCGGGACTGTGAATGTACTATGTGGCCTGACTCCAGGACTGTGACTGTACTGTGTTGTCTGTCTCCAGGATTGTGACTGTACTGTGTGGTATAACTCCATGAGTTTGACTGTACTGTGTGGTCTGCCTCCAGGACTGTGACTGTACTGTGTGGTCTGACTCCAGGACTGTGACTGTACTGTATTGTCTGTCTCCAGTATTGTGACTACTGTGTGGTATAACTCCATGACTTTGACTGTACTGTGTGGTCTGACTCCAGGACTGTGACTGTACTATGTGATCTGACTCCAAGACTGTGACTGTATTGTGTGGTATAACTCTGGGACTGTGACTGTACTGTGTGGTATTACTCCAGGACTGTGACTGCACTGTGTGGTATAACCCCAGGACTGTGACTGTACTGTGTGGTATAACTACAGGTCTGTGACTGTACTGTGTGGTCTGACTCCAGGACTGTGACTGTACTGTATGGTATAACTCCGGGACTGTGACTGTACTGTGTGGTCTGACTCCAGGACTGTGACCGTACTGTGTGGTCTTACTCCAGGACTGTGTCTGTACTGTGTGGTATAACTCCGGGACTGTGACTGTACTGTGTGGTCTGACTCCAGGACTGTGACTGTACTCTGTGGTCTGACTCCAGGACTGTGACTGTACTGTGTGGGCTGACACCAGGACTGTGACTGTACTGTGTGGTATGATTCCAGGACTATTACTGTACTGTGTGGTATAACTCCAGGACTGTGACTGTACTGTGTGGTATAACACCAGGGCTGTGACTGTACTGTGTGGTCTGACTCCAGGACTGTGACTGTACTGTGTGGTATGACTCCAGGACTATGACTGTGCTGTGTGGTATAACTCCAGGACTGTGACTGTGTGGCATAACTCCAGGACTGTGACTGTACCAAGTGGCATAACTCCAGGACTGTGATTGTACTGTGTGGTCTGACTCCGGAATTGTGACTGCACTGTGTGGTATAACTCCAGGATTGTGACTGTAATGTGTGGTCTTACTCCAGGACTGTGACTGTACTGTGTGGTCTGACTCCAGGACTGTGACTGTACTGTGTGGGCTGACACCAGGACTGTGACTGTACTGTGTGGTATGATTCCAGGACTATTACTGTACTGTGTGGTATAACTCCAGGACTGTGACTGTACTGTGTGGTATAACACCAGGGCTGTGACTGTACTGTGTGGTCTGACTCCAGGACTGTGACTGTACTGTGTGGTATGACTCCAGGACTATGACTGTACTGTGTGGTATAACTCCAGGACTGTGACTGTACTGTGTGGTATAACTCCAACACTGTGACAGTACTGTGTGGTCTGACTCCAGGACTGTGAATGTACTATGTGGCCTGACTCCAGGACTGTGACTGTACTGTGTTGTCTGTCTCCAGGATTGTGACTGTACTGTGTGGTATAACTCCATGAGTTTGACTGTACTTTATTGTCTGTCTCCAGTATTGTGACTACTGTGTGGTATAACTCCATGACTTTGACTGTACTGTGTGGTCTGACGCCAGGACTGTGACTGTACTGTATGTTCTGACTCCAGGACTGTGACTGTACTGTGTGGTCTGACTCCAGGACTGTGTCTGTACTGTGTGGTATAACTCCGGGACTGTGACTGTACTGTGTGGAATAACTCCAGGACTGTGATTGTACTGTGTGGTATAACTCCAGGACTGTGATTGTACTGTGTGGTACAACTCCAGGTCTGTGACTGTACTGTGTGGTCCGACTCTGGGACTGTGACTGTACTGTGTGGTATAACTCCAGGACTGTGACTGTACTGTGTGGTATAACACCAGGACTGAGACTCTACTGTGTGGTCGGACTCCAGGACTGCGACTACTGTGTGGTCTGACTCCGGGTCTGTGACTGTACTGTGTAGTCTGACACCAGGACTGTGACTGTACTGTGTGGTCTGACTCCAGGACTGTGACTGTATTGTGTGGTATAATTCTGGGACTGTGAGTGTACTGTGTGGTATTACTCCAGGACTGTGACTGTACTGTGTGGTATAACTCCAGGACTGTGACTGTACTGTGCGGTATAACTCCAGGTCTGTGAATGTAATGTTTGGTCTGACTCCAGGACTGTGACTGTACTGTGTTGTCTGTCTCCAGGATTGTGACTGTACTGTGTGGTATAACTCCATGCGTTTGACGGTACTGTGTGGTCTGCCTCCAGGACTGTGACAGTACTGTGTGGTCTGACTCCAGGACTGTGACTGTACTGTGTGGCCTGACTCCAGGACTGTGACTGTACTGTATTGTCTGTCTCCAGTATTGTGACTACTGTGTGGTATAACTCCATGACTTTGACTGTACTGTGTGGTCTGACTCCAGGACTGTGACTGTACTGTATGATCTGACTCCAGGACTGTGACTGTACTGTGTGGTCTGACTCCAGGCCTGTGTCTGTACTGTGTGGTATAACTCCGGGACTGTGACTGCACTGTGTGGAATAACTCCAGGACTGTGATTGTACTGTGTGGTATAACTCCAGGACTGTGATTGTACTGTGTGGTATAACTCCAGGTCTGTGACTGTACTGTGTGGTCTGACTCCGGGACTGTGACTGTACTGTGTGGTATAACTCCAGGACTGTGACTGTACTGTGTGGTATAACACCAGGACTGAGACTCTACTGTGTGTTCTGACTCCAGGACTGCGACTACTGTGTGGTCTGACTCCCGGTGTGTGACTGTACTGTGTACTCTGACACCAGGACTGTGACTGTACTGTGTGGTCTGACTCCAGGACTGTGACTGTATTGTGTGGTATAATTCTGGGACTGTGAGTGTACTGTGTGGTATTACTCCAGGACTGAGACTGAACTGTGTGGTATAACTCCAGGACTGTGACTGTACTGTGCGGTATAACTCCAGGTCTGTGACTGTAATGTGTGGTCTGACTCCAGGACTGTGACTGTACTGTGTGGTATAACTCCAGGACTGTGACTGTACTGTGTGGTATAACTCCAGGACTGTGACTGTACTGTGTGGTCTGACTCCAGGACTGCGACTGTACTGTGTGTTCTGACTCCAGGACTGTGACTGTACTGTGTGGTCTGACTCCAGGACTGTGTCTGTACTGTGTGGTATAACTCCGGGACTGTGACTGTACTGTGTGGTCTGACTCCAGGAATGTACTGTGTACTTTAACTCCGGAACTGTGACTGTACTGTGTGGTCTGACTCCGGGACTGTGACTGTACTGTGTGCTTTAACTCCGGGACTGTAACTGTACTGTGTGGTCTGACTCCAGGACTGTGACTGTATTGTGTGGTATAATTCTGGGACTGAGAGTGTACTGTGTGCTATTACTCCAGGACTTTGATTGTACTGTGTGTTATAACTCCAGGACTGTGACTGTAATGTGTGGTCTGAGTTCAGGAATGTGACTGTAATGTGTGGTCTGACTTCAGGACTGTGACTATACTGTATGGTCTGACTCCAGGACTGTGACTGTAATGTGCTGTCTGACTACGGGACTGGGACTGTACTGTGTGGAATAACTCCAGAACTGTGACTGTACTGTGTAGTCTGACTCCAGCACTGTGACTGTACTGTGTGCTATAACTCCAGGACTGTGACTGTGTGGCATAACTGCAGGACTGTGACTGTACTGTGTGGTATAACTCCAGGACTGTGACAGTGTGTCATAACTCCAGGACTGTGACTTTACTATGTGGCATAACTCCAGGACTGTGACTGTACTGTGTGGTCTGACTCTGGCATGGTGACTGCACTGTGTGGTATAACTCCAGGATTGTGACTGTAATGTGTGGTCTGACTCCAGGACTGTGACAGTACTGTGTGGTCTGACTCCAGGACTGTGACTGTGCTGTGTGGGCTGACACCAGGACTGTGACTGTACTGTGTGGTATGATTCCAGGACTATTACTGTACTGTGTGGTATAACTCCAGGACTGTGACTGTACTGTGTGGTATAACACCAGGGCTGTGACTGCACTGTGTGGTCTGACTCCAGGACTGTGACTGTACTGTGTGGTATGACTCCAGGACTATGACTGTACTGTGTGGTATAACTCCAGGACTGTGACAGTGTGGCATAACTCCAGGACTGTGACTGTACTATGTGGCATAACTCCAGGACTGTGACTGTACTGTGTGGTCTGACTCCGGCATTGTGACTGTACTGTGTGGTATAACTCCAGGATTGTGACTGTAATGTGTGGTCTGACTCCAGGACTGTGACTGTACTGTGTGGTCCGACTCCAGGACTGTGACTGTATTGTGTGGGCTGACACCAGGACTGTGACTGTACTGTGTGGTATGATTCCAGGACTGTTACTGTACTGTGTGGTATAACTCCAGGACTGTGACTGTACTGTGTGGCATAACACCAGGGCTGTGATTGTACTGTGTGGTCTGACTCCAGGACTGTGACTGTACTGTGTGGTATGACTCCAGGGCTATGACTGTACTGTGTGGTAAAGCTCCAGGACTGTGACTGTACTGTGTGGTATACCTCCAACACTGTGACAGTACTGTGTGGTCTGACTCCAGGACTGTGAATGTACTATGTGGCCTGACTCCAGGACTGTGACTGTAGTGTGTTGTCTGTCTCCAGGATTGTGACTGTACTGTGTGGTATAACTCCATGAGTTTGACTGTACTGTGTGGTCTGCCTCCAGGACTGTGACTGTACTGTGTGGTCTGACTCCAGGACTGTGAATGTACTGTGTGGCCTGACTCCAGGACTGTGACTGTACTGTATTGTCTGTCTCCAGTATTGTGACTACTGTGTGGTATAACTCCATGACTTTGACTGTACTGTGTGGTCTGACTCCAGGACTGTGACTGTACTATGTGATCTGACTCCAAGACTGTGACTGTATTGTGTGGTATAACTCTGGGACTGTGACTGTACTGTGTGGTATAACTCCAGGACTGTGACTGTACTGTCTGGTATAACTACATGTCTGTGACTGTACTGTGTGGTCTGACTCCAGGACTGTGACTGTACTGTGTGGTATATCTCCGGGACTGTGACTGTACTGTGTGGTCTGACTCCAGGACTGTGACTGTACTGTGTGGTCTGACTCCAGGACTGTGTCTGTACTGTGTGGGCTGACACCAGGACTGTGACTGTGCTGTGTGGTATGATTCCAGGTCTATTACTGTACTGTGTGGTATAACTCCAGGACTGTGACTGTACTGTGTGGTATAACACCAGGGCTGTGAGTGTACTGTGTGGTCTGACTCCAGGACTGTGACTCTACTGTGTTGTATGACTCCAGGACTATGACTGTACTGTGTGGTATAACTCCAGGACTGTGACAGTGTGGCATAACTCCAGGACTGTGATGGTACTATGTGGCATAACTCCAGGACTGTGACTGTACTGTGTGGTCTGACTCCGGCATTGTGACTGTACTGTGTGGTATAACTCCAGGATTGTGACTGTAATGTGTGGTCTGACTCCAGGACTGTGACTGTACTGTGTGGTCTGACTCCAGGACTGTGTCTGTATTGTGTGGTATAACTCCGGGACTGTGACTGTACTGTGTGATCTGACTCCAGGACTGTACTGTGTGCTTTAACTCTGGAAATGTGACTGTACTGTGTGGTCTGACTCTGGGACTGTGACTGTACTGTGTGCTTTAACTCCGGGACTGTGACTGTACTGTGTGGTCTGACTCCAGGACTGTGACCGTGCTGTGTGGTCTGACTCCAGGACTGTGACTGTACTGTGTGGTATAACTCCAGGAGTATGACTGTACTGTGTGGAATAACTCCAGGACTGTGATTGTACTGTGTGGTCTGACTTCAGGACTGTGATTGTACTGTGTGGTATAACTGCAGGACTGTGACTGTAATGTGTGGTCTGACTTCAGGAATGTGACTGTACTGTGTGGTCGGAGTCCAGGACTGTGACTGTACTGTATTGTTTGACTCCAGGACTGTGACTGTAATGTGCGTTCTTACTACGGGACTGGGACTGTACTGTGTGGAATAACTCCAGGACTGTGACTGTACTGTGTAGTCTGACTCCAGCACTGTGACTCTACTGTGAGCTATAAGTCCGGGACAGTGACTGTACTGTGTGGTATGACTCCAGGACTGTGACTGTACTGTGTGGTACAACTCCAGGTCTGTGACTGTGTGGCATAACTGCAGGACTGTGACTGCACTGTGTGGTATAACTCCAGGACTTTGACTGTACTGTGTGGTCTCACTCCAGGACTGTGAATGTACTGTGTGGTATGACTCCAGGACTATGACTGTACTGTGTGGTATAACTCCAGGACTGTGACAGTGTGGCATAACTCCAGGACTGTGACTGTACTGTGTGGTATAACTCCAGGACAGTGACTGTACTGCGTGGTCTTACTCCGGGATTGTGACTGAACTGTGTGGTATAACCCCATGATTGTGACTGTAATGTGTGGTCTGACTCCAGGACTGTGACTGTACTGTGTGGTCTGACTCCAGGACTGTGACTGTACTGTGTGGGCTGACACCAGGACTTTGACTGTACTGTGTGGTATGATTCCAGGACTATTACTGTACTGTGTGGTATAACTCCAGGACTGTGACTGTACTGTGTGGTATAACACCAGGGCTGTGACTGTACTGTGTGGTCTGACTCCAGGAATGTGACTGTACTGTGTGGTATGACTCCAGGACTATGACTGTACTGTGTGGTATAACTCCAGGACTGTGACTGTACTGTGTCGTATAACTCCGGGACTGTGAATGTACTATGTGGCCTGTCTCCAGGATTGTGACTGTACTGTGTGGTATAACTCCATGAGTTTGACTGTACTGTGTGGTCTGCCTCCAGGACTGTGACTGTACTGTGTGGTCTGACTCCAGGACTGTGACTGTACTGTATTGTCTGTCTCCAGTACTGTGACTACTGTGTGGTATAACTCCATGACTTTGACTGTACTGTGTGGTCTGACTCCAGGACTGTGACTGTACTATGTGATCTGACTCCAAGACTGTGACTGTATTGTGTGGTATAACTCTGGGACTGTGACTGTACTGTGTGGTATTACTCCAGGACTGTGACTGCACTGTGTGGTATAACCCCAGGACTGTGACTGTACTGTGTGGTATAACTACAGGTCTGTGACTGTACTGTGTGGTCTGACTCCAGGACTGTGACTGTACTGTATGGTATAACTCCGGGACTGTGACTGTACTGTGTGGTCTGACTCCAGGACTGTGACTGTACTGTGTGGTCTTACTCCAGGACTGTGTCTGTACTGTGTGGTATAACTCCGGGACTGTGACTGTACTGTGTGGTCTGACTCCAGGACTGTGACTGTACTCTGTGGTCTGACTCCAGGACTGTGACTGTACTGTGTGGGCTGACACCAGGACTGTGACTGTACTGTGTGGTATGATTCCAGGACTATTACTGTACTGTGTGGTATAACTCCAGGACTGTGACTGTACTGTGTGGTATAACACCAGGGCTGTGACTGTACTGTGTGGTCTGACTCCAGGACTGTGACTGTACTGTGTGGTATGACTCCAGGACTATGACTGTGCTGTGTGGTATAACTCCAGGACTGTGACTGTGTGGCATAACTCCAGGACTGTGACTGTACCAAGTGGCATAACTCCAGGACTGTGATTGTACTGTGTGGTCTGACTCCGGAATTGTGACTGAACTGTGTGGTATAACTCCAGGATTGTGACTGTAATGTGTGGTCTTACTCCAGGACTGTGACTGTACTGTGTGGTCTGACTCCAGGACTGTGACTGTACTGTGTGGGCTGACACCAGGACTGTGACTGTACTGTGTGGTATGATTCCAGGACTATTACTGTACTGTGTGGTATAACTCCAGGACTGTGACTGTACTGTGTGGTATAACACCAGGGCTGTGACTGTACTGTGTGGTCTGACTCCAGGACTGTGACTGTACTGTGTGGTATGACTCCAGGACTATGACTGTACTGTGTGGTATAACTCCAGGACTGTGACTGTACTGTGTGGTATAACTCCAACACTGTGACAGTACTGTGTGGTCTGACTCCAGGACTGTGAATGTACTATGTGGCCTGACTCCAGGACTGTGACTGTACTGTGTTGTCTGTCTCCAGGATTGTGACTGTACTGTGTGGTATAACTCCATGAGTTTGACTGTACTTTATTGTCTGTCTCCAGTATTGTGACTACTGTGTGGTATAACTCCATGACTTTGACTGTACTGTGTGGTCTGACGCCAGGACTGTGACTGTACTGTATGTTCTGACTCCAGGACTGTGACTGTACTGTGTGGTCTGACTCCAGGACTGTGTCTGTACTGTGTGGTATAACTCCGGGACTGTGACTGTACTGTGTGGAATAACTCCAGGACTGTGATTGTACTGTGTGGTATAACTCCAGGACTGTGATTGTACTGTGTGGTACAACTCCAGGTCTGTGACTGTACTGTGTGGTCCGACTCTGGGACTGTGACTGTACTGTGTGGTATAACTCCAGGACTGTGACTGTACTGTGTGGTATAACACCAGGACTGAGACTCTACTGTGTGGTCGGACTCCAGGACTGCGACTACTGTGTGGTCTGACTCCGGGTCTGTGACTGTACTGTGTAGTCTGACACCAGGACTGTGACTGTACTGTGTGGTCTGACTCCAGGACTGTGACTGTATTGTGTGGTATAATTCTGGGACTGTGAGTGTACTGTGTGGTATTACTCCAGGACTGTGACTGTACTGTGTGGTATAACTCCAGGACTGTGACTGTACTGTGCGGTATAACTCCAGGTCTGTGAATGTAATGTTTGGTCTGACTCCAGGACTGTGACTGTACTGTGTTGTCTGTCTCCAGGATTGTGACTGTACTGTGTGGTATAACTCCATGCGTTTGACGGTACTGTGTGGTCTGCCTCCAGGACTGTGACAGTACTGTGTGGTCTGACTCCAGGACAGTGACTGTACTGTGTGGCCTGACTCCAGGACTGTGACTGTACTGTATTGTCTGTCTCCAGTATTGTGACTACTGTGTGGTATAACTCCATGACTTTGACTGTACTGTGTGGTCTGACTCCAGGACTGTGACTGTACTGTATGATCTGACTCCAGGACTGTGACTGTACTGTGTGGTCTGACTCCAGGCCTGTGTCTGTACTGTGTGGTATAACTCCGGGACTGTGACTGCACTGTGTGGAATAACTCCAGGACTGTGATTGTACTGTGTGGTATAACTCCAGGACTGTGATTGTACTGTGTGGTATAACTCCAGGTCTGTGACTGTACTGTGTGGTCTGACTCCGGGACTGTGACTGTACTGTGTGGTATAACTCCAGGACTGTGACTGTACTGTGTGGTATAACACCAGGACTGAGACTCTACTGTGTGTTCTGACTCCAGGACTGCGACTACTGTGTGGTCTGACTCCCGGTGTGTGACTGTACTGTGTACTCTGACACCAGGACTGTGACTGTACTGTGTGGTCTGACTCCAGGACTGTGACTGTATTGTGTGGTATAATTCTGGGACTGTGAGTGTACTGTGTGGTATTACTCCAGGACTGAGACTGAACTGTGTGGTATAACTCCAGGACTGTGACTGTACTGTGCGGTATAACTCCAGGTCTGTGACTGTAATGTGTGGTCTGACTCCAGGACTGTGACTGTACTGTGTGGTATAACTCCAGGACTGTGACTGTACTGTGTGGTATAACTCCAGGACTGTGACTGTACTGTGTGGTCTGACTCCAGGACTGCGACTGTACTGTGTGTTCTGACTCCAGGACTGTGACTGTACTGTGTGGTCTGACTCCAGGACTGTGTCTGTACTGTGTGGTATAACTCCGGGACTGTGACTGTACTGTGTGGTCTGACTCCAGGAATGTACTGTGTACTTTAACTCCGGAACTGTGTCTGTACTGTGTGGTCTGACTCCGGGACTGTGACTGTACTGTGTGCTTTAACTCCGGGACTGTAACTGTACTGTGTGGTCTGACTCCAGGACTGTGACTGTATTGTGTGGTATAATTCTGGGACTGTGAGTGTACTGTGTGCTATTACTCCAGGACTTTGATTGTACTGTGTGTTATAACTCCAGGACTGTGACTGTAATGTGTGGTCTGAGTTCAGGAATGTGACTGTAATGTGTGGTCTGACTTCAGGACTGTGACTATACTGTATGGTCTGACTCCAGGACTGTGACTGTAATGTGCTGTCTGACTACGGGACTGGGACTGTACTGTGTGGAATAACTCCAGAACTGTGACTGTACTGTGTAGTCTGACTCCAGCACTGTGACTGTACTGTGTGCTATAACTCCAGGACTGTGACTGTGTGGCATAACTGCAGGACTGTGACTGTACTGTGTGGTATAACTCCAGGACTGTGACAGTGTGTCATAACTCCAGGACTGTGACTTTACTATGTGGCATAACTCCAGGACTGTGACTGTACTGTGTGGTCTGACTCTGGCATGGTGACTGTACTGTGTGGTATAACTCCAGGATTGTGACTGTAATGTGTGGTCTGACTCCAGGACTGTGACAGTACTGTGTGGTCTGACTCCAGGACTGTGACTGTGCTGTGTGGGCTGACACCAGGACTGTGACTGTACTGTGTGGTATGATTCCAGGACTATTACTGTACTGTGTGGTATAACTCCAGGACTGTGACTGTACTGTGTGGTATAACACCAGGGCTGTGACTGCACTGTGTGGTCTGACTCCAGGACTGTGACTGTACTGTGTGGTATGACTCCAGGACTATGACTGTACTGTGTGGTATAACTCCAGGACTGTGACAGTGTGGCATAACTCCAGGACTGTGACTGTACTATGTGGCATAACTCCAGGACTGTGACTGTACTGTGTGGTCTGACTCCGGCATTGTGACTGTACTGTGTGGTATAACTCCAGGATTGTGACTGTAATGTGTGGTCTGACTCCAGGACTGTGACTGTACTGTGTGGTCCGACTCCAGGACTGTGACTGTATTGTGTGGGCTGACACCAGGACTGTGACTGTACTGTGTGGTATGATTCCAGGACTGTTACTGTACTGTGTGGTATAACTCCAGGACTGTGACTGTACTGTGTGGCATAACACCAGGGCTGTGATTGTACTGTGTGGTCTGACTCCAGGACTGTGACTGTACTGTGTGGTATGACTCCAGGGCTATGACTGTACTGTGTGGTATAACTCCAGGACTGTGACTGTACTGTGTGGTATACCTCCAACACTGTGACAGTACTGTGTGGTCTGACTCCAGGACTGTGAATGTACTATGTGGCCTGACTCCAGGACTGTGACTGTAGTGTGTTGTCTGTCTCCAGGATTGTGACTGTACTGTGTGGTATAACTCCATGAGTTTGACTGTACTGTGTGGTCTGCCTCCAGGACTGTGACTGTACTGTGTGGTCTGACTCCAGGACTGTGACTGTACTGTGTGGCCTGACTCCAGGACTGTGACTGTACTGTATTGTCTGTCTCCAGTATTGTGACTACTGTGTGGTATAACTCCATGACTTTGACTGTACTGTGTAGTCTGACTCCAGGACTGTGACTGTACTATGTGATCTGACTCCAAGACTGTGACTGTATTGTGTGGTATAACTCTGGGACTGTGACTGTACTGTGTGGTAAAGCTCCAGGACTGTGACTGTACTGTCTGGTATAACTACATGTCTGTGACTGTACTGTGTGGTCTGACTCCAGGACTGTGACTGTACTGTGTGGTATATCTCCGGGACTGTGACTGTACTGTGTGGTCTGACTCCAGGACTGTGACTGTACTGTGTGGTCTGACTCCAGGACTGTGTCTGTACTGTGTGGGCTGACACCAGGACTGTGACTGTGCTGTGTGGTATGATTCCAGGTCTATTACTGTACTGTGTGGTATAACTCCAGGACTGTGACTGTATTGTGTGGTATAACACCAGGGCTGTGAGTGTACTGTGTGGTCTGACTCCAGGACTGTGACTCTACTGTGTTGTATGACTCCAGGACTATGACTGTACTGTGTGGTATAACTCCAGGACTGTGACAGTGTGGCATAACTCCAGGACTGTGATGGTACTATGTGGCATAACTCCAGGACTGTGACTGTACTGTGTGGTCTGACTCCGGCATTGTGACTGTACTGTGTGGTATAACTCCAGGATTGTGACTGTAATGTGTGGTCTGACTCCAGGACTGTGACTGTACTGTGTGGTCTGACTCCAGGACTGTGACTGTACTGTGTGGGCTGACACCAGGACTGTGACTGTACTGTGTGGTATGATTCCAGGACTATTACTGTACTCTGTGGTATCACTCCAGGACTGTGACTGTACTGTGTGGTATAACACCAGGGCTGTGACTGTACTGTGTGGTCTGACTCCAGGACTGTGACTGTACTGTGTGGTATGACTCCAGGACTATGACTGTACTGTGTGGTATAACTCCAGGACTGTGACTGTACTGTGTGGGAAAACTCCAACACTGTGACAGTACTGTGTGGTCTGCCTCCAGGACTGTAACTGTACTGTGTGTTCTGACTCCAGGACTGTGACTGTACTGTGTGGTCTGACTCCAGGACTGTGACTGTACTGTATTGCCTGTCTCCAGTATTGTGACTACTGTGTGGTATAACTCCATGACTTTGACTGTACAGTGTGCTCTGACTCAAGGACGGTGACTGTACTATGTGATCTGACTCCAAGATTGTGACTGTATTGTGTGGTATAACTCTGGGACTGGGACTGTACTGTGTGGTATTACTCCAGGACTGTGACTGTACTGTGTGGTATAACTCCAGGACTGTGACTGTACTGTGTGCTTTAACTCCGGGACTGTGACTGTACTGTGTGGTCTGACTCCAGGACTGTGACCGTGCTGTGTGGTCTGGCTCCGGGATTGTGACTGTACTGTGTGTTCTGACTCCGGGAATTTGACTGTACTGTGTGGTCTGACTCCAGGACTGTGACTGTTCTGTGTGGTATAACTCCGGGACTATGACTGTACTGTGTGGAATAACTCCAGGACTGTGATTGTACTGTGTGGTCTGACTCCAGGACTGTGATTGTACTGTGTGGTATAACTCCAGGACTGTGACTGTAATGAGTGGTCGGACTCCAGGGCTGTGACTGTACTGTATGGTTTGACTCCAGGACTGTGACTGTAATGTGCGGTCTTACTATGGGACTGGGACTGTACTGTGTGGAATAACTCCAGGACTGTGACTGTACTGTGTACTCTGACTCCAGCACTGTGACTCTACTGTGAGCTATAAGTCCGGGACAGTGACTGTACTGTGTGGTATGACTCCAGGACTGTGACTGTACTGTGTGGTACAACTCCAGGTCTGTGACTGTGTGGCATAACTGCAGGACTGTGACTGCACTGTGTGTTATAACTCCAGGACTTTGACTGTACTGTGTGGTCTCACTCCAGGACTGTGAATGTACTGTGTGGTATGACTCCAGGACTATGACTGTACTGTGTGGTATAACTCCAGGACTGTGACAGTGTGGCATAACTCCAGGACTGTGGCTGTACTGTGTGGTATAACTCCAGGACTGTGACAGTGTGTCATAACTCCAGGACTGTGACTTTACTATGTGGCATAACTCCAGGACTGTGACTGTACTGTGTGGTCTGACTCTGGCATGGTGACTGTACTGTGTGGTATAACTCCAGGATTGTGACTGTAATGTGTGGTATAACTCCAGGACTGTGACTGTGCTGTGTGGGCTGACACCAGGACTGTGACTGTACTGTGTGGTATGATTCCAGGACTATTACTGTACTGTGTGGTATAACTCCAGGACTGTGACTGTACTGTGTGGTATAACACCAGGGCTGTGACTGCACTGTGTGGTCTGACTCCAGGACTGTGACTGTACTGTGTGGTATGACTCCAGGACTATGACTGTACTGTGTGGTATAACTCCAGGACTGTGACAGTGTGGCATAACTCCAGGACTGTGACTGTACTATGTGGCCTAACTCCAGGACTGTGACTGTACTGTGTGGTCTGACTCCGGCATTGTGACTGTACTGTGTGGTATAACTCCAGGATTGTGACTGTAATGTGTGGTCTGACTCCAGGACTGTGACTGTACTGTGTGGTCCGACTCCAGGACTGTGACTGTATTGTGTGGGCTGACACCAGGACTGTGACTGTACTGTGTGGTATGATTCCAGGACTGTTACTGTACTGTGTGGTATAACTCCAGGACTGTGACTGTACTGTGTGGCATAACACCAGGGCTGTGATTGTACTGTGTGGTCTGACTCCAGGACTGTGACTGTACTGTGTGGTATGACTCCAGGGCTATGACTGTACTGTGTGGTATAACTCCAGGACTGTGACTGTACTGTGTGGTATACCTCCAACACTGTGACAGTACTGTGTGGTCTGACTCCAGGACTGTGAATGTACTATGTGGCCTGACTCCAGGACTGTGACTGTAGTGTGTTGTCTGTCTCCAGGATTGTGACTGTACTGTGTGGTATAACTCCATGAGTTTGACTGTACTGTGTGGTCTGCCTCCAGGACTGTGACTGTACTGTGTGGTCTGACTCCAGGACTGTGACTGTACTGTGTGGCCTGACTCCAGGACTGTGACTGTACTGTATTGTCTGTCTCCAGTATTGTGACTACTGTGTGGTATAACTCCATGACTTTGACTGTACTGTGTGGTCTGACTCCAGGACTGTGACTGTACTATGTGATCTGACTCCAAGACTGTGACTGTATTGTGTGGTATAACTCTGGGACTGTGACTGTACTGTGTGGTATAACTCCAGGACTGTGACTGTACTGTTTGGTATAACTACATGTCTGTGACTGTACTGTGTGGTCTGACTCCAGGACTGTGACTGTACTGTGTGGTATATCTCCGGGACTGTGACTGTACTGTGTGGTCTGACTCCAGGACTGTGACTGTACTGTGTGGTCTGACTCCAGGACTGTGTCTGTACTGTGTGGGCTGACACCAGGACTGTGACTGTGCTGTGTGGTATGATTCCAGGTCTATTACTGTACTGTGTGGTATAACTCCAGGACTGTGACTGTACTGTGTGGTATAACACCAGGGCTGTGAGTGTACTGTGTGGTCTGACTCCAGGACTGTGACTCTACTGTGTTGTATGACTCCAGGACTATGACTGTACTGTGTGGTATAACTCCAGGACTGTGACAGTGTGGCATAACTCCAAGACTGTGATGGTACTATGTGGCATAACTCCAGGACTGTGACTGTACTGTGTGGTCTGACTCCGGCATTGTGACTGTACTGTGTGGTATAACTCCAGGATTGTGACTGTAATGTGTGGTCTGACTCCAGGACTGTGACTGTACTGTGTGGTCTGACTCCAGGACTGTGACTGTACTGTGTGGGCTGACACCAGGACTGTGACTGTACTGTGTGGTATGATTCCAGGACTATTACTGTACTCTGTGGTATCACTCCAGGACTGTGACTGTACTGTGTGGTATAACACCAGGGCTGTGACTGTACTGTGTGGTCTGACTCCAGGACTGTGACTGTACTGTGTGGTATGACTCCAGGACTATGACTGTACTGTGTGGTATAACTCCAGGACTGTCACTGTACTGTGTGGGAAAACTCCAACACTGTGACAGTACTGTGTGGTCTGCCTCCAGGACTGTAACTGTACTGTGTGTTCTGACTCCAGGACTGTGACTGTACTGTGTGGTCTGACTCCAGGACTGTGACTGTACTGTATTGCCTGTCTCCAGTATTGTGACTACTGTGTGGTATAACTCCATGACTTTGACTGTACTGTGTGGTCTGACTCAAGGACGGTGACTGTACTATGTGATCTGACTCCAAGATTGTGACTGTATTGTGTGGTATAACTCTGGGACTGGGACTGTACTGTGTGGTATTACTCCAGGACTGTGACTGTACTGTGTGGTATAACTCCAGGACTGTGACTGTACTGTGTGCTTTAACTCCGGGACTGTGACTGTACTGTGTGGTCTGACTCCAGGACTGTGACCGTGCTGTGTGGTCTGGCTCCGGGATTGTGACTGTACTGTGTGTTCTGACTCCGGGAATTTGACTGTACTGTGTGGTCTGACTCCAGGACTGTGACTGTTCTGTGTGGTATAACTCCGGGACTATGACTGTACTGTGTGGAATAACTCCAGGACTGTGATTGTACTGTGTGGTCTGACTCCAGGACTGTGATTGTACTGTGTGGTATAACTCCAGGACTGTGACTGTAATGAGTGGTCGGACTCCAGGGCTGTGACTGTACTGTATGGTTTGACTCCAGGACTGTGACTGTAATGTGCGGTCTTACTATGGGACTGTACTGTGTGGAATAACTCCAGGACTGTGACTGTACTGTGTACTCTGACTCCAGCACTGTGACTCTACTGTGAGCTATAAGTCCGGGACAGTGACTGTACTGTGTGGTATGACTCCAGGACTGTGACTGTACTGTGTGGTACAACTCCAGGTCTGTGACTGTGTGGCATAACTGCAGGACTGTGACTGCACTGTGTGTTATAACTCCAGGACTTTGACTGTACTGTGTGGTCTCACTCCAGGACTGTGAATGTACTGTGTGGTATGACTCCAGGACTATGACTGTACTGTGTGGTATAACTCCAGGACTGTGACAGTGTGGCATAACTCCAGGACTGTGGCTGTACTGTGTGGTATAACTCCAGGACTGTGACTGTACTGTGTGGTCTTACTCCGGGATTGTGACTGTACTGTGTGGTATAACCCCATGATTGTGACTGTAATGTGTGGTCTGGCTCCAGGACTGTGACTGTACTGTGTGGTCTGACTCCAGGACTGTGACTGTACTGTGTGGTATGATTCCAGGAGTATTACTGTACTGTGTGGTATAACTCCAGGACTGTGACTGTACTGTGTGGTATAACACCAGGGCTGTGACTGTACTGTGTGGTCAGACTCCAGGACTGTGACTGTACTGTGTGGTATGACTCCAGGACTATGACTGTACTGTGTGGTATAACTCCAGGACTGTGACTGTACTGTGTCGTATAACTCCGGGACTGTGAATGTACTATGTGGCCTGACTCCAGGACTGTGACTGTATTGTGTTGTCTGTCTCCAGGATTGTGACTGTACTGTGTGGAATAACTCCATGAGTTTGACTGTACTGTGTGGTCTGCCTCCAGGACTGTGACTGTACTGTGTGGTCTGACTCCAGGACTGTGACTGTACTGTGTGGTCTGACTCCAGGACTGTGACTGTACTGTATTGTCTGTCTCCAGTATTGTGACTACTGTGTGGTATAACTCCATGACTTTGACTGTACTGTGTGGTCTGACTCCAGGACTGTGACTGTACTATGTGATCCGACTCCAAGACTGTGACTGTATTGTGTGGTATAACTCTGGGACTGTGACTGTACTGTGTGGTATTACTCCAGGACTGTGACTGCACTGTGTGGTATAACTCCAGGACTGTGACTGTACTGTGTGGTATAACTCCGGGACTGTGACTATACTGTGTGGTCTGACTCCAGGACTGTGACTGTACTCTGTGGTCTGACTCCAGGACTGTGACTGTACTGTGTGGGCTGACACCAGGACTGTGACTGTACTGTGTGGTATGATTCCAGGACTATTACTGTACTGTGTGGTATAACTCCAGGACTGTGACTGTACTGTGTGGTATAACACCAGGGCTGTGATTGTACTGTGTGGTCTGACTCCAGGACTGTGACTATACTGTGTGGTATGACTCCAGGACTATGACTGTGCTGTGTGGTATAACTCCAGGACTGTGACAGTGTGGCATAACTCCAGGTCTGTGACTGTACTATGTGGCATAACTCCAGGACTGTGACTGTACTGTGTGGTCTGACTCCGGAATTGTGACTGTACTGTGTGGTATAACTCCAGGATTGTGACTGTAATGTGTGGTCTGACTCCAGGACTGTGACTGTACTGTGTGGTCTGACTCCAGGACTGTGACTGTACTGTGTGGGCTGACACCAGGACTGTGACTGTACTGTGTGGTATGATTCCAGGACTATTACTGTACTGTGTGGTATAACTCCAGGACTGTGACTGTACTGTGTGGTATAACACCAGGGCTGTGACTGTACTGTGTGGTCTGACTCCAGGACTGTGACTGTACTGTGTGGTATGACTCCAGGACTATGACTGTACTGTGTGGTATAACTCCAGGACTGTGACTGTACTGTGTGGTATAACTCCAACACTGTGACAGTACTGTGTGGTCTGACTCCAGGACTGTGAATGTACTATGTGGCCTGACTCCAGGACTGTGACTGTACTGTGTTGTCTGTCTCCAGGATTGTGACTGTACTGTGTGGTATAACTCCATGAGTTTGACTGTACTGTATTGTCTGTCTCCAGTATTGTGACTACTGTGTGGTATAACTCCATGACTTTGACTGTACTGTGTGGTCTGACTCCAGGACTGTGACTGTACTGTATGTTCTGACTCCAGGACTGTGACTGTACTTTGTGGTCTGACTCCAGGACTGTTTCTGTACTGTGTGGTATAACTCCGGGACTGTGACTGTACTGTGTGGAATAACTCCAGGACTGTGATTGTACTGTGTGGTATAACTCCAGGACTGTGATTGTACTGTGTGGTATAACTCCAGGTCTGTGACTGTACTGTGTGGTCTGACTCCGGGACTGTGACTGCACTGTGTGGTATAACTCCAGGACTGTGACTGTACTGTGTGGTATAACACCAGGACTGAGACTCTACTGTGTGGTCGGACTCCAGGACTGCGACTACTGTGTGGTCTGACTCCCGGTCTGTGACTGTACTGTGTAGTCTGACACCAGGACTGTGACTGTACTGTGTGGTCTGACTCCAGGACTGTGACTGTATTGTGTGGTATAATTCTGTGACTGTGAGTGTACTGTGTGGTATTACTCCAGGACTGTGACTGTACTGTGTGGTATAACTCCAGGACTGTGACTGTACTGTGCGGTATAACTCCAGGTCTGTGACTGTAATGTTTGGTCTGACTCCAGGACTGTGACTGTACTGTGTTGTCTGACTCCAGGACTGTGACTGTACTGTGTGGTCTGACTCCAGGACAGTGACTGTACTGTGTGGCCTGACTCCAGGACTGTGACTGTACTGTATTGTCTGTCTCCAGTATTGTGACTACTGTGTGGTATAACTCCATGACTTTGACTGTACTGTGTGGTCTGACTCCAGGACTGTGACTGTACTGTATGTTCTGACTCCAGGACTGTGACTGTACTGTGTGGTCTGACTCCAGGCCTGTGTCTGTACTGTGTGGTATAACTCCGGGACTGTGACTGCACTGTGTGGAATAACTCCAGGACTGTGATTGTACTGTGTGGTATAACTCCAGGACTGTGATTGTACTGTGTGGTATAACTCCAGGTCTGTGACTGTACTGTGTGGTCTGTCTCCGGGACTGTGACTGTACTGTGTGGTATAACTCCAGGACTGTGACTGTACTGTGTGGTATAACACCAGGACTGAGACTCTACTGTGTGTTCTGACTCCAGCACTGCGACTACTGTGTGGTCTGACTCCCGGTCTGTGACTGTACTGTGTAGTCTGACACCAGGACTGTGACTGTACTGTGTGGTCTGACTCCAGGACTGTGACTGTATTGTGTGGTATAATTCTGGGACTGTGAGTGTACTGTGTGGTATTACTCCAGGACTGTGACTGTACTGTGTGGTATAACTCCAGGACTGTGACTGTACTGTGCGGTATAACTCCAGGTCTGTGACTGTAATGTGTGGTCTGACTCCACGGCTGTGACTGTACTGTGTGGTATTACTCAAGGACTGTGACTGTACTGTGTGGTATAACTCCAGGACTGTGACTGTACTGTGTGGTCTGACTCCAGGACTGCGACTGTACTGTGTGTTCTGACTCCAGGACTGTGACTGTACTGTGTGGTCTGACTCCAGGACTGTGTCTGTACTGTGTGGTATAACTCCGGGACTGTGACTGTACTGTGTGGTCTGACTCCAGGAATGTACTGTGTACTTTAACTCCGGAACTGTGACTGTACTGTGTGGTCTGACTCCGGGACTGTGACTGTACTGTGCGCTTTAACTCCGGGACTGTGACTGTACTGTGTGGTCTGACTCCAGGACTGTGACTGTGCTGTGTGGTCTGGCTCCGGGATTGTGACTGTACTGTGTGTTCTGACCCCGGGAATGTGACTGTACTGTGTGGTCTGACTCCAGGACTGTGACTGTACTGTGTGGTATAACTCGGGGACTATGACTCTACTGTGTGGAATAACTCCAGGACTGTGATTGTACTGTGTGGTATAACTCCAGGACTGTGATTGTACTGTGTGGTCTGACTCCAGGACTGTGAATGTACTGTGTGGTATGACTCCAGGACTATGACTGTACTGGGTGGTATAACTCCAGGACTGTGACTGTGTGGCATAACTCCAGGACTGTGACTGTACTGTGTGGTATAACTCCAGGACTGTGACTGTACTGTGCGGAATAACTCCAGGTCTGTGACTGTACTGTGTGGTGTGACTCCAGGACTGTGACTGAACTGTGAGGTTTAACTCCAGGACTGTGACTGTACTGTGTGGTATAACTCCGGGAATGTGACTGTACTGTGTGGAATAACTCCAGGACGGTGACTGTATTCTGTGGTCTGACTCCAGGACTGTGACTGTACTGTGTGGTGTAACTCTTGGACTGTGACTGGGCTGTGTGGTCTGCCTCTGGGATTGTGATTGTACTGTGTGTTCTGACTCCGAGTCTGTGACTGTACTGTGTTGTCTGACTCCAGGACTGTGACTGTATTGTGTGGTATAACTCCGGGACTATGACTGTGCTGTGTGCAATAACTCCAGGACTGTGACTGTACTCTGTGGTCTGACTCCAGGACTGTGACTGTACTGTGTGGTATAACTCCAGGGCTGTGACTGTACTGTGTGGTATAACTCCAGGTCTGTGACTGTACTGTGTGGTCTGACTCCAGGACTGTGACTGTACTGTGTGGTATAAATCCAGGACTGTGACTGTACTGTGTGATATAACTCCAGGACTGTGACTGTACTGTGTGGTCTGACTCCAGGACTGTGACTGTACTGTGTGTTCTGACACCAGGACTGTGACTGTACTGTGTGGTCTGACTCCAGGACTGTGTCTGTACTGTGTGGTATAACTCCGGGACTGTGACTGTACTGTGTGTTCTGACACCAGGACTGTGACTGTACTGTGCGGTCTGACCCCAGGACTGTGTCTGTACTGTGTGCTTTAACTCCGGGTCTGTGACTGTAATGTGTGGTATAATTCCAGGACTGTGACTGTACTGTGTGGTCTGACTACAGGACTGTGATTGCACTGTGTGTTCCGACACCAGGACTGTGACTGTATTGTGTGGTCTGACTCCAGGACAGTGTCTGTTCTGTGTGGTATAACTCCGGGACTGTGACTGTACTGTGTGTTCTGACTCCGGGACTGTGACTGTACTGTGTGGTCTGACTCCAGGACTGTGACTGTACTGGGTGGGATAACTCTGGGACTGTGACTGTACTGTGTGGTATAACTCCAGGACTGTGACTGTACTGTGTGGTCTGACTCCAGGACTGCGACTGTACTGTGTGTTCTGACTCCAGGACTGTGACTGTACTGTGTGGTCTGACTCCAGGACTGTGTCTGTACTGTGTGGTATAACTCCGGGACTGTGACTGTCCTGTGTGGTCTGACTCCAGGAATGTACTGTGTACTTTAAATCCGGAACTGTGACTGTACTGTGTGGTCTGACTCCGGGACTGTGACTGTACTGTGTGCTTTAACTCCGGGACTGTGACTGTACTGTGTGGTCTGACTCCAGGACTGTGACTGTGCTGTGTGGTCTGGCTCCGGGATTGTGACTGTACTGTGTGTTCTGACCCCGGGAATGTGACTGTACTGTGTGGTCTGACTCCAGGACTGTAACTGTACTGTGTGGTATAACTCCGGGACTATGACTCTACTGTGTGGAATAACTCCAGGACTGTGATTGTACTGTGTGGTATAACTCCAGGACTGTGACTGTACTGTGTGGTCTGACTCCAGGACTGTGAATGTACTGTGTGGTATGACTCCAGGACTATGACTGTACTGTGTGGTATAACTCCAGGACTGTGACTGTGTGGTATAACTCCAGGACTGTGACTGTACTGTGTGGTATAACTCCAGGACTGTGACTGTACTGTGCGGAATAACTCCAGGTCTGTGACTGTACTGTGTGGTGTGACTCCAGGACTGTGACTGAACTGTGAGGTTTAACTCCAGGACTGTGACTGTACTGTGTGGTATAACTCCGGGAATGTGACTGTACTGTGTGGAATAACTCCAGGACGGTGACTGTATTCTGTGGTCTGACTCCAGGACTGTGACTGTACTGTGTGGTGTAACTCTTGGACTGTGACTGGGCTGTGTGGTCTGCCTCTGGGATTGTGATTGTACTGTGTGTTCTGACTCCGAGTCTGTGACTGTACGGTGTTGTCTGACTCCAGGACTGTGACTGTATTGTGTGGTGTAACTCCGGGTCTGTGACTGTACTGTGTGGTCTGACTCCAGGACTGTGACTGTACTGTGTGGTATAAATCCAGGTCTGTGACTGTACTGTGTGGTCTGACTCCAGGACTGTGACTGTACTGTGTGGTATAAATCCAGGACTGTGACTGTACTGTGTGATATAACTCCAGGACTGTGACTGTACTGTGTGGTCTGACTCCAGGACAGTGACTGTACTGTGTGTTCTGACACCAGGACTGTGACTGTATTGTGTGGTCTGACTCCAGGACTGTGTCTGTACTGTGTGGTATAACTCCGGGACTGTGACTGTACTGTGTGTTCTGACACCAGGACTGTGACTGTACTGTGCGGTCTGACCCCAGGACTGTGTCTGTACTGTGTGCTTTAACTCCGGGACTGTGACTGTAATGTGTGGTATAATTCCAGGACTGTGACTGTACTGTGTGGTCTGACTACAGGACTGTGACTGCACTGTGTGTTCCGACACCAGGACTGTGACTGTATTGTGTGGTCTGACTCCAGGACAGTATCTGTTCTGTGTGGTATAACTCCGGGACTGTGACTGTACTGTGTGTTCTGACTCCGGGACTGTGACTGTACTGTGTGGTCTGACTCCAGGACTGTGACTGTGCTGTGTGGTCTGACTCCGGGATTGTGATTGTACTGTGTGTTCTGACTCCCGGACTGTGGCTGTACTGTGTGGTCTGACTCCAGGACTGTGACTGTACTGGGTGGGATAACTCTGGGACTGTGACTGTACTGTGTGGTATTACTCCAGGACTGTGACTGTACTGTGTGATATAACTCCAGGATTGTGACTGTACTGTGTGGTATAACTCCAGGTCTGTGACTGTACTGTATGGTCTGACTCCAGGACTGTGACTGTAATGTGCAGTCTGACTGCGGGACTGGGACTGTACTGCATGGAATAACGCTAGGACTGTGACTGTACTGTGTAGTCTGACTCCAACACTGTGACTGTACTGTGTGGTATAACTCCGGGACAGTGACTGTACTATGTTTTATGACTCCAGGACTGTGACTGTACTGTGTGGTATAACTCCAGGACTGGGACTGTGTGGCATAACTCCAGGACTGTGACTGTACTGTGTGGTATAACTCCAGGACTGTGACTGTAGTGTGTGATCTGACTCCAGGAATGAGAATGTACTGTGTGGTATGACTCCAGGACTATGACTATACTGTGTGGTCTAACTGCAGGACTGTGACTGTGTGGCATAACTCCAGGACTGTGATTGTACTTTGTGGTATAACTCCAGGACTGTGACTGTAATGTGTGGTCTGACTCCAGGACTGTGACTGTACTGTGTGGTCTGACTCCAGGACTGTGACTGTACCCTGTGGGCTGAGACCACGACTGTGACTGTACTGTGTGGTATGACTCCAGGACTATTACTGTACTGTGTGGTATAACTCCAGGACTGTGACTGTACTGTGTGGTCTGACTCTAGGACTGTGACTGTACTGTGTGGTATGACTCCAGGACTATGACTGTACTGTGTGGTATAACTCCAGGACTGTGACTGTACTGTGTGGTATAACTCCAAGAATGTGACTGTACTGTGTGGTCTGACTCCAGGACTGTGACTGTACTGTGTGGCGTGACTTCGGGACTGTGACTGTACTGTGTTGTCTGTCTCCAGGATTGTGACTGTACTGTGTGGTATAACTCCATGTGTTTGACTGTACTGTGTGGCCTGCCTCCAGGACTGTGACTGTACTTTGTGGTCTGACTCCAGGAATGTGACAGTACTGTGTGGTCTGACTCCAGGACTGTGACTGTACTATGTGGTCTGACTCCAGGACTGTGATTGTACTGCATGGTCTGACTCCAGGACCATGACAGTACTGTGTGGTCTGACTCCAGGACTGTGACTGTACTGTGTGGTCTGACTCCAGGACTGTGATTGTACTGCATGGTCTGACTCTGGGACTGTGACTGTACTGTGTGGAATAACTCCAGGACGGTGACAGTACTCTGTGGTCTGACTCCAGGACTGTGACTGTACTGTGTGGTATAACTCCGGGACTGTGACTGTACTGTGTGGTATTTCTCGAGGGCTGTGACTGTACTGTGTGGTATAACTCCAGGACTGTGAATGTACTGTGCAGAATAACTCCAGGTCTGTGACTGTACTGTGTGGTGTGACTCCAGGAATGTGACTGTACTGTGTGGTTTAACTTCATGTCTGTGACTGTACTGTGTGGTATAACTCTGCGAATGTGACTGTACTGTGTGGAATAACTCCAGGACGGTGACTGTATTCTGTGGTCTGATTCCAGGACTGTGACTGTACTGTGTGGTGTAACTCCTGGACTGTGACTGTACTGTGTGGTATAACACCAGGTCTGTGACTGTTCTGTGTGGTCTGACTCCAGGACTGTGACTGTACTGTGTGGTCTAACTCCAGGACTGTGACTGTCCTGTGTGGTATAACTCCGGGACTGTGACTGTACTGTGTGGTATAACTCCGGGTCTGTGACTGTACTGTGTGTTCTGACACTAGGACTGTGACTGCACTGTGTGGTCTGACTCCAGGACTGTGTCTGTACTGTGTGCTTTAACTCTGGGACTGTGACTGTACTGTGTGGTCTGACTCCGGGACTGTGACTGTCCTGTGTGCTTTAGCTCCGGGACTGTGACTGTACTGTGTGGTCTGACTCCAGGACTGTGACTGTGCTGTGTGGTCTGCCTCTGGGATTGTGATTGTCCTGTGTGTTCTGACTCCGAGTCTGTGACTGTACTGTGTGGTCTGACTCCAGGACTGTGACTGTATTGTGTGGTATAACTCTGGGACGATGACTGTGCTGTGTGCAATAACTCCAGGATTGTGATTGTACTGTGTGGTCTGACTCCAGACTGTGATTGTACTGTGTGGTCTGACTCTGGGACTGTGACAGTATTGTGTGGTCTGGCTCTGGGACAGTGACTGTACTATGTGGAATAACTCCAGGACTGTAACTGTACTCTGTGGTCTGACTCCAGGACTGTGACTGTACTGTGTGGTATAACTCCAGGACTGTGACTGTACTGTGCGGTATAACTCCAGGACTGTGACTGTACTCTGTGATATAACTCCAGGACTGTGACTGTACTGTGTGGTCTGACTCCAGGACTGTGACTGTACTGTGTGTTCTGACACCAGGACTGTGACTGTACTGTGTGGTCTGAATCCAGGACTGTGTCTGTACTGTGTGGTATAACTCCGGGACTGTGACTGTACTGTGTGTTCTGACACCAGGAATGTGACTGTACTGTGCGGTCTGACCCCAGGACTGTGTCTGTACTGTGTGCTTTAACTCCGGGACTGTGACTGTACTGTGTGGTATAACTCCGGGATTGTGATTGTACTGTGTGTTCTGACTCCCGGACAGTGGCTGTACTGTGTGGTCTGACTCCAGGACTGTGACTGTACTGGGTGGGATAACTCCGGGACTGTGACTGTACTGTGTGGTATTACTCCAGGACTGTGACTGTACTGTGTGGTATAACTCCAGGATTGTGACTGTACTGTGTGGTATAACTCCAGGTCTGTGACTGTACTGTATGGTCTGACTCCAGGACTGTGACTGTAATGTGCAGTCTGACTACGGGACTGGGACTGTACTACGTGTAATAACGCTAGGACTGTGACTGTACTGTGTAGTCTGACTCCAACACTGTGACTGTACTGTGTGGTATAACTCCGGGACAGTGACTGTACTATGTGATATGACTCCAGGACTGTGACTGTACTGTGTGGTATAACTCCAGTACTGGGACTGTGTGGCATAACTCCAGGACTGTGACTGTACTGTGTGGTATAACTCCAGGACTGTGACTGTAGTGTGTGGCCTGATTCCAGGAATGTGAATGTACTGTGTGGTATGACTCCAGGACTATGACTATACTGTGTGGTCTAACTCCAGGACTGTGACTGTGTGGCATAACTCCAGGACTGTGATTGTACTGTGTGGTATAACTCCAGGACTGTGACTGTACTGTGTGGTATAACTCCAAGAATGTGACTGTACTATGTGGTCTGACTCCAGGACTGTGACTGTACTGTGTGGCGTGACTTCGGGAATGTGACTGTACTGTGTTGTCTGTCTCCAGGATTGTGACTGTACTGTGTGGTATAACTCCATGTGTTTGACTCTACTGTGTGGCCTGCCTCCAGGACTGTGACTGTACTGTGTGGTCTGACTCCAGGAATGTGACAGTACTGTGTGGTCTGACTCCAGGACTGTGACTGTACTGTGTGGTCTGACTCCAGGACTGTGATTGTACTGCATGGTCTGACTCCGGGACCATGACAGTACTGTGTGGTCTGACCCCAGGTCTGTGACTGTACTGTGTGGTCTGACTCCAGGACTGTGATTGTACTGCATGGTCTGACTCTGGGACTGTGACAGTACTGTGTGGTCTGACTCCGGGACTGTGACTGTACTGTGTGGAATAACTCCAGGTCGGTGTCTGTTCTGTGTGGTATAACTCCGGGACTGTGACTGTACTGTGTGTTCTGACTCCGGGACTGTGACTGTACTGTGTGGTCTGACTCCAGGACTGTGACTGTGCTGTGTGGTCTGACTCCGGGATTGTGATTGTACTGTGTGTTCTGACTCCCGGACTGTGGCTGTACTGTATGGTCTGACTCCAGGACTGTGACTGTACTGGGTGGGATAACTCTGGGACTGTGACTGTACTGTGTGGTCTGACTCCAGGACTGCGACTGTACTGTGTGTTCTGACTCCAGCACTGTGACTGTACTGTGTGGTCTGACTCCAGGACTGTGTCTGTACTGTGTGGTATAACTCCAGGACTGTGACTGTACTGTGTGGTCTGACTCCAGGACTGCGACTGTACTGTGTGTTCTGACTCCAGCACTGTGACTGTACTGTGTGGTCTGACTCCAGGACTGTGTCTGTACTGTGTGGTATAACTCCGGGACTGTGACTGTCCTGTGTGGTCTGACTCCAGGAATGTACTGTGTACTTTAAATCCAGAACTGTGACTGTACTGTGTGGTCTGACTCCGGGAATGTGACTGTACTGTGTGCTTTAACTCCGGGACTGTGACTGTACTGTGTGGTCTGACTCCAGGACTGTGACTGTGCTGTGTGGTCTGGCTCCGGGATTGTGACTGTACTGTGTGGTCTGACTCCAGGACTGTGACTGTACTGTGTGGTATAACTCCGGGACTATGACTCTACTGTGTGGAATAACTCCAGGACTGTGATTGTACTGTGTGGTATAACTCCAGGACTGTGACTGTACTGTGTGGTCTGACTCCAGGACTGTGAATGTACTGTGTGGTATGACTCCAGGACTATGACTGTACTGTGTGGTATAACTCCAGGACTGTGACTGTGTGGTATAACTCCAGGACTGTGACTGTACTGTGTGGTATAACTCCAGGACTGTGACTGTACTGTGCGGAATAACTCCAGGTCTGTGACTGTACTGTGTGGTGTGACTCCAGGACTGTGACTGTACTGTGTGGTCTGACTCCAGGACTGCGACTGTACTGTGTGTTCTGACTCCAGGACTGTGACTGTACTGTGTGGTCTGACTCCAGGACTGTGACTGTACTGTGTGTTCTGACACCAGGACTGTGACTGTACTGTGTGGTCTGAATCCAGGACTGTGTCTGTACTGTGTGGTATAACTCCGGGACTGTGACTGTACTGTGTGTTCTGACACCAGGAATGTGACTGTACTGTGCGGTCTGACCCCAGGACTGTGTCTGTACTGTGTGCTTTAACTCCGGGACTGTGACTGTACTGTGTGGTATAACTCCGGGATTGTGATTGTACTGTGTGTTCTGACTCCCGGACAGTGGCTGTACTGTGTGGTCTGACTCCAGGACTGTGACTGTACTGGGTGGGATAACTCCGGGACTGTGACTGTACTGTGTGGTATTACTCCAGGACTGTGACTGTACTGTGTGGTATAACTCCAGGATTGTGACTGTACTGTGTGGTATAACTCCAGGTCTGTGACTGTACTGTATGGTCTGACTCCAGGACTGTGACTGTAATGTGCAGTCTGACTACGGGACTGGGACTGTACTACGTGGAATAACGCTAGGACTGTGACTGTACTGTGTAGTCTGACTCCAACACTGTGACTGTACTGTGTGGTATAACTCCGGGACAGTGACTGTACTATGTGATATGACTCCAGGACTGTGACTGTACTGTGTGGTATAACTCCAGTACTGGGACTGTGTGGCATAACTCCAGGACTGTGACTGTACTGTGTGGTATAACTCCAGGACTGTGACTGTAGTGTGTGGCCTGATTCCAGGAATGTGAATGTACTGTGTGGTATGACTCCAGGACTATGACTATACTGTGTGGTCTAACTCCAGGACTGTGACTGTGTGGCATAACTCCAGGACTGTGATTGTACTGTGTGGTATAACTCCAGGACTGTGACTGTACTGTGTGGTATAACTCCAAGAATGTGACTGTACTATGTGGTCTGACTCCAGGACTGTGACTGTACTGTGTGGCGTGACTTCGGGAATGTGACTGTACTGTGTTGTCTGTCTCCAGGATTGTGACTGTACTGTGTGGTATAACTCCATGTGTTTGACTCTACTGTGTGGCCTGCCTCCAGGACTGTGACTGTACTGTGTGGTCTGACTCCAGGAATGTGACAGTACTGTGTGGTCTGACTCCAGGACTGTGACTGTACTGTGTGGTCTGACTCCAGGACTGTGATTGTACTGCATGGTCTGACTCCGGGACCATGACAGTACTGTGTGGTCTGACCCCAGGTCTGTGACTGTACTGTGTGGTCTGACTCCAGGACTGTGATTGTACTGCATGGTCTGACTCTGGGACTGTGACAGTACTGTGTGGTCTGACTCCGGGACTGTGACTGTACTGTGTGGAATAACTCCAGGTCGGTGTCTGTTCTGTGTGTTCTGACTCCGGGACTGTGACTGTACTGTGTGGTCTGACTCCAGGACTGTGACTGTGCTGTGTGGTCTGACTCCGGGATTGTGATTGTACTGTGTGTTCTGACTCCCGGACTGTGGCTGTACTGTATGGTCTGACTCCAGGACTGTGACTGTACTGGGTGGGATAACTCTGGGACTGTGACTGTACTGTGTGGTCTGACTCCAGGACTGCGACTGTACTGTGTGTTCTGACTCCAGCACTGTGACTGTACTGTGTGGTCTGACTCCAGGACTGTGTCTGTACTGTGTGGTATAACTCCAGGACTGTGACTGTACTGTGTGGTCTGACTCCAGGACTGCGACTGTACTGTGTGTTCTGACTCCAGCACTGTGACTGTACTGTGTGGTCTGACTCCAGGACTGTGTCTGTACTGTGTGGTATAACTCCGGGACTGTGACTGTCCTGTTTGGTCTGACTCCAGGAATGTACTGTGTACTTTAAATCCAGAACTGTGACTGTACTGTGTGGTCTGACTCCGGGAATGTGACTGTACTGTGTGCTTTAACTCCGGGACTGTGACTGTACTGTGTGGTCTGACTCCAGGACTGTGACTGTGCTGTGTGGTCTGGCTCCGGGATTGTGACTGTACTGTGTGTTCTGACCCCGGGAATGTGACTGTACTGTGTGGTCTGACTCCAGGACTGTGACTGTACTGTGTGGTATAACTCCGGGACTATGACTCTACTGTGTGGAATAACTCCAGGACTGTGATTGTACTGTGTGGTATAACTCCAGGACTGTGACTGTACTGTGTGGTCTGACTCCAGGACTGTGAATGTACTGTGTGGTATGACTCCAGGACTATGACTGTACTGTGTGGTATAACTCCAGGACTGTGACTGTGTGGTATAACTCCAGGACTGTGACTGTACTGTGTGGTATAACTCCAGGACTGTGACTGTACTGTGCGGAATAACTCCAGGTCTGTGACTGTACTGTGTGGTGTGACTCCAGGACTGTGACTGAACTGTGAGGTTTAACTCCAGGACTGTGACTGTACTGTGTGGTATAACTCCGGGAATGTGACTGTACTGTGTGGAATAACTCCAGGACGGTGACTGTATTCTGTGGTCTGACTCCAGGACTGTGACTGTACTGTGTGGTGTAACTCTTGGACTGTGACTGGGCTGTGTGGTCTGCCTCTAGGATTGTGATTGTACTGTGTGTTCTGACTCCGAGTCTGTGACTGTACTGTGTTGTCTGACTCCAGGACTGTGACTGTATTGTGTGGTGTAACTCCGGGACTATGACTGTGCTGTGTGCAATAACTCCAGGACTGTGACTGTAATCTGTGGTCTGACTCCAGGACTGTGACTGTACTGTGTGGTATAACTCCAGGACTGTGACTGTACTGTGTGGTATAACTCCAGGTCTGTGACTGTACTGTGTGGTCTGACTCCAGGACTGTGACTGTACTGTGCGGTATAAATCCAGGACTGTGACTGTACTGTGTGATATAACTCCAGGACTGTGACTGTACTGTGTGGTCTGACTCCAGGACTGTGACTGTACTGTGTGTTCTGACACCAGGACTGTGACTGTACTGTGTGGTCTGACTCCAGGACTGTGTCTGTACTGTGTGGTATAACTCCGGGACTGTGACTGTACTGTGTGTTCTGACACCAGGACTGTGACTGTACTGTGCGGTCTGACCCCAGGACTGTGTCTGTACTGTGTGTCTTAACTCCGGGACTGTGACTGTAATGTGTGGTATAATTCCAGGACTGTGACTGTACTGTGTGGTCTGACTACAGGACTGTGACTGCACTGTGTGTTCCGACACCAGGACTGTGACTGTATTGTGTGGTCTGACTCCAGGACAGTATCTGTTCTGTGTGGTATAACTCCGGGACTGTGACTGTACTGTGTGTTCTGACTCCGGGACTGTGACTGTACTGTGTGGTCTGACTCCAGGACTGTGACTGTGCTGTGTGGTCTGACTCCGGGATTGTGATTGTACTGTGTGTTCTGACTCCCGGACTGTGGCTGTACTGTGTGGTCTGACTCCAGGACTGTGACTGTACTGGGTGGGATAACTCTGGGACTGTGACTGTACTGTGTGGTATTACTCCAGGACTGTGACTGTACTGTGTGATATAACTCCAGGATTGTGACTGTACTGTGTGGTATAACTCCAGGTCTGTGACTGTACTGTATGGTCTGACTCCAGGAATGTGACTGTAATGTGCAGTCTGACTGCGGGACTGGGACTGTACTGCGTGGAATAACGCTAGGACTGTGACTGTACTGTGTAGTCTGACTCCAACACTGTGACTGTACTGTGTGGTATAAATCCGGGACAGTGACTGTACTATGTTTTATGACTCCAGGACTGTGACTGTACTGTGTGGTATAACTCCAGGACTGGGACTGTGTGGCATAACTCCAGGACTGTGACTGTACTGTGTGGTATAACTCCAGGACTGTGACTGTAGTGTGTGATCTGACTCCAGGAATGAGAATGTACTGTGTGGTATGACTCCAGGACTATGACTATACTGTGTGGTCTAACTGCAGGACTGTGACTGTGTGGCATAACTCCAGGACTGTGATTGTACTGTGTGGTATAACTCCAGGACTGTGACTGTAATGTGTGGTCTGACTCCAGGACTGTGACTGTACTGTGTGGTCTGACTCCAGGACTGTGACTGTACCCTGTGGGCTGAGACCAGGACTGTGACTGTACTGTGTGGTATGACTCCAGGACTATTACTGTACTGTGTGGTATAACTCCAGGACTGTGACTGTACTGTGTGGTCTGACTCTAGGACTGTGACTGTACTGTGTGGTATGACTCCAGGACTATGACTGTACTGTGTGGTATAACTCCAGGACTGTGACTGTACTGTGTGGTATAACTCCAAGAATGTGACTGTACTGTGTGGTCTGACTCCAGGACTGTGACTGTACTGTGTGGCGTGACTTCGGGACTGTGACTGTACTGTGTTGTCTGTCTCCAGGATTGTGACTGTACTGTGTGGTATAACTCCATGTGTTTGACTGTACTGTGTGGCCTGCCTCCAGGACTGTGACTGTACTTTGTGGTCTGACTCCAGGAATGTGACAGTACTGTGTGGTCTGACTCCAGGACTGTGACTGTACTATGTGGTCTGACTCCAGGACTGTGATTGTACTGCATGGTCTGACTCCAGGACCATGACAGTACTGTGTGGTCTGACTCCAGGACTGTGACTGTACTGTGTGGTCTGACTCCAGGACTGTGATTGTACTGCATGGTCTGACTCTGGGACTGTGACAGTACTGTGTGGTCTGACTCCGGGACTGTGACTGTACTGTGTGGAATAACTCCAGGACGGTGACAGTACTCTGTGATCTGACTCCAGGACTGTGACTGTACTGTGTGGTATAACTCCGGGACTGTGACTGTACTGTGTGGTATTTCTCGAGGGCTGTGACTGTACTGTGTGGTATAACTCCAGGACTGTGAATGTACTGTGCAGAATAACTCCAGGTCTGTGACTGTACTGTGTGGTGTGACTCCAGGAATGTGACTGTACTGTGTGGAATAACTCCAGGACGGTGACTGTATTCTGTGGTCTGATTCCAGGACTGTGACTGTACTGTGTGGTGTAACTCCTGGACTGTGACTGTACTGTGTGGTATAACACCAGGTCTGTGACTGTTCTGTGTGGTCTGACTCCAGGACTGTGACTGTACTGTGTGGTCTAACTCCAGGACTGTGACTGTCCTGTGTGGTATAACTCCGGGACTGTGACTGTACTGTGTGGTATAACTCCGGGTCTGTGACTGTGCTGTGTGTTCTGACACTAGGACTGTGACTGCACTGTGTGGTCTGACTCCAGGACTGTGTCTGTACTGTGTGCTTTAACTCTGGGACTGTGACTGTACTGTGTGGTCTGACTCCGGGACTGTGACTGTCCTGTGTGCTTTAGCTCCGGGACTGTGACTGTACTGTGTGGTCTGACTCCAGGACTGTGACTGTGCTGTGTGGTCTGCCTCTGGGATTGTGATTGTCCTGTGTGTTCTGACTCCGAGTCTGTGACTGTACTGTGTGGTCTGACTCCAGGACTGTGACTGTATTGTGTGGTATAACTCTGGGACGATGACTGTGCTGTGTGCAATAACTCCAGGATTGTGATTGTACTGTGTGGTCTGACTCCAGACTGTGATTGTACTGTGTGGTCTGACTCTGGGACTGTGACAGTATTGTGTGGTCTGGCTCTGGGACAGTGACTGTACTGTGTGGAATAACTCCAGGACTGTAACTGTACTCTGTGGTCTGACTCCAGGACTGTGACTGTACTGTGTGGTATAACTCCAGGACTGTGACTGTGCTGTGTGGTATAACTCCAGGACTGTGACTGTACTGTGTGTTCTGACACCAGGACTGTGACTGTACTGTATGGCCTGACTCCAGGACTGTGACTGTACTGTGCGGTATAACTCCAGGACTGTGACTGTACTGTGTGGTATAACTCCAGGTCTGTGACTGTACTGTGTGGTCTGACTCCAGGACTGTGACTGTACTGTGCGGTATAAATCCAGGACTGTGACTGTACTGTGTGATATAACTCCAGGACTGTGACTGTACTGTGTGGTCTGACTCCAGGACTGTGACTGTACTGTGTGTTCTGACACCAGGACTGTGACTGTACTGTGTGGTCTGACTCCAGGACTGTGTCTGTACTGTGTGGTATAACTCCGGGACTGTGACTGTACTGTGTGTTCTGACACCAGGACTGTGACTGTACTGTGCGGTCTGACCCCAGGACTGTGTCTGTACTGTGTGTCTTAACTCCGGGACTGTGACTGTAATGTGTGGTATAATTCCAGGACTGTGACTGTACTGTGTGGTCTGACTACAGGACTGTGACTGCACTGTGTGTTCCGACACCAGGACTGTGACTGTATTGTGTGGTCTGACTCCAGGACAGTATCTGTTCTGTGTGGTATAACTCCGGGACTGTGACTGTACTGTGTGTTCTGACTCCGGGACTGTGACTGTACTGTGTGGTCTGACTCCAGGACTGTGACTGTGCTGTGTGGTGTGACTCCGGGATTGTGATTGTACTGTGTGTTCTGACTCCCGGACTGTGGCTGTACTGTGTGGTCTGACTCCAGGACTGTGACTGTACTGGGTGGGATAACTCTGGGACTGTGACTGTACTGTGTGGTATTACTCCAGGACTGTGACTGTACTGTGTGATATAACTCCAGGATTGTGACTGTACTGTGTGGTATAACTCCAGGTCTGTGACTGTACTGTATGGTCTGACTCCAGGACTGTGACTGTAATGTGCAGTCTGACTGCGGGACTGGGACTGTACTGCGTGGAATAACGCTAGGACTGTGACTGTACTGTGTAGTCTGACTCCAACACTGTGACTGTACTGTGTGGTATAAATCCGGGACAGTGACTGTACTATGTTTTATGACTCCAGGACTGTGACTGTACTGTGTGGTATAACTCCAGGACTGGGACTGTGTGGCATAACTCCAGGACTGTGACTGTACTGTGTGGTATAACTCCAGGACTGTGACTGTAGTGTGTGATCTGACTCCAGGAATGAGAATGTACTGTGTGGTATGACTCCAGGACTATGACTATACTGTGTGGTCTAACTGCAGGACTGTGACTGTGTGGCATAACTCCAGGACTGTGATTGTACTGTGTGGTATAACTCCAGGACTGTGACTGTAATGTGTGGTCTGACTCCAGGACTGTGACTGTACTGTGTGGTCTGACTCCAGGACTGTGACTGTACCCTGTGGGCTGAGACCAGGACTGTGACTGTACTGTGTGGTATGACTCCAGGACTATTACTGTACTGTGTGGTATAACTCCAGGACTGTGACTGTACTGTGTGGTCTGACTCTAGGACTGTGACTGTACTGTGTGGTATGACTCCAGGACTATGACTGTACTGTGTGGTATAACTCCAGGACTGTGACTGTACTGTGTGGTATAACTCCAAGAATGTGACTGTACTGTGTGGTCTGACTCCAGGACTGTGACTGTACTGTGTGGCGTGACTTCGGGACTGTGACTGTACTGTGTTGTCTGTCTCCAGGATTGTGACTGTACTGTGTGGTATAACTCCATGTGTTTGACTGTACTGTGTGGCCTGCCTCCAGGACTGTGACTGTACTTTGTGGTCTGACTCCAGGAATGTGACAGTACTGTGTGGTCTGACTCCAGGACTGTGACTGTACTATGTGGTCTGACTCCAGGACTGTGATTGTACTGCATGGTCTGACTCCAGGACCATGACAGTACTGTGTGGTCTGACTCCAGGACTGTGACTGTACTGTGTGGTCTGACTCCAGGACTGTGATTGTACTGCATGGTCTGACTCTGGGACTGTGACAGTACTGTGTGGTCTGACTCCGGGACTGTGACTGTACTGTGTGGAATAACTCCAGGACGGTGACAGTACTCTGTGATCTGACTCCAGGACTGTGACTGTACTGTGTGGTATAACTCCGGGACTGTGACTGTACTGTGTGGTATTTCTCGAGGGCTGTGACTGTACTGTGTGGTATAACTCCAGGACTGTGAATGTACTGTGCAGAATAACTCCAGGTCTGTGACTGTACTGTGTGGTGTGACTCCAGGAATGTGACTGTACTGTGTGGAATAACTCCAGGACGGTGACTGTATTCTGTGGTCTGATTCCAGGACTGTGACTGTACTGTGTGGTGTAACTCCTGGACTGTGACTGTACTGTGTGGTATAACACCAGGTCTGTGACTGTTCTGTGTGGTCTGACTCCAGGACTGTGACTGTACTGTGTGGTCTAACTCCAGGACTGTGACTGTCCTGTGTGGTATAACTCCGGGACTGTGACTGTACTGTGTGGTATAACTCCGGGTCTGTGACTGTACTGTGTGTTCTGACACTAGGACTGTGACTGCACTGTGTGGTCTGACTCCAGGACTGTGTCTGTACTGTGTGCTTTAACTCTGCGACTGTGACTGTATTGTGTGGTCTGACTCCGGGACTGTGACTGTCCTGTGTGCTTTAGCTCCGGGACTGTGACTGTACTGTGTGGTCTGACTCCAGGACTGTGACTGTGCTGTGTGGTCTGCCTCTGGGATTGTGATTGTCCTGTGTGTTCTGACTCCGAGTCTGTGACTGTACTGTGTGGTCTGACTCCAGGACTGTGACTGTATTGTGTGGTATAACTCTGGGACGATGACTGTGCTGTGTGCAATAACTCCAGGATTGTGATTGTACTGTGTGGTCTGACTCCAGACTGTGATTGTACTGTGTGGTCTGACTCTGGGACTGTGACAGTATTGTGTGGTCTGGCTCTGGGACAGTGACTGTACTGTGTGGAATAACTCCAGGACTGTAACTGTACTCTGTGGTCTGACTCCAGGACTGTGACTGTACTGTGTGGTATAACTCCAGGACTGTGACTGTGCTGTGTGGTATAACTCCAGGACTGTGACTGTACTGTGTGTTCTGACACCAGGACTGTGACTGTACTGTATGGTCTGACTCCAGGACTGTGACTGTACTGTGCGGTATAACTCCAGGACTGTGACTGTACTGTGTGATATAACTCCAGGACTGTGACTGTACTGTGTGGTCTGACTCCAGGACTGTGACTGTACTGTGTGTTCTGACACCAGGACTGTGACTGTACTGTGTGGTCTGAATCCAGGACTGTGTCTGTACTGTGTGGTATAACTCCGGGACTGTGACTGTACTGTGTGTTCTGACACCAGGAATGTGACTGTACTGTGCGGTCTGACCCCAGGACTGTGTCTGTACTGTGTGCTTTAACTCCGGGACTGTGACTGTACTGTGTGGTATAACTCCGGGACTGTGACTGTACTGTGTGTTCTGACTACAGGACTGTGACTGTACTGTGTGTTCTGACTCCGGGACTGTGACTGTACTGTGTGGTCTGACTCCAGGACTGTGACTGTGCTGTATGGTCTGACTCCGGGATTGTGATTGTACTGTGTGTTCTGACTCCCGGACAGTGGCTGTACTGTGTGGTCTGACTCCAGGACTGTGACTGTACTGGGTGGGATAACTCCGGGACTGTGACTGTACTGTGTGGTATTACTCCAGGACTGTGACTGTACTGTGTGGTATAACTCCAGGATTGTGACTGTACTGTGTGGTATAACTCCAGGTCTGTGACTGTACTGTGTGGTCTGACTCCAGGACTGTGAATGTACTGTGTGGTATGACTCCAGGACTATGACTGTACTGTGTGGTATAACTCCAGGACTGTGACTGTGTGGTATAACTCCAGGACTGTGACTTTACTGTGTGGTATAACTCCAGGACTGTGACTGTACTGTGCGGAATAACTCCAGGTCTGTGACTGTACTGTGTGGTGTGACTCCAGGACTGTGACTGAACTGTGAGGTTTAACTCCAGGACTGTGACTGTACTGTGTGGTATAACTCCGGGAATGTGACTGTACTGTGTGGAATAACTCCAGGACGGTGACTGTATTCTGTGGTCTGACTCCAGGACTGTGACTGTACTGTGTGGTGTAACTCTTGGACTGTGACTGGGCTGTGTGGTCTGCCTCTAGGATTGTGATTGTACTGTGTGTTCTGACTCCGAGTCTGTGACTGTACTGTGTTGTCTGACTCCAGGACTGTGACTGTATTGTGTGGTGTAACTCCGGGACTATGACTGTGCTGTGTGCAATAACTCCAGGACTGTGACTGTAATCTGTGGTCTGACTCCAGGACTGTGACTGTACTGTGTGGTATAACTCCAGGACTGTGACTGTACTGTGTGGTATAACTCCAGGTCTGTGACTGTACTGTGTGGTCTGACTCCAGGACTGTGACTGTACTGTGCGGTATAAATCCAGGACTGTGACTGTACTGTGTGATATAACTCCAGGACTGTGACTGTACTGTGTGGTCTGACTCCAGGACTGTGACTGTACTGTGTGTTCTGACACCAGGACTGTGACTGTACTGTGTGGTCTGACTCCAGGACTGTGTCTGTACTGTGTGGTATAACTCCGGGACTGTGACTGTACTGTGTGTTCTGACACCAGGACTGTGACTGTACTGTGCGGTCTGACCCCAGGACTGTGTCTGTACTGTGTGTCTTAACTCCGGGACTGTGACTGTAATGTGTGGTATAATTCCAGGACTGTGACTGTACTGTGTGGTCTGACTACAGGACTGTGACTGCACTGTGTGTTCCGACACCAGGACTGTGACTGTATTGTGTGGTCTGACTCCAGGACAGTATCTGTTCTGTGTGGTATAACTCCAGGACTGTGACTGTACTGTGTGTTCTGACTCCGGGACTGTGACTGTACTGTGTGGTCTGACTCCAGGACTGTGACTGTGCTGTGTGGTCTGACTCCGGGATTGTGATTGTACTGTGTGTTCTGACTCCCGGACTGTGGCTGTACTGTGTGGTCTGACTCCAGGACTGTGACTGTACTGGGTGGGATAACTCTGGGACTGTGACTGTACTGTGTGGTATTACTCCAGGACTGTGACTGTACTGTGTGATATAACTCCAGGATTGTGACTGTACTGTGTGGTATAACTCCAGGTCTGTGACTGTACTGTATGGTCTGACTCCAGGACTGTGACTGTAATGTGCAGTCTGACTGCGGGACTGGGACTGTACTGCGTGGAATAACGCTAGGACTGTGACTGTACTGTGTAGTCTGACTCCAACACTGTGACTGTACTGTGTGGTATAAATCCGGGACAGTGACTGTACTATGTTTTATGACTCCAGGACTGTGACTGTACTGTGTGGTATAACTCCAGGACTGGGACTGTGTGGCATAACTCCAGGACTGTGACTGTACTGTGTGGTATAACTCCAGGACTGTGACTGTAGTGTGTGATCTGACTCCAGGAATGAGAATGTACTGTGTGGTATGACTCCAGGACTATGACTATACTGTGTGGTCTAACTGCAGGACTGTGACTGTGTGGCATAACTCCAGGACTGTGATTGTACTGTGTGGTATAACTCCAGGACTGTGACTGTAATGTGTGGTCTGACTCCAGGACTGTGACTGTACTGTGTGGTCTGACTCCAGGACTGTGACTGTACCCTGTGGGCTGAGACCAGGACTGTGACTGTACTGTGTGGTATGACTCCAGGACTATTACTGTACTGTGTGGTATAACTCCAGGACTGTGACTGTACTGTGTGGTCTGACTCTAGGACTGTGACTGTACTGTGTGGTATGACTCCAGGACTATGACTGTACTGTGTGGTATAACTCCAGGACTGTGACTGTACTGTGTGGTATAACTCCAAGAATGTGACTGTACTGTGTGGTCTGACTCCAGGACTGTGACTGTACTGTGTGGCGTGACTTCGGGACTGTGACTGTACTGTGTTGTCTGTCTCCAGGATTGTGACTGTACTGTGTGGTATAACTCCATGTGTTTGACTGTACTGTGTGGCCTGCCTCCAGGACTGTGACTGTACTTTGTGGTCTGACTCCAGGAATGTGACAGTACTGTGTGGTCTGACTCCAGGACTGTGACTGTACTATGTGGTCTGACTCCAGGACTGTGATTGTACTGCATGGTCTGACTCCAGGACCATGACAGTACTGTGTGGTCTGACTCCAGGACTGTGACTGTACTGTGTGGTCTGACTCCAGGACTGTGATTGTACTGCATGGTCTGACTCTGGGACTGTGACAGTACTGTGTGGTCTGACTCCGGGACTGTGACTGTACTGTGTGGAATAACTCCAGGACGGTGACAGTACTCTGTGATCTGACTCCAGGACTGTGACTGTACTGTGTGGTATAACTCCGGGACTGTGACTGTACTGTGTGGTATTTCTCGAGGGCTGTGACTGTACTGTGTGGTATAACTCCAGGACTGTGAATGTACTGTGCAGAATAACTCCAGGTCTGTGACTGTACTGTGTGGTGTGACTCCAGGAATGTGACTGTACTGTGTGGAATAACTCCAGGACGGTGACTGTATTCTGTGGTCTGATTCCAGGACTGTGACTGTACTGTGTGGTGTAACTCCTGGACTGTGACTGTACTGTGTGGTATAACACCAGGTCTGTGACTGTTCTGTGTGGTCTGACTCCAGGACTGTGACTGTACTGTGTGGTCTAACTCCAGGACTGTGACTGTCCTGTGTGGTATAACTCCGGGACTGTGACTGTACTGTGTGGTATAACTCCGGGTCTGTGACTGTACTGTGTGTTCTGACACTAGGACTGTGACTGCACTGTGTGGTCTGACTCCAGGACTGTGTCTGTACTGTGTGCTTTAACTCTGCGACTGTGACTGTATTGTGTGGTCTGACTCCGGGACTGTGACTGTCCTGTGTGCTTTAGCTCCGGGACTGTGACTGTACTGTGTGGTCTGACTCCAGGACTGTGACTGTGCTGTGTGGTCTGCCTCTGGGATTGTGATTGTCCTGTGTGTTCTGACTCCGAGTCTGTGACTGTACTGTGTGGTCTGACTCCAGGACTGTGACTGTATTGTGTGGTATAACTCTGGGACGATGACTGTGCTGTGTGCAATAACTCCAGGATTGTGATTGTACTGTGTGGTCTGACTCCAGACTGTGATTGTACTGTGTGGTCTGACTCTGGGACTGTGACAGTATTGTGTGGTCTGGCTCTGGGACAGTGACTGTACTGTGTGGAATAACTCCAGGACTGTAACTGTACTCTGTGGTCTGACTCCAGGACTGTGACTGTACTGTGTGGTATAACTCCAGGACTGTGACTGTGCTGTGTGGTATAACTCCAGGACTGTGACAGTACTGTGTGTTCTGACACCAGGACTGTGACTGTACTGTATGGTCTGACTCCAGGACTGTGACTGTACTGTGCGGTATAACTCCAGGACTGTGACTGTACTGTGTGATATAACTCCAGGACTGTGACTGTACTGTGTGGTCTGACTCCAGGACTGTGACTGTACTGTGTGTTCTGACACCAGGACTGTGACTGTACTGTGTGGTCTGAATCCAGGACTGTGTCTGTACTGTGTGGTATAACTCCGGGACTGTGACTGTACTGTGTGTTCTGACACCAGGAATGTGACTGTACTGTGCGGTCTGACCCGAGGACTGTGTCTGTACTGTGTGCTTTAACTCCGGGACTGTGACTGTACTGTGTGGTATAACTCCGGGACTGTGACTGTACTGTGTGTTCTGACTACAGGACTGTGACTGTACTGTGTGTTCTGACTCCGGGACTGTGTCTGTACTGTGTGGTCTGACTCCAGGACTGTGACTGTGCTGTATGGTCTGACTCCGGGATTGTGATTGTACTGTGTGTTCTGACTCCCGGACAGTGGCTGTACTGTGTGGTCTGACTCCAGGACTGTGACTGTACTGGGTGGGATAACTCCGGGACTGTGACTGTACTGTGTGGTATTACTCCAGGACTGTGACTGTACTGTGTGGTATAACTCCAGGATTGTGACTGTACTGTGTGGTATAACTCCAGGTCTGTGACTGTACTGTATGGTCTGACTCCAGGACTGTGACTGTAATGTGCAGTCTGACTACGGGACTGGGACTGTACTACGTGGAATAACGCTAGGACTGTGACTGTACTGTGTAGTCTGACTCCAACACTGTGACTGTACTGTGTGGTATAACTCCGGGACAGTGACTGTACTATGTGATATGACTCCAGGACTGTGACTGTACTGTGTGGTATAACTCCAGTACTGGGACTGTGTGGCATAACTCCAGGACTGTGACTGTACTGTGTGGTATAACTCCAGGACTGTGACTGTAGTGTGTGGCCTGACTCCAGGAATGTGCATGTACTGTGTGGTATGACTCCAGGACTATGACTATTCTGTGTGGTCTAACTCCAGGACTGTGACTGTGTGGCATAACTCCAGGACTGTGATTGTACTGTGTGGTATAACTCCAGGACTGTGACTGTACTGTGTGGTATAACTCCAAGAATGTGACTGTACTGTGTGGTCTGACTCCAGGACTGTGACTGTACTGTGTGGCGTGACTTCGGGACTGTGACTGTACTGTGTTGTCTGTCTCCAGGATTGTGACTGTACTGTGTGGTATAACTCCATGTGTTTGACTCTACTGTGTGGCCTGCCTCCAGGACTGTGACTGTACTGTGTGGTCTGACTCCAGGAATGTGACAGTACTGTGTGGTCTGACTCCAGGACTGTGACTGTACTGTGTGGTCTGACTCCAGGACTGTGATTGTACTGCATGGTCTGACTCTGGGACCATGACAGTACTGTGTGGTCTGACTCCAGGTCTGTGACTGTACTGTGTGGTCTGACTCCAGGGCTGTGATTGTACTGCATGGTCTGACTCTGGGACTGTGACAGTACTGTGTGGTCTGACTCCGGGACTGTGACTGTACTGTGTGGAATAACTCCAGGTCGGTGACTGTACTCTGTGGTCTGACTCCAGGACTGTGACTGTACTGTGTGGTATAACTCCGGGACTGTGACTGTACTGTGTGGTATTACTCGAGGACTGTGACTGTACTGTGTGGTATAACTCCAGGACTGCGAATGTATTGTGCGGAGTAACTCCAGGTCTGTGACTGTACTGTGTGGTGTGACTCCAGGACTGTGACTGTACTGTATGGTTTAACTCCAGGACTGTGACTGTACTGTGTGGTATAACTCTGGGAATGTGACTGTACTCTGTGGAATAACTCCTGGACGGTGACTGTATTCTGTGGTCTGACTCCAGGACTGTGACTGTACTGTGTGGTGTAACTCCTGGTCTGTGACTGTACTGTGTGGTATAACACCAGGTCTGTGACTGTTCTGTGTGGTCTGACTCCAGGACTGTGACTGTATTGTGTGGTCTAACTCCAGGACTGTGACTGTCCTGTGTGGTATAACTCCGGGACTGTGACTGTACTGTGTGGTATAACTCCGGGTCTGTGACTGTACTGTGTGTTCTGACACTAGGACTGTGACTGCACTGTGTGGTCTGACTCCAGGACTGTGTCTGTACTGTGTGCTTTAACTCTGGGACTGTGACTGTACTGTGTGGTCTGACTCCGGGACTGTGACTGTCCTGTGTGCTTTAGCTCCGGGACTGTGACTGTACTGTGTGGTCTGACTCCAGGACTGTGACTGTGCTGTGTGGTCTGCCTCTGGGATTGTGATTGTACTGTGTGTTCTGACTCCGAGTCTGTGACTGTACTGTGTGGTCTGACTCCAGGACTGTGACTGTATTGTGTGGTATAACTCTGGGACTATGACTGTGCTGTGTGCAATAACTCCAGGATTGTGATTGTACTGTGTGATCTGACTCCAGACTGTGATTGTACTGTGTGGTCTGACTCTGGGACTGTGACAGTATTGTGTGGTCTGACTCTGGGACAGTGACTGTACTGTGTGGAATAACTCCAGGACTGTGACTGTACTCTGTGGTCTGACTCCTGGACTGTGACTGTACTGTGTGGTATAACTCCAGGACTGTGACTGTACTGTGTGGTATAACTCCAGGTCTGTGACTGTACTGTGTTGTCTGACTCCAGGACTGTGACGGTACTGGGTGGGATAACTCTGGGACTGTGACTGTACTGTGTGGTATTACTCCAGGACTGTGACTGTACTGTGTGATGTAACTCCAGGATTGTGACTGTACTGTGTGGTATAACTCCAGGTCTGTGACTGTACTGTATGGTCTGACTCCAGGACTGTGACTGTAATGTGCAGTCTGACTGCGGGACTGGGACTGTACTGCGTGGAATAACGCTAGGACTGTGACTGTACTGTGTAGTCTGACTCCAACACTGTGACTGTACTGTGTGGTATAACTCCGGGACAGTGACTGTACTATGTTTTATGACTCCAGGACTGTGACTGTACTGTGTGGTATAACTCCAGGACTGGGACTGTGTGGCATAACTCCAGGACTGTGACTGTACTGTGTGGTATAACTCCAGGACTGTGACTGTAGTGTGTGATCTGACTCCAGGAATGAGAATGTACTGTGTGGTATGACTCCAGGACTATGACTATACTGTGTGGTCTAACTGCAGGACTGTGACTGTGTGGCATAACTCCAGGACTGTGATTGTACTGTGTGGTATAACTCCAGGACTGTGACTGTAATGTGTGGTCTGACTCCAGGACTGTGACTGTACTGTGTGATCTGACTCCAGGACTGTGACTGTACCCTGTGGGCTGAGACCAGGACTGTGACTGTACTGTGTGGTACGACTCCAGGACTATTACTGTACTGTGTGGTATAACTCCAGGACTGTGACTGTACTGTGTGGTCTGACTCTAGGACTGTGACTGTACTGTGTGGTATGACTCCAGGACTATGACTGTACTGTGTGCTTTAACTCCGGGACTGTGACTGTACTGTGTGGTCTGACTCCAGGACTGTGACTGTGCTGTGTGGTCTGGCTCCGGGATTGTGACTGTACTGTGTGTTCTGACCCCGGGAATGTGACTGTACTGTGTGCTTTAACTCCGGGACTGTGACTGTACTGTGTGGTCTGACTCCGGGACTGTGACTGTACTGTGTGCTTTAACTCCGGGATTGTGACTGTACTGTGTGTTCTGACCCCGGGAATGTGACTGTACTGTGTACTTTAAATCCGGAACTGTGACTGTACTGTGTGGTCTGACTCCGGGACTGTGACTGTACTGTGTGCTTTAACTCCGGGACTGTGACTGTACTGTGTGGTCTGACTCCAGGACTGTGACTGTGCTGTGTGGTCTGGCTCCGGGATTGTGACTGTACTGTGTGTTCTGACCCCGGGAATGTGACTGTACTGTGTGGTCTGACTCCAGGACTGTGACTGTACTGTGTGGTATAACTCCGGGACTATGACTCTACTGTGTGGAATAACTCCAGGACTGTGATTGTACTGTGTGGTATAACTCCAGGACTGTGACTGTACTGTGTGGTCTGACTCCAGGACTGTGAATGTACTGTGTGGTATGACTCCAGGACTATGACTGTACTGTGTGGTATAACTCCAGGACTGTGACTGTGTGGTATAACTCCAGGACTGTGACTGTACTGTGTGGTATAACTCCAGGACTGTGACTGTACTGTGCGGAATAACTCCAGGTCTGTGACTGTACTGTGTGGTGTGACTCCAGGACTGTGACAGAACTGTGAGGTTTAACTCCAGGACTGTGACTGTACTGTGTGGTATAACTCCGGGAATGTGACTGTACTGTGTGGAATAACTCCAGGACGGTGACTGTATTCTGTGGTCTGACTCCAGGACTGTAACTGTACTGTGTGGTGTAACTCTTGGACTGTGACTGGGCTGTGTGGTCTGCCTCTGGGATTGTGATTGTACTGTGTGTTCTGACCCGAGTCTGTGACTGTACTGTGTTGTCTGACTCCAGGACTGTGACTGTATTGTGTGGTGTAACTCCGGGACTATGACTGTGCTGTGTGCAATAACTCCAGGACTGTGACTGTAATCTGTGGTCTGACTCCAGGACTGTGACTGTACTGTGTGGTATAACTCCAGGTCTGTGACTGTACTGTGTGGTATAACTCCAGGTCTGTGACTGTACTGTGTGGTCTGACTCCAGGACTGTGACTGTACTGTGTGGTATAAATCCAGGACTGTGACTGTACTGTGTGATATAACTCCAGGACTGTGACTGTACTGTGTGGTCTGACTCCAGGACTGTGACTGTACTGTGTGTTCTGACACCAGGACTGTGACTGTACTGTGTGGTCTGACTCCAGGACTGTGTCTGTACTGTGTGGTATAACTCCGGGACTGTGACTGTACTGTGTGTTCTGACACCAGGACTGTGACTGTACTGTGCGGTCTGACCCCAGGACTGTGTCTGTACTGTGTGCTTTAACTCCGGGACTGTGACTGTAATGTGTGGTATAATTCCAGGACTGTGACTGTACTGTGTGGTCTGACTACAGGACTGTGACTGCACTGTGTGTTCCGACACCAGGACTGTGACTGTATTGTGTGGTCTGACTCCAGGACAGTATCTGTTCTGTGTGGTATAACTCCGGGACTGTGACTGTACTGTGTGTTCTGACTCCGGGACTGTGACTGTACTGTGTGGTCTGACTCCAGGACTGTGACTGTGCTGTGGGGTCTGACTCCGGGATTGTGATTGTACTGTGTGTTCTGACTCCCGGACTGTGGCTGTACTGTGTGGTCTGACTCCAGGACTGTGACTGTACTGGGTGGGATAACTCTGGGACTGTGACTGTACTGTGTGGTATTACTCCAGGACTGTGACTGTACTGTGTGATATAACTCCAGGATTGTGACTGTACTGTGTGGTATAACTCCAGGTCTGTGACTGTACTGTATGGTCTGACTCCAGGACTGTGACTGTAATGTGCAGTCTGACTGCGGGACTGGGACTGTACTGCGTGGAATAACGCTAGGACTGTGACTGTACTGTGTAGTCTGACTCCAACACTGTGACTGTACTGTGTGGTATAACTCCGGGACAGTGACTGTACTATGTTTTATGACTCCAGGACTGTGACTGTACTGTGTGGTATAACTCCAGGACTGGGACTGTGTGGCATAACTCCAGGACTGTGACTGTACTGTGTGGTATAACTCCAGGACTGTGACTGTAGTGTGTGATCTGACTCCAGGAATGAGAATGTACTGTGTGGTATGACTCCAGGACTATGACTATACTGTGTGGTGTAACTGCAGGACTGTGACTGTGTGGCATAACTCCAGGACTGTGATTGTACTGTGTGGTATAACTCCAGGATTGTGACTGTAATGTGTGGTCTGACTCCAGGACTGTGACTGTACTGTGTGGTCTGAATCCAGGACTGTGACTGTACCCTGTGGGCTGAGACCAGGACTGTGACTGTACTGTGTGGTATGACTCCAGGACTATTACTGTACTGTGTGGTATAACTCCAGGACTGTGACTGTACTGTGTGGTCTGACTCTAGGACTGTGACTGTACTGTGTCGTATGACTCCAGGACTATGACTGTACTGTGTGGTATAACTCCAGGACTGTGACTGTACTGTGTGGTATAACTCCAAGAATGTGACTGTACTGTGTGTTCTGACTCCAGGACTGTGACTGTACTGTGTGGCGTGACTTCGGGACTGTGACTGTACTGTGTTGTCTGTCTCCAGGATTGTGACTGTACTGTGTGGTATAACTCCATGTGTTTGACTGTACTGTGTGGCCTGCCTCCAGGACTGTGACTGTACTTTGTGGTCTGACTCCAGGAATGTGACAGTACTGTGTGGTCTGACTCCAGGACTGTGACTGTACTATGTGGTCTGACTCCAGGACTGTGATTGTACTGCATGGTCTGACTCCAGGACCATGACAGTACTGTGTGGTCTGACTCCAGGACTATTACTGTACTGTGTGGTATAACTCCAGGACTGTGACTGTACTGTGTGGTCTGACTCTAGGACTGTGACTGTACTGTGTGGTATGACTCCAGGACTATGACTGTACTGTGTGCTTTAACTCCGGGACTGTGACTGTACTGTGTGGTCTGACTCCAGGACTGTGACTGTGCTGTGTGGTCTGGCTCCGGGATTGTGACTGTACTGTGTGTTCTGACCCCGGGAATGTGACTGTACTGTGTGCTTTAACTCCGGGACTGTGACTGTACTGTGTGGTCTGACTCCGGGACTGTGACTGTACTGTGTGCTTTAACTCCGGGATTGTGACTGTACTGTGTGTTCTGACCCCGGGAATGTGACTGTACTGTGTACTTTAAATCTGGAACTGTGACTGTACTGTGTGGTCTGAATCCGGGACTGTGACTGTACTGTGTGCTTTAACTCCGGGACTGTGACTGTACTGTGTGGTCTGACTCCAGGACTGTGACTGTGCTGTGTGGTCTGACTCCAGGACTGTGACTGTACTGTGTGGTATAACTCCGGGACTATGACTCTACTGTGTGGAATAACTCCAGGACTGTGATTGTACTGTGTGGTATAACTCCAGGACTGTGACTGTACTGTGTGGTCTGACTCCAGGAATGTGAATGTACTGTGTGGTATGACTCCAGGACTATGACTGTACTGTGTGGTATAACTCCAGGACTGTGACTGTGTGGTATAACTCCAGGACTGTGACTGTACTGTGTGGTATAACTCCAGGACTGTGACTGTACTGTGCGGAATAACTCCAGGTCTGTGACTGTACTGTGTGGTGTGACTCCAGGACTGTGACTGAACTGTGAGGTTTAACTCCAGGACTGTGACTGTACTGTGTGGTATAACTCCGGGAATGTGACTGTACTGTGTGGAATAACTCCAGAACGGTGACTGTATTCTGTCGTCTGACTCCAGGACTGTGACTGTACTGAGTGGTGTAACTCTTGGACTGTGACTGGGCTGTGTGGTCTTCCTCTGGGATTGTGATTGTACTGTGTGTTCTGACTCCGAGTCTGTGACTGTACTGTGTTGTCTGACTCCAGGACTGTGACTGTATTGTGTGGTGTAACTCCGGGACTATGACTGTGCTGTGTGCAATAACTCCAGGACTGTGACTGTAATCTGTGGTCTGACTCCAGGACTGTGACTGTACTGTGTGGTATAACTCCAGGACTGTGACTGTACTGTGTGATATAACTCCAGGTCTGTGACTGTACTGTGTGGTCTGACTCCAGGACTGTGACTGTACTGTGTGGTATAAATCCAGGACTGTGACTGTACTGTGTGATATAACTCCAGGACTGTGACTGTACTGTGTGGTCTGACTCCAGGACTGTGACTGTACTGTGTGTTCTGACACCAGGACTGTGACTGTACTGTGTGGTCTGACTCCAGGACTGTGTCTGTACTGTGTGGTATAACTCCGGGACTGTGACTGTACTGTGTGTTCTGACACCAGGACTGTGACTGTACTGTGCGGTCTGACCCCAGGACTGTGTCTGTACTGTGTGCTTTAACTCCGGGACTGTGACTGTAATGTGTGGTATAATTCCAGGACTGTGACTGTACTGTGTGGTCTGACTACAGGACTGTGACTGCACTGTGTGTTCCGACACCAGGACTGTGACTGTATTGTGTGGTCTGACTCCAGGACAGTATCTGTTCTGTGTGGTATAACTCCGGGACTGTGACTGTACTGTGTGTTCTGACTCCGGGACTGTGACTGTACTGTGTGGTCTGACTCCAGGACTGTGACTGTGCTGTGTGGTCTGACTCCGGGATTGTGATTGTACTGTGTGTTCTGACTCCCGGACTGTGGCTGTACTGTGTGGTCTGACTCCAGGACTGTGACTGTACTGGGTGGGATAACTCTGGGACTGTGACTGTACTGTGTGGTATTACTCCAGGACTGTGACTGTACTGTGTGATATAACTCCAGGATTGTGACTGTACTGTGTGGTATAACTCCAGGTCTGTGACTGTACTGTATGGTCTGACTCCAGGACTGTGACTGTAATGTGCAGTCTGACTGCGGGACTGGGACTGTACTGCGTGGAATAACGCTAGGACTGTGACTGTACTGTGTAGTCTGACTCCAACACTGTGACTGTACTGTGTGGTATAACTCCGGGACAGTGACTGTACTATGTTTTATGACTCCAGGACTGTGACTGTACTGTGTGGTATAACTCCAGGACTGGGACTGTGTGGCATAACTCCAGGACTGTGACTGTACTGTGTGGTATAACTCCAGGACTGTGACTGTAGTGTGTGATCTGACTCCAGGAATGAGAATGTACTGTGTGGTATGACTCCAGGACTATGACTATACTGTGTGGTCTAACTGCAGGACTGTGACTGTGTGGCATAACTCCAGGACTGTGATTGTACTGTGTGGTATAACTCCAGGACTGTGACTGTAATGTGTGGTCTGACTCCAGGACTGTGACTGTGCTGTGTGGTCTGACTCCGGGATTGTGATTGTACTGTGTGTTCTGACTCCCGGACTGTGGCTGTACTGTGTGGTCTGACTCCAGGACTGTGACTGTACTGGTTGGGATAACTCTGGGACTGTGACTGTACTGTGTGGTATTACTCCAGGACTGTGACTGTACTGTGTGATATAACTCCAGGATTGTGACTGTACTGTGTGGTATAACTCCAGGTCTGTGACTGTACTGTATGGTCTGACTCCAGGACTGTGACTGTAATGTGCAGTCTGACTGCGGGACTGGGACTGTACTGCGTGGAATAACGCTAGGACTGTGACTGTACTGTGTAGTCTGACTCCAACACTGTGACTGTACTGTGTGGTATAACTCCGGGACAGTGACTGTACTATGTTTTATGACTCCAGGACTGTGACTGTATTGTGTGGTATAACTCCAGGACTGGGACTGTGTGGCATAACTCCAGGACTGTGACTGTACTGTGTGGTATAACTCCAGGACTGTGACTGTAGTGTGTGATCTGACTCCAGGAATGAGAATGTACTGTGTGGTATGACTCCAGGACTATGACTATACTGTGTGGTCTAACTGCAGGACTGTGACTGTGTGGCATAACTCCAGGACTGTGATTGTACTGTGTGGTGTAACTCCAGGATTGTGACTGTAATGTGTGGTCTGACTCCAGGACTGTGACTGTACTGTGTGGTCTGAATCCAGGACTGTGACTGTACCCTGTGGGCTGAGACCAGGACTGTGACTGTACTGTGTGGTATGACTCCAGGACTATTACTGTACTGTGTGGTATAACTCCAGGACTGTGACTGTACTGTGTGGTCTGACTCTAGGACTGTGACTGTACTGTGTGGTATGACTCCAGGACTATGACTGTACTGTGTGGTATAACTCCAGGACTGTGACTGTACTGTGTGGTATAACTCCAAGAATGTGACTGTACTGTGTGTTCTGACTCCAGGACTGTGACTGTACTGTGTGGCGTGACTTCGGGACTGTGACTGTACTGTGTTGTCTGTCTCCAGGATTGTGACTGTACTGTGTGGTATAACTCCATGTGTTTGACTGTACTGTGTGGCCTGCCTCCAGGACTGTGACTGTACTTTGTGGTCTGACTCCAGGAATGTGACAGTACTGTGTGGTCTGACTCCAGGACTGTGACTGTACTATGTGGTCTGACTCCAGGACTGTGATTGTACTGCATGGTCTGACTCCAGGACCATGACAGTACTGTGTGGTCTGACTCCAGGACTATTACTGTACTGTGTGGTATAACTCCAGGACTGTGACTGTACTGTGTGGTCTGACTCTAGGACTGTGACTGTACTGTGTGGTATGACTCCAGGACTATGACTGTACTGTGTGCTTTAACTCCGGGACTGTGACTGTACTGTGTGGTCTGACTCCAGGACTGTGACTGTGCTGTGTGGTCTGGCTCCGGGATTGTGACTGTACTGTGTGTTCTGACCCCGGGAATGTGACTGTACTGTGTGCTTTAACTCCGGGACTGTGACTGTACTGTGTGGTCTGACTCCGGGACTGTGACTGTACTGTGTGCTTTAACTCCGGGATTGTGACTGTACTGTGTGTTCTGACCCCGGGAATGTGACTGTACTGTGTACTTTAAATCTGGAACTGTGACTGTACTGTGTGGTCTGACTCCGGGACTGTGACTGTACTGTGTGCTTTAACTCCGGGACTGTGACTGTACTGTGTGGTCTGACTCCAGGACTGTGACTGTGCTGTGTGGTCTGGCTCCGGGATTGTGACTGTACTGTGTGTTCTGACCCCGGGATTGTGACTGTACTGTGTGGTCTGACTCCAGGACTGTGACTGTACTGTGTGGTATAACTCCGGGACTATGACTCTACTGTGTGGAATAACTCCAGGACTGTGACTGTGTGGTATAACTCCAGGACTGTGACTGTACTGTGTGGTATGACTCCAGGACTGTGACTGTACTGTGCGGAATAACTCCAGGTCTGTGACTGTACTGTGTGGTGTGACTCCAGGACTGTGACTGAACTGTGAGGTTTAACTCCAGGACTGTGACTGTACTGTGTGGTATAACTCCGGGAATGTGACTGTACTGTGTGGAATAACTCCAGGACGGTGACTGTATTCTGTGGTCTGACTCCAGGACTGTGACTGTACTGTGTGGTGTAACTCTTGGACTGTGACTGGGCTGTGTGGTCTTCCTCTGGGATTGTGATTGTACTGTGTGTTCTGACTCCGAGTCTGTGACTGTACTGTGTTGTCTGACTCCAGGACTGTGACTGTATTGTGTGGTGTAACTCCGGGACTATGACTGTGCTGTGTGCAATAACTCCAGGACTGTGACTGTAATCTGTGGTCTGACTCCAGGACTGTGACTGTACTGTGTGGTATAACTCCAGGACTGTGACTGTACTGTGTGGTATAACTCCAGGTCTGTGACTGTACTGTGTGGTCTGACTCCAGGACTGTGACTGTACTGTGTGGTATAAATCCAGGACTGTGACTGTACTGTGTGATATAACTGCAGGACTGTGACTGTACTGTGTGGTCTGACTCCAGGACTGTGACTGTACTGTGTGTTCTGACACCAGGACTGTGACTGTACTGTGTGGTCTGACTCCAGGACTGTGTCTGTACTGTGTGGTATAACTCCGGGACTGTGACTGTACTGTGTGTTCTGACACCAGGACTGTGACTGTACTGTGCGGTCTGACCCCAGGACTGTGTCTGTACTGTGTGCTTTAACTCCGGGACTGTGACTGTAATGTGTGGTATAATTCCAGGACTGTGACTGTACTGTGTGGTCTGACTACAGGACTGTGACTGCACTGTGTGTTCCGACACCAGGACTGTGACTGTATTGTGTGGTCTGACTCCAGGACAGTATCTGTTCTGTGTGGTATAACTCCGGGACTGTGACTGTACTGTGTGTTCTGACTCCGGGACTGTGACTGTACTGTGTGGTCTGACTCCAGGACTGTGACTGTGCTGTGTGGTCTGACTCCGGGATTGTGATTGTACTGTGTGTTCTGACTCCCGGACTGTGGCTGTACTGTGTGGTCTGACTCCAGGACTGTGACTGTACTGGGTGGGATAACTCTGGGACTGTGACTGAACTGTGTGGTATTACTCCAGGACTGTGACTGTACTGTGTGATATAACTCCAGGATTGTGACTGTACTGTGTGGTATAACTCCAGGTCTGTGACTGTACTGTATGGTCTGACTCCAGGACTGTGACTGTAATGTGCAGTCTGACTGCGGGACTGGGACTGTACTGCGTGGAATAACGCTAGGACTGTGACTGTACTGTGTAGTCTGACTCCAACACTGTGACTGTACTGTGTGGTATAACTCCGGGACAGTGACTGTACTATGTTTTATGACTCCAGGACTGTGACTGTACTGTGTGGTATAACTCCAGGACTGGGACTGTGTGGCATAACTCCAGGACTGTGACTGTACTGTGTGGTATAACTCCAGGACTGTGACTGTAGTGTGTGATCTGACTCCAGGAATGAGAATGTACTGTGTGGTATGACTCCAGGACTATGACTATACTGTGTGGTCTAACTGCAGGACTGTGACTGTGTGGCATAACTCCAGGACTGTGATTGTACTGTGTGGTATAACTCCAGGACTGTGACTGTAATGTGTGGTCTGACTCCAGGACTGTGACTGTACTGTGTGGTCTGACTCCAGGACTGTGACTGTACCCTGTGGGCTGAGACCAGGACTGTGACTGTACTGTGTGGTATGACTCTAGGACTGTGACTGTACTGTGTGGTATGACTCCAGGACTATGACTGTACTGTGTGGTATAACTCCAGAACTGTGACTGTACTGTGTGGTATAACTCCAAGAATGTGACTGTACTGTGTGGTCTGACTCCAGGACTGTGACTGTACTGTGTGGCGTGACTTCGGGACTGTGACTGTACTGTGTTGTCTGTCTCCAGGATTGTGACTGTACTGTGTGGTATAACTCCATGTGTTTGACTGTACTGTGTGGCCTGCCTCCAGGACTGTGACTGTACTTTGTGGTCTGACTCCAGGAATGTGACAGTACTGTGTGGTCTGACTCCAGGACTGTGACTGTACTATGTGGTCTGACTCCAGGACTGTGATTGTACTGCATGGTCTGACTCCAGGACCATGACAGTACTGTGTGGTCTGACTCCAGGACTGTGACTGTACTGTGTGGTCTGACTCCAGGACTGTGATTGTACTGCATGGTCTGACTCTGGGACTGTGGCAGTACTGTGTGGTCTGACTCCGGGACTGTGACTGTACTGTGTGGAATAACTCCAGGACGGTGACAGTACTCTGTGGTCTGACTCCAGGACTGTGACTGTACTGTGTGGTATAACTCCGGGACTGTGACTGTACTGTGTGGTATTTCTCGAGGGCTGTGACTGTACTGTGTGGTATAACTCCAGGACTGTGAATGTACTGTGCAGAATAACTCCAGGTCTGTGACTGTACTGTGTGGTGTGACTCCAGGAATGTGACTGTACTGTGTGGTTTAACTTCATGTCTGTGACTGTACTGTGTGGTATAACTCTGCGAATGTGACTGTACTGTGTGGAATAACTCCAGGACGGTGACTGTATTCTGTGGTCTGATTCCAGGACTGTGACTGTACTGTGTGGTGTAACTCCTGGACTGTGACTGTACTGTGTGGTATAACACCAGGTCTGTGACTGTTCTGTGTGGTCTGACTCCAGGACTGTGACTGTACTGTGTGGTCTAACTCCAGGACTGTGACTGTCCTGTGTGGTATAACTCCGGGACTGTGACTGTACTGTGTGGTATAACTCCGGGTCTGTGACTGTACTGTGTGTTCTGACACTAGGACTGTGACTGCACTGTGTGGTCTGACTCCAGGACTGTGTCTGTACTGTGTGCTTTAACTCTGGGACTGTGACTGTACTGTGTGGTCTGACTCCGGGACTGTGACTGTCCTGTGTGCTTTAGCTCCGGGACTGTGACTGTACTGTGTGGTCTGACTCCAGGACTGTGACTGTGCTGTGTGGTCTGCCTCTGGGATTGTGATTGTCCTGTGTGTTCTGACTCCGAGTCTGTGACTGTACTGTGTGGTCTGACTCCAGGACTGTGACTGTATTGTGTGGTATAACTCTGGGACGATGACTGTGCTGTGTGCAATAACTCCAGGATTGTGATTGTACTGTGTGGTCTGACTCCAGACTGTGATTGTACTGTGTGGTCTGACTCTGGGACTGTGACAGTATTGTGTGGTCTGGCTCTGGGACAGTGACTGTACTGTGTGGAATAACTCCAGGACTGTAACTGTACTCTGTGGTCTGACTCCAGGACTGTGACTGTACTGTGTGGTATAACTCCAGGACTGTGACTGTGCTGTGTGGTATAACTCCAGGACTGTGACTGTACTGTGTGTTCTGACACCAGGACTGTGACTGTACTGTATGGTCTGACTCCAGGACTGTGACTGTACTGTGCGGTATAACTCCAGGACTGTGACTGTACTGTGTGATATAACTCCAGGACTGTGACTGTACTGTGTGGTCTGACTCCAGGACTGTGACTGTACTGTGTGTTCTGACACCAGGACTGTGACTGTACTGTGTGGTCTGAATCCAGGACTGTGTCTGTACTGTGTGGTATAACTCCGGGACTGTGACTGTACTGTGTGTTCTGACACCAGGAATGTGACTGTACTGTGCGGTCTGACCCCAGGACTGTGTCTGTACTGTGTGCTTTAACTCCGGGACTGTGACTGTACTGTGTGGTATAACTCCGGGACTGTGACTGTACTGTGTGTTCTGACTACAGGACTGTGACTGTACTGTGTGTTCCGACACCAGGACTGTGACTGTATTGTGTGGTCTGACTCCAGGACAGTGTCTGTTCTGTGTGGTATAACTCCGGGACTGTGACTGTACTGTGTGTTCTGACTCCGGGACTGTGACTGTACTGTGTGGTCTGACTCCAGGACTGTGACTGTGCTGTATGGTCTGACTCCGGGATTGTGATTGTACTGTGTGTTCTGACTCCCGGACAGTGGCTGTACTGTGTGGTCTGACTCCAGGACTGTGACTGTACTGGGTGGGATAACTCCGGGACTGTGACTGTACTGTGTGGTATTACTCCAGGACTGTGACTGTACTGTGTGGTATAACTCCAGGATTGTGACTGTACTGTGTGGTATAACTCCAGGTCTGTGACTGTACTGTATGGTCTGACTCCAGGACTGTGACTGTAACGTGCAGTCTGACTACGGGACTGGGACTGTACTACGTGGAATAACGCTAGGACTGTGACTGTACTGTGTAGTCTGACTCCAACACTGTGACTGTACTGTGTGGTATAACTCCGGGACAGTGACTGTACTATGTGATATGACTCCAGGACTGTGACTGTACTGTGTGGTATAACTCCAGTACTGGGACTGTGTGGCATAACTCCAGGACTGTGACTGTACTGTGTGGTATAACTCCAGGACTGTGACTGTAGTGTGTGGCCTGACTCCAGGAATGTGAATGTACTGTGTGGTATGACTCCAGGACTATGACTATACTGTGTGGTCTAACTCCAGGACTGTGACTGTGTGGCATAACTCCAGGACTGTGATTGTACTGTGTGGTATAACTCCAGGACTGTGACTGTACTGTGTGGTATAACTCCAAGAATGTGACTGTACTGTGTGGTCTGACTCCAGGACTGTGACTGTACTGTGTGGCGTGACCTCGGGACTGTGACTGTACTGTGTTGTCTGTCTCCAGGATTGTGACTGTACTCTGTGGTATAACTCCATGTGTTTGACTCTACTGTGTGGCCTGCCTCCAGGACTGTGACTGTACTGTGTGGTCTGACTCCAGGAATGTGACAGTACTGTGAGGTCTGACTCCAGGACTGTGACTGTACTGTGTGGTCTGACTCCAGGACTGTGATTGTACTGCATGGTCTGACTCCGGGACCATGACAGTACTGTGTGGTCTGACTCCAGGTCTGTGACTGTACTGTGTGGTCTGACTCCAGGACTGTGATTGTACTGCATGGTCTGACTCTGGGACTGTGACAGTACTGTGTGGTCTGACTCCGGGACTGTGACTGTACTGTGTGGAATAACTCCAGGTCGGTGACAGTACTCTGTGGTCTGACTCCAGGACTGTGACTGTACTGTGTGGTATAACTCCGGGACTGTGACTGTACTGTGTGGTATTACTCGAGGACTGTGACTGTACTGTGTGGTATAACTCCAGGACTGCGAATGTATTGTGCGGAGTAACTCCAGGTCTGTGACTGTACTGTGTGGTGTGACTCCAGGACTGTGACTGTACTGTATGGTTAAACTCCAGGACTGTGACTGTACTGTGTGGTATAACTCTGGGAATGTGACTGTACTCTGTGGAATAACTCCTGGACGGTGACTGTATTCTGTGGTCTGACTCCAGGACTGTGACTGTACTGTGTGGTGTAACTCCTGGACTGTGACTGTACTGTGTGGTATAACACCAGGTCTGTGACTGTTCTGTGTGGTCTGACTCCAGGACTGTGACTGTACTGTGTGGTCTAACTCCAGGACTGTGACTGTCCTGTGTGGTATAACTCCGGGACTGTGACTGTACTGTGTGGTATAACTCCGGGTCTGTGACTGTACTGTGTGTTCTGACACTAGGACTGTGACTGCACTGTGTGGTCTGACTCCAGGACTGTGTCTGTACTGTGTGCTTTAACTCTGGGACTGTGACTGTACTGTGTGGTCTGACTCCGGGACTGTGACTGTCCTGTGTGCTTTAGCTCCGGGACTGTGACTGTACTGTGTGGTCTGACTCCAGGACTGTGACTGTGCTGTGTGGTCTGCCTCTGGGATTGTGATTGTACTGTGTGTTCTGACTCCGAGTCTGTGACTGTACTGTGTGGTCTGACTCCAGGACTGTGACTGTATTGTGTGGTATAACTCTGGGACTATGACTGTGCTGTGTGCAATAACTCCAGGATTGTGATTGTACTGTGATCTGACTCCAGACTGTGATTGTACTGTGTGGTCTGACTCTGGGACTGTGACAGTATTGTGTGGTCTGACTCTGGGACAGTGACTGTACTGTGTGGAATAACTCCAGGACTGTGACTGTACTCTGTGGTCTGACTCCTGGACTGTGACTGTACTGTGTGGTATAACTCCAGGACTGTGACTGTACTGTGTGGTATAACTCCAGGTCTGTGACTGTACTGTGTTGTCTGACTCCAGGACTGTGACTGTACTGTGTGGTATAACTCCAGGACTGTAACTGTACTGTGTGATATATCTCCAGGACTGTGACTGTACTGTGTGGTCTGACTCCAGGACTGTGACTGTACTGTGTGTTCTGACACCAGGAATGTGACTGTACTGTGCGGTCTGACCCCAGGACTGTGTCTGTACTGTGTGCTTTAACTCCGGGACTGTGACTGTACTGTGTGGTATAACTCCGGGACTGTGACTGTACTGTGTGGTCTGACTACAGGACTGTGACTGTACTGTGTGTTCCGACACCAGGACTGTGACTGTATTGTGTGGTCTGACTCCAGGACAGTGTCTGTTCTGTGTGGTATAACTCCGGAACTGTGACTGTACTGTGTGATCTGACACAAGGACTGTGATTGCACTGTGTGGTCTGACTCCAGGACTGTGTCTGTACTGTGTGCAATAACTCCTGGACTGTGACTGTACTGTGTGGTCTGACTCCGGGTCTGTGACTGTACTGTGTGCTTTAACTCCGGGACTGTGACTGTACTGTGTGGTCTGACTCCAGGACTGTGACTGTGCTGCGTGGTCTGACTCCGGGATTGTGATTGAACTGTGTGTTCTGACTCCGGGACTGTGGCTGTACTGTGTGGTCTGACTCCAGAACTGTGACTGTACTGGGTGGTATTACTCTGGGAGTATGACTGTACTGTGTGGTATTGCTCCAGGACTGTGACTGTACTGTGTGGTATAACTCCAGGACTGTGACTGTACTGTGTGTTATAACTCCAGGTCTGTGACTGTACTGTGTGGTCTGACTCCAGGACTGTGACTGTAACGTGGGGTCTGACTACGGGACTGGGACTGTACTGCGTGGAATAACGCTAGGACTGTGACTGTACTGTGTAGTCTGACTCCAGCACTGTGACTGTACTGTGTGGTATAACTCCGGGACAGTGGCTGTACTATGTGTTTTGACTCCAGGACTGTGACTGTGTGGCATAAATCCAGGACTGTGACTGTGTGGCATAACTCCAGGACTGTGACTGTACTGTGTGGTATAACTCCAGGACTGTGACTGTACTGTGTGGTCTGACTCCAGCACTGTGAATGTACTGTGTGGTATGACTCCAGGACTATGACTGTGCTGTGTGGTATAACTCCAGGACTGTGACTGTGTGGTATAACTCCAGGACTGTGACTGTACTGTGTGGTATAACTCCAGGACTGTGACTGTACTGTGTGGTCTGACTCCGGGATTGGGACTGTTCTGTGTGGTATAACTCCAGGACTTTGACTGTACTGTGCGGAATAACTCCAGGTCTGTGACTGTACTCTGTGATGTGACTCCTGGACTGTGACTGTACTGTGTGGTTTAACTCCAGGACTGTGACTGTACTGTGTGGTATAACTCCGGGAATGTGACTGTACTGTGTGGAATAACTCCAGGACTGTGACTGTATTCTGTGGTCTGACTCGAGGACTGTGACTGTACTGTGTGGTGTACCTCCTGGACTGTGACTGTACTGTGTGGTATAACACCAGGTCTGTGACTGTTCTGTGTGGTCTGACTCCAGGACTGTGACTGTACTGTGTGGCGTGACTTCGGGACTGTGACTGTACTGTGTTGTCTGTCTCCAGGATTGTGACTGTACTGTGTGGTATAACTCCATGTGTTTGACTCGACTGTGTGGCCTGCCTCCAGGACTGTGACTGTACTGTGTGGTCTGACTCCAGGAATGTGACAGTACTGTGTGGTCTGACTCCAGGACTGTGACTGTACTGTGTGGTCTGACTCCAGGACTGTGATTGTACTGCATGGTCTGACTCCGGGACCATGACAGTACTGTGTGGTCTGACTCCAGGTCTGTGACTGTACTGTGTGGTCTGACTCCAGGACTGTGATTGTACTGCATGGTCTGACTCTGGGACTGTGACAGTACTGTGTGGTCTGACTCCGGGACTGTGACTGTACTGTGTGGAATAACTCCAGGTCGGTGACAGTACTCTGTGGTCTGACTCCAGGACTGTGATTGTACTGTGTGGTATAACTCCGGGTCTGTGACTGTACTGTGTGGTATTACTCGAGGACTGTGACTGTACTGTGTGGTATAACTCCAGGACTGCGAATGTATTGTGCGGAGTCACTCCAGGTCTGTGACTGTACTGTGTGGTGTGACTCCAGGACTGTGACTGTACTGTATGGTTTAACTCCAGGACTGTGACTGTACTGTGTGGTATAACTCTGGGAATGTGACTGTACTGTGTGGAATAACTCCTGGACGGTGACTGTATTCTGTGGTCTGACTCCAGGACTGTGACTGTACTGTGTGGTGTCACTCCTGGACTGTGACTGTACTGTGTGGTATAACACCAGGTCTGTGACTGTTCTGTGTGGTCTGACTCCAGGACTGTGACTGTACTGTGTGGTCTAACTCCAGGACTGTGACTGTCCTGTGTGGTATAACTCCGGGACTGTGACTGTACTGTGTGGTATAACTCCGGGTCTGTGACTGTACTGTGTGTTCTGACACTAGGACTGTGACTGCACTGTGTGGTCTGACTCCAGGACTGTGTCTGTATTGTGTGCTTTAACTCTGGGACTGTGACTGTACTGTGGTCTGACTCCGGGACTGTGACTGTCCTGTGTGCTTTAGCTCCGGGACTGTGACTGTACTGTGTGGTCTGACTCCAGGACTGTGACTGTGCTGTGTGGTCTGCCTCTGGGATTGTGATTGTACTGTGTGTTCTGACTCCGAGTCTGTGACTGTACTGTGTGGTCTGACTCCAGGACTGTGACTGTATTGTGTGGTATAACTCTGGGACTATGACTGTGCTGTGTGCAATAACTCCAGGATTGTGATTGTACTGTGTGATCTGACTCCAGACTGTGATTGTACTGTGTGGTCTGACTCTGGGACTGTGACAGTATTGTGTGGTCTGACTCTGGGACAGTGACTGTACTGTGCGGAATAACTCCAGGACTGTGACTGTACTCTGTGGTCTGACTCCTGGACTGTGACTGTACTGTGTGGTGTAACTCCAGGACTGTGACTGTACTGTGTGGTATAACTCCAGGTCTGTGACTGTACTGTGTTGTCTGACTCCAGGACTGTGACTGTACTGTGTGGTATAACTCCAGGGCTGTGACTGTACTGTGTGATATATCTCCAGGACTGTGACTGTACTGTGTGGTCTGACTCCAGGACTGTGACTGTACTGTGTGTTCTGACACCAGGAATGTGACTGTACTGTGCGGTCTGACCCCAGGACTGTGTCTGTACTGTGTGCTTTAACTCCGGGACTGTGACTGTACTGTGTGGTATAACTCCGGGACTGTGACTGCACTGTGTGGTCTGACTACAGGACTGTGACTGTACTGTGTGTTCCGACACCAGGACTGTGACTGTATTGTGTGGTCTGACTCCAGGACAGTGTCTGTTCTGTGTGGTATAACTCCGGAACTGTGACTGTACTGTGTGATCTGACACAAGGACTGTGATTGCACTGTGTGGTCTGACTCCAGGACTGTGTCTGTACTGTGTGCATTAACTCCTGGACTGTGACTGTACTGTGTGGTCTGACTCCGGGTCTGTGACTGTACTGTGTGCTTTAACTCCGGGACTGTGACTGTACTGTGTGGTCTGACTCCAGGACTGTGACTGTGCAGCGTGGTCTGACTCCGGGATTGTGATTGAACTGTGTGTTCTGACTCCGGGACTGTGGCTGTACTGTGTGCTCTGACTCCAGAACTGTGACTGTACTGGGTGGTATTACTCTGGGAGTATGACTGTACTGTGTGGTATTGCTCCAGGACTGTGACTGTACTGTGTGGTATAACTCCAGGACTGTGACTGTACTGTGTGTTATAACTCCAGGTCTGTGACTGTACTGTGTGGTCTGACTCCAGGACTGTGACTGTAACGTGGGGTCTGACTACGGGACTGGGACTGTACTGCGTGGAATAATGCTAGGACTGTGACTGTACTGTGTAGTCTGACTCCAGCACTGTGACTGTACTGTGTGGTATAACTCCGGGACAGTGGCTGTACAATGTGTTATGACTCCAGGACTGTGACTGTGTGGCATAAATCCAGGACTGTGACTGTGTGGCATAACTCCAGGACTGTGACTGTACTGTGTGGTATAACTCCAGGACTGTGACTGTACTGTGTGGTCTGACTCCAGCACTGTGAATGTACTGTGTGGTATGACTCCAGGACTATGACTGTGCTGTGTGGTATAACTCCAGGACTGTGACTGTGTGGTATAACTCCAGGACTGTGACTGTACTGTGTGGTATAACTCCAGGACTGTGACTGTACTGTGTGGTCTGACTCCGGGATTGTGACTGTACTGTGTGGTATAACTCCAGGACTTTGACTGTACTGTGCGGAATAACTCCAGGTCTGTGACTGTACTCTGTGATGTGACTCCTGGACTGTGACTGTACTGTGTGGTTTAACTCCAGGACTGTGACTGTACTGTGTGGTATAACTCCGGGAATGTGACTGTACTGTGTGGAATAACTCCAGGACTGTGACTGTATTCTGTGGTCTGACTCCAGGACTGTGACTGTACTGTGTGGTGTACCTCCTGGACTGTGACTGTACTGTGTGGTATAACACCAGGTCTGTGACTGTTCTGTGTGGTCTGACTCCAGGTCTGTGACTGTACTTTGTGGTCTAACTCCAGGACTGTGACTGTCCTGTGTGGTATAACTCCGGGACTGTGACTGTACTGTGTGGTCTGACTCCAGGACTGCGACTGTACTGTGTGGCCTGACTCCAGGACTGTGACTGTACTGTGTGGTATAACTCCAGGACTGTGACTGTACTGTGTGGTCTGACTCCAGAACTGTGTCTGTACTGTGTGCTTTACCTCCGGGACTGTGACTGTACTGTTGTGGTAAACCACTGTTTGTATTCCTGTTTGTCCTGTTTGTATTCCACTGTGTACATGCCTGGACATGCCTCGGCTGACTCCTCCCACAGGTCCTAGTATAAAGGTGACTGCTCCCCAGCCCTTAGTATCATGGACCGGTCGACCACGCGAGGCAGACCTCCATTCTGTTGTTAATAAAAGCCTTTGGTTACTCTTCTAACTCTCAGTCTTTTATGAGTAATTGATAGCGCATCAATTTTATTAACAACATTTTTATAATGGAGAAGATCCTCACACCAGCATGCCTGGACTTAGACCATCGGGAGGCGGACTCATCCACCAAGTTTACTCACTGGCTTAAGTGTTTCGAAAAATTCCTGACCGCCTCCGAAGCAATCAAATCGGACGAGGACAAACTGGATGTCCTGACCTCCAAAGTGAACCACCGAGTGTACTCGGTCATCCAAGACGCGACCTCGTACGCGGACGCTATCAAGCTCCTCAAGGACCAGTACACGCGCCCAGTGAACGAAGTGTACGCCAGGCACCTCCTGGGGAGTCGTAAACAACAACCTGGGGAATCGACCGTGGAATACCTTCAGGCACTGTCTGTGCTTGGCCGGGCCTGTGGTTGTAAGGATGTAAAGGCCGCCGTGTACACAGAGGAACTTATCCGGGACGCTTTTGTAGCGGGCCACAGATCCAATTACACCCGACAGCGACTGTTGGAGCAGAGTAACCTCGACCTCAACAAGGCCTCTGAACTCGCACTATCGTTGGATGCAGCCTACCAGGGCATGGATGTCTACTCCTCTGCACCGTGGACGTCGCGGGGAATGACAGCCTGGGACACGGTAGGACCGCCTCATAGCGCCGTGCCACCCCAGCCACACCCCAACAACGGCCCAACTACCGCAGCAGTGTCCCAAGGCCAGACAGCAGTGCCCCAAGGCCAGAAATGCTACTTCTGTGGCCAGGCAAAACACCCCAGAGCGAGCTGCCCGGCGAAAAACGCGATCTGCTCGGGCTGCGGGAAGAAGGGACACTACGCTAGCGTCTGCAGGGCCAAAGCCACCCCGAACCCCAGCAGCGCCGCGTGTGGGCCATGCGGGCTGCCATCTTGGACCTCCCCGGCCATGTGCGAATCACCGGTACAGCAGCCATTTTGGACGCCTCCAGCCACATGGGAATCATGGACGCCGCCATCTTGGACGACAGCCGGGACGCAGCAGGCCCCCGACACCGCCTCATCTGATACCCGCAGCGACACACCGACCCCTACGCTGGCATCCGTTACACTGGACCAAGCGAGACCGCACCAACTGGCCAGTTCCACAATGGACATTAAGGTAAATGGTCACGATACAATCTGCCTTTTTGACTCTGGGAGCACGGAGAGCTTCATCCACCCCGACACGGTGCGGCGTTGCTCTCTCCCAGTCCTGCCTGCGCAACAGCGGATTTCTATGGCCTCCGAGTCCCAGTCGGCGGACATCGGCGGCTACTGCGTGGTGACACTCGTAGTAGACGGGACCGTGTACGATCATTTTAAACTTCTGGTCCTGCCTGACCTCTGCGCTGCCGTCCTGCTGGGGTTAGATTTTCAGTGCCACCTTAAAAGTGTTACGATGGCGTACGGTGGACCCCTACCCCCACTCACAGTCCACAGCCAGCAGCTTCCAAACTGCCCGCCGCGCACCAGGTGCAACCTCTCCACACTCAGAGTCACCCCCCCCCAACTGTTTGCTAACCTCACCCCCGACTGTAAGCCCATCGCCACAAAGAGCAGGCGATACAGTGCCGGGGACAGGGTTTTCATTAAAACCGAAGTGGAGCGGCTCCTGAAAGAAGGGATTATTGAGGGCAGCACCAGCCCCTGGCGAGCCCAGGTTGTGGTCGTTAAGACCGGCGAGAAGCAGCGCCTGGTCATCGACTACAGCCAGACAATAAATCGCTACACCCTGCTGGACGCCTACCCACTCCCCCGTATAGCTGATATGGTCAACCAGATCGCGCAGTACCGCGTCTTCTCGACCATTGACCTGAAATCAGCGTACCACCAGCTCCCCATCCGCCCTGAGGACTGCCAGTACACTGCCTTTGAGGCAAACGGCCGCCTCTATCACTTCCTTAGGGTTCCCTTTGGCGTCACCAACGGGGTCTCCGTCTTCCAAAGGGAGCTGGACCGGATGGTAGATCAAAATGCGTTGCAGGCCACTTTCCCATATCTGGACAATGTGACCATCTGCGGCCGTGACTTGCAGGACCATGACGCAAACCTCGAAAAATTCCTCCGCACCGCCCAACTCCTAAACCTGACATATAACAAGGAGAAGTGCATATTCCGCACAAACCGCCTCGCCATCATTGGCTGTGTTGTGGAACACGGAGTCATCGGCCCCGACCCCGACCGGATGCGTCCCCTTATGGAACTTCCACTGCCCCACTGCCTCAAGGCCCTGAAGAGGTGCCTAGGGTTTTTCTCCTATTACGCCCAGTGGGTCCCCTACTATGCGGACAAGGCCCGTCCGCTGATCAAGTCCACCTCTTTTCCCTTGACGGCAGAGGCCCGCTTAGCCTTCCACCGTATCAAGGAGGACATTGCCAAAGCCACCATGCACGCAGTGGACGAATCCATCCCCTTCCAGGTGGAAAGCGACGCGTCTGACTTTGCCCTGGCCGCTGCCCTCAATCAGGCGGGGAGACCCGTGGCCTTCTTTTCACGAACCCTCCAAGGCCCGGAGACCAGACACTCCGCTGTTGAGAAGGAGGCCCAGGCGATTGTGGAGGCTGTGCGTCATTGGAGGCACTACCTGGCCGGAAAACGATTTACCCTGCTCACTGACCAGCGTTCAGTTGCTTTTATGTTTAACAACAAGCAGAGGGGCAAAATCAAAAATGACAAGATCTTGAGGTGGAGAATCGAACTTTCCACCTACAACTACGAGATCTTGTACCGGCCCGGGAAGCTAAATGAACCCCCGGATGCGCTATCGCGTGGCACCTGCGCCAGCGCGCAGATCGATAGACTGCGGGCCCTCCACAATGACCTCTGCCACCCGGGGGTCACCAGGTTCTTCCACTTCATCAAGGCCCGCAACCTGCCTTACTCTATTGAGGAGGTCAGGACCATGACCAGGAACTGCCAAGTCTGCGCTGAGTGCAAACCGCACTTTTATAGACCAGACAGGGCCCACCTGATAAAAGCCACTCGCCCCTTCGAGCGCCTGAGCGTCGATTTTAAAGGGCCTCTCCCCTCCTCCGACCGCAATGTGTACTTCCTCAATATTATTGATGAGTACTCCCATTTCCCGTTCGCCTTCCCCTGCCCGGACATGACCAGTGCCACGGTCATTAAATGTCTGAACAACCTCTTCACCCTGTTCGGCTTCCCCAGCTATATCCATAGCGACCGGGGCTCATCGTTTATGAGCGACGAACTCCGTCAGTACCTGCTAACTAGGGGTATTGCCACAAGCAGGACCACCAGTTACAACCCCCGGGGGAACGGACAGGTGGAAAGAGAAAATGCGACAGTTTGGAAGGCCGTCCTGCTAGCCTTAAAGTCTAGGGGCCTTCCAATCTCCCGCTGGCAGGATGTGCTCCCCGATGCGCTCCACTCTATTCGGTCACTGCTCTGCACTGCCACTAACGCCACCCCTCATGAGAAAATGTTTGTCTTCCCAAGGAAGTCCACATCGGGGACATCGCTACTGCCATGGCTGACGTCCCCAGGGCCGGTCCTACTGAGAAGACACGTGAGGACCCATAAAACGGACCCCCTGGTCGAGAGGGTCGACCTCCTCCACGCCAACCCCCAGTATGCTTACATCGCATACCCGGACGGGCGGGAGGACACAGTCTCCATAAGAGACCTTGCACCCTCGGGGGCCGCAGTAACCCACTACCCACTACCACCCCCCCCCACGATCCGATATCCAGCCCCAGCAGACGGCAGGCCTGGGCCCCGCGACCCGCTCGACATCTACGAGGACGACACGCCTGTGCCACAGCCTACGCTGGACTCGACGCTGGAAACTTCACTACCCCTGCCGTCGCCACGCAGATCACAGCGGCAGACAAGACCTCCGGAGAGACTCCAATACACTAACTTTTAATACACTTCACCCCGCCGGACTCAATTTTAAACAAGGGGTGAATGTGGTAAACCACTGTTTGTATTCCTGTTTGTCCTGTTTGTATTCCACTGTGTACATGCCTGGACATGCCTCGGCTGACTCCTCCCACAGGTCCTAGTATAAAGGTGACTGCTCCCCAGCCCTTGGTATCATGGACCGGTCGACCACGCGAGGCAGACCTCCATTCTGTTGTTAATAAAAGCCTTTGGTTACTCTTCTAACTCTCAGTCTTTTATGAGTAATTGATAGCGCATCAACTGTGTGGTCTGACTCCGGGACTGTGACTGTACTGTGTGCTTTAGCTCCGGGATTGTGACTGTACTGTGTGGTCTGACTCCAGGACTGTGACTGTGCTGTGTGGTCTGCCTCTGGGATTGTGATTGTACTGTGTGTTCTGACTCCGAGTCAGTGACTGTACTGTGTGGTCTGACTCCAGGACTGTGACTGTATTGTGTGGTATAACTCCGGGACTATGACTGTGCAGTGTGCAATAACTCCAGGATTGTGATTTTACTGTGTGGTCTGACTCCAGACTGTGATTGTACTGTGTGGTCTGAATCTGGGACTGTGACAGTAATGTGTGGTCTGACTCTGGGACTGTGACTGTACTGTGTGGAATAACTCCAGGACTGTGACTGTACTCTGTGGTCTGACTCCAGGACTGTGACTGTACTGTGTGGTATAACTCCAGGACTGTGACTGTACTGTGTGGTCTGACTCCAGGACTGTGACTGTACTGTGTGGTATAACTCCAGGACTGTGACTGTACTGTGTGGTATAACTCCAGGACTGTGACTGTACTGTGTGGTCTGACTCCAGGACTGTGACTGTACTGTGTGTTCTGACACCAGGACTGTGACTGCACTGTGTGGTCTGACTCCAGGACTGTGACTGTACTGTGTGGTATAACTCCAGGACTGTGACTGTACTGTGTGGTATAACTCCAGGTCTGTGACTGTACTGTGTGGTCTGACTCAAGGACTGTGACTGTACTGTGTGGTATAACTCCAGGACTGTGACTGTACTGTGTGATATAACTCCGGGACTGTGACTGTACTGTGTGGTCTGACTCCAGGACTGTGACTGTACTGTGTGTTCTGACACCAGGAGTGTGACTGTACTGTGTGGTTTGACTCCAGGACTGTGTCTGTACTGTGTGGTATAACTCCGGGACTGTGACTGTACTGTGTGTTCTGACACCAGGACTGTGATTGTACTGTGTGGTCTGACTCCAGGACTGTGTCTGTACTGTGTGCATTAACTCCTGGACTGTGACTGTACTGTGTGGTCTGACTCCGGGTCTGTGACTGTACTGTGTGCTTTAACTCCGGGACTGTGACTGTACTGTTTGGTCTGACTCCAGGACTGTGACTGTGCTGTGTGGTCTGACTCCGGGATTGTGACTGAACTGTGTGTTCTGACTCCGGGACTGTGACTGTACTGTGTGGTCTGATTCCAGGACTGCGACTGTGCTGCATGGTCTGACTCCGGGATTGTGATTGTGCTGTGTGTTCTGACTCCGGGACTGTGGCTGTACTGTGTGGTCTGACTCCAGGACTGTGACTGTACTGAGTGGTATTATTCTGGGACTATGACTGTACTGTGTGGTATTGCTCCAGGACTGTGACTGTACTGTGTGGTATAACTCCAGGACTGTGACTGTACTGTGTGGTATAACTCCAAGAATGTGACTGTACTGTGTGGTCTGACTCCAGGACTGTGACTGTAATGTGTGGCGTGACTTCGGGACTGTGACTGTACTGTGTTGTCTGTCTCCAGGATTGTGACTGTACTGTGTGGTATAACTCCATGTGTTTGACTGTACTGTGTGGCCTTCCTCCAGGACTGTGACTGTACTGTGTGGTCTGACTCCAGGAATGTGACAGGACTGTGTGGTCTGACTCCAGGACTGTGATTGTACTGCATGGTCTGACTCCGGGACCATGACAGTACTGTGTGGTCTGACTCCAGGACTGTGACTGTACTGTGTGGCCTGACTCCAGGACTGTGATTGTACTGCATGGTCTGACTCTGGGACTGTGACAGTACTGTGTGGTCTGACTCCGGGACTGTGACTGTACTGTGTGGAATAACTCCAGGACGGTGACAGTACTCTGTGGTCTGACTCCAGGACTGTGACTGTACTGTGTGGTATAACTCCGGGACTGTGACTGTACTGTGTGGTATTACTCGAGGACTGTGACTGTACTGTGTGGTATAACTCCAGGACTGTGAATGTATTGTGCGGAATAACTCCAGGTCTGTGACTGTACTGTGTGGTGTGACTCCAGGACTGTGACTGTACTGTGTGGTTTAACTCCAGGACTGTGACTGTACTGTGTGTTATAACTCTGGGAATGTGACTGTACTGTGTGGAATAACTCCAGGACGGTGACTGTATTCTGTGGTCTGACTCCAGGACTGTGACTGTACTGTGTGGTGTAACTCCTGGACTGTGACTGTACTGTGTGGTATAACACCAGGTCTGTGACTGTTCTGTGTGGTCTGACTCCAGGACTGTGACTGTACTGTGTGGAATAACTCCAGGACTGTGACTGTACTCTGTGGTCTGACTCCAGGACTGTGACTGTACTGTGTGGTATAACTCCAGGACTGTGACTGTACTGTGTGGTCTGACTCCAGGACTGTGACTGTACTGTGTGGTATAACTCCAGGACTGTGACTGTACTGTGTGGTATAACTCCAGGACTGTGACTGTACTGTGTGGTCTGACTCCAGGACTGTGACTGTACTGTGTGTTCTGACACCAGGACTGTGACTGCACTGTGTGGTCTGACTCCAGGACTGTGACTGTACTGTGTGGTATAACTCCAGGACTGTGACTGTACTGTGTGGTATAACTCCAGGTCTGTGACTGTACTGTGTGGTCTGACTCAAGGACTGTGACTGTACTGTGTGGTATAACTCCAGGACTGTGACTGTACTGTGTGATATAACTCCGGGACTGTGACTGTACTGTGTGGTCTGACTCCAGGACTGTGACTGTACTGTTTGTTCTGACACCAGGAGTGTGACTGTACTGTGTGGTTTGACTCCAGGACTGTGTCTGTACTGTGTGGTATAACTCCGGGACTGTGACTGTACTGTGTGTTCTGACACCAGGACTGTGATTGTACTGTGTGGTCTGACTCCAGGACTGTGTCTGTACTGTGTGCATTAACTCCTGGACTGTGACTGTACTGTGTGGTCTGACTCCGGGTCTGTGACTGTACTGTGTGCTTTAACTCTGGGACTGTGACTGTACTGTTTGGTCTGACTCCAGGACTGTGACTGTGCTGTGTGGTCTGACTCCGGGATTGTGACTGAACTGTGTGTTCTGACTCCGGGACTGTGACTGTACTGTGTGGTCTGATGCCAGGACTGCGACTGTGCTGCGTGGTCTGACTCTGGGATTGTGATTGTGCTGTGTGTTCTGACTCCGGGACTGTGGCTGTACTGTGTGGTCTGACTCCAGCACTGTGACTGTACTGGGTGGTATTATTCTGGGACTATGACTGTACTGTGTGGTATTGCTCCAGGACTGTGACTGTACTGTGTGGTATAACTCCAGGACTGTGACTGTACTGTGTGGTATAACTCCAAGAATGTGACTGTACTGTGTGGTCTGACTCCAGGACTGTGACTGTACTGTGTGGCGTGACTTCGGGACTGTGACTGTACTGTGTTGTCTGTCTCCAGGATTGTGACTGTACTGTGTGGTATAACTCCATGTGTTTGACTGTACTGTGTGGCCTTCCTCCAGGACTGTGACTGTACTGTGTGGTCTGACTCCAGGAATGTGACAGGACTGTGTGGTCTGACTCCAGGACTGTGATTGTACTGCATGGTCTGACTCCGGGACCATGACAGTACTGTGTGGTCTGACTCCAGGACTGTGACTGTACTGTGTGGCCTGACTCCAGGACTGTGATTGTACTGCATGGTCTGACTCTGGGACTGTGACAGTACTGTGTGGTCTGACTCCGGGACTGTGACTGTACTGTGTGGAATAACTCCAGGACGGTGACAGTACTCTGTGGTCTGACTCCAGGACTGTGACTGTACTGTGTGGTATAACTCCGGGACTGTGACTGTACTGTGTGGTATTACTCGAGGACTGTGACTGTACTGTGTGGTATAACTCCAGGACTGTGAATGTATTGTGCGGAATAACTCCAGGTCTGTGACTGTACTGTGTGGTGTGACTCCAGGACTGTGACTGTACTGTGTGGTTTAACTCCAGGACTGTGACTGTACTGTGTGTTATAACTCTGGGAATGTGACTGTACTGTGTGGAATAACTCCAGGACGGTGACTGTATTCTGTGGTCTGACTCCAGGACTGTGCCTGTACTGTGTGGTGTAACTCCTGGACTGTGACTGTACTGTGTGGTATAACGCCAGGTCTGTGACTGTTCTGTGTGGTCTGACTCCAGGACTGTGACATAACTGTGTGGTCTAACTCCAGGACTGTGACTGTCCTGTGTGGTATAACTCCAGGACTGTGACTGTACTGTGTGGTATAACTCCGGGTCTGTGACTGTACTGTGTGTTCTGACACTAGGACTGTGACTGCACTGTGTGGTCTGACTCCAGGACTGTGTCTGTACTGTGTGCTTTAACTCTGGGACTGTGACTGTACTGTGTGGTCTGACTCCGGGACTGTGACTGTCCTGTGTGCTTTAGCTCTGGGACTGTGACTGTACTGTGTGGTCTGACTCCCGGACTGTGACTGTGCTGTGTGGTCTGCCTCTGAGATTGTGATTGTACTGTGTGTTCTGACTCCGAGCCTGTGACTGTACTGTGTGGTCTGACTCCAGGACTGTGACTGTATTGTGTGGTATAACTCTGGGACTATGACTGTGCTGTGTGCAATAACTCCAGGATTGTGATTGTACTGTGTGGTCTGACTCCAGACTGTGATTGTACTGTGTGGTCGGACTCTGGGACTGTGACAGTATTGTGTGGTCTGACTCTGGGACAGTGACTGTACTGTGTGGAATAACTCCAGGACTGTGACTGTACTCTGTGGTCTGACTCCAGGACTGTGACTGTACTGTGTGGTATAACTCCAGGACTGTGACTGTACTGTGTGGTATAACTCCAGGTCTGTGACTGTACTGTGTGGTCTGACTCCAGGACTGTGACTATACTGTGTGGTATAACTCCAGGACTGTGACTGTACTGTGTGATATAACTCCAGGACTGTGACTGTACTGTGTGGTCTGACTCCAGGACTGTGACTGTACTGTGTGTTCTGACACCAGGACTGTGACTGTACTGTGTGGTCAGACTCCAGGACTGTGTCTGTACTGTGTGGTATAACTCCGGGACTGTGACTGTACTGTGTGTTCTGACACCAGGAATGTGACTGTACTGTGTGGTCTGACCCCAGGACTGTGTCTGTACTGTGTGCTTTAACTCCGGGACTGTGACTGTACTGTGTGGTATAACTCCGGGACTGTGACTGTACTGTGTGGTCTGACTACAGGACTGTGACTGTACTGTGTGTTCCGACACCAGGACTGTGACTATACTGTGTGGTATAACTCCAGGACTGTGACTGTACTGTGTGATATAACTCCGGAACTGTGACTGTACTGTGTGATCTGACACAAGGACTGTGATTGCACTGTGTGGTCTGACTCCAGGACTGTGTCTGTACTGTGTGCATTAACTCCTGGACTGTGACTGTACTGTGTGGTCTGACTCCGGGTCTGTGACTGTACTGTGTGCTTTAACTCTGGGACTGTGACTGTACTGTGTGGTCTGACTCCAGGACTGTGACTGTGCTGCGTGGTCTGACTCCGGGATTGTGATTGAACTGTGTGTTCTGACTCCGGGACTGTGGCTGTACTGTGTGGTCTGACTCCAGAACTGTGACTGTACTGGGTGGTATTACTCTGGGAGTATGACTGTACTGTGTGGTATTGCTCCAGGACTGTGACTGTACTGTGTGGTATAACTCCAGGACTGTGACTGTACTGTGTGTTATAACTCCAGGTCTGTGACTGTGCTGTGTGGTCTGACTCCAGGACTGTGACTGTAACGTGGTGTCTGACTAGGGGACTGGGACTGTACTGCGTGGAATAACGCTAGGACTGTGACTGTACTGTGTAGTCTGACTCCAGCACTGTGACTGTACTGTGTGGTATAACTCCAGGACAGTGACTGTACTATGTGTTATGACTCCAGGACTGTGACTGTACTGTGTGGTGTAACTCCAGGACTGTGACTGTGTGGCATAACTCCAGGACTGTGACTGTACTGTGTGGTATACCTCCAGGACTGTGACTGTACCGTGTGGTCTGACTCCAGGACTGTGAATGTACTGTGTGGTATGACTCCAGGACTATGACTGTACTGTGTGGTATAACTCCAGGACTGTGACTGTGTGGTATAACTCCAGGACTGTGACTGTACTGTGTGGTATAACTCCAGGACTGTGACTGTACTGTGTGGTCTGACTCCGGGATTGTGACTGTACTGTGTGGTATAACTCCAGGACTGTGACTGTACTGTGCGGAATAACTCCAGGTCTGTGACTGTACTGTGTGGTGTGACTCCAGTACTGTGACTGTACTGTGTGGTTTAACTCCAGGACTGTGACTGTACTGTGTGGTATAACTCCGGGAATGTGACTGTACTGTGTGGAATAACTCCAGGACTGTGACTGTATTCTGTGGTCTGACTCCAGGAATATGACAGGACTGTGTGGTCTGACTCCAGGACTGTGATTGTACTGCATGGTCTGACTCCGGGACCATGACAGTACTGTGTGGTCTGACTCCAGGACTGTGACTGTACTGTGTGGCCTGACTCCAGGACTGTGATTGTACTGCATGGTCTGACTCTGGGACTGTGACAGTACTGTGTGGTCTGACTCCGGGACTGTGACTGTACTGTGTGGAATAACTCCAGGACGGTGACAGTACTCTGTGGTCTGACTCCAGGACTGTGACTGTACTGTGTGGTATAACTCCGGGACTGTGACTGTACTGTGTGGTATTACTCGAGGACTGTGACTGTACTGTGTGGTATAACTCCAGGACTGTGAATGTATTGTGCGGAATAACTCCAGGTCTGTGACTGTACTGTGTGGTGTGACTCCAGGACTGTGACTGTACTGTGTGGTTTAACTCCAGGACTGTGACTGTACTGTGTGTTATAACTCTGGGAATGTGACTGTACTGTGTGGAATAACTCCAGGACGGTGACTGTATTCTGTGGTCTGACTCCAGGACTGTGCCTGTACTGTGTGGTGTAACTCCTGGACTGTGACTGTACTGTGTGGTATAACACCAGGTCTGTGACTGTTCTGTGTGGTCTGACTCCAGGACTGTGACATAACTGTGTGGTCTAACTCCAGGACTGTGACTGTCCTGTGTGGTATAACTCCAGGACTGTGACTGTACTGTGTGGTATAACTCCGGGTCTGTGACTGTACTGTGTGTTCTGACACTAGGACTGTGACTGCACTGTGTGGTCTGACTCCAGGACTGTGTCTGTACTGTGTGCTTTAACTCTGGGACTGTGACTGTACTGTGTGGTCTGACTCCGGGACTGTGACTGTCCTGTGTGCTTTAGCTCTGGGACTGTGACTGTACTGTGTGGTCTGACTCCCGGACTGTGACTGTGCTGTGTGGTCTGCCTCTGAGATTGTGATTGTACTGTGTGTTCTGACTCCGAGCCTGTGACTGTACTGTGTGGTCTGACTCCAGGACTGTGACTGTATTGTGTGGTATAACTCTGGGACTATGACTGTGCTGTGTGCAATAACTCCAGGATTGTGATTGTACTGTGTGGTCTGACTCCAGACTGTGATTGTACTGTGTGGTCGGACTCTGGGACTGTGACAGTATTGTGTGGTCTGACTCTGGGACAGTGACTGTACTGTGTGGAATAACTCCAGGACTGTGACTGTACTCTGTGGTCTGACTCCAGGACTGTGACTGTACTGTGTGGTATAACTCCAGGACTGTGACTGTACTGTGTGGTATAACTCCAGGTCTGTGACTGTACTGTGTGGTCTGACTCCAGGACTGTGACTATACTGTGTGGTATAACTCCAGGACTGTGACTGTACTGTGTGATATAACTCCAGGACTGTGACTGTACTGTGTGGTCTGACTCCAGGACTGTGACTGTACTGTGTGTTCTGACACCAGGACTGTGACTGTACTGTGTGGTCAGACTCCAGGACTGTGTCTGTACTGTGTGGTATAACTCCGGGACTGTGACTGTACTGTGTGTTCTGACACCAGGAATGTGACTGTACTGTGTGGTCTGACCCCAGGACTGTGTCTGTACTGTGTGCTTTAACTCCGGGACTGTGACTGTACTGTGTGGTATAACTCCGGGACTGTGACTGTACTGTGTGGTCTGACTACAGGACTGTGACTGTACTGTGTGTTCCGACACCAGGACTGTGACTATACTGTGTGGTATAACTCCAGGACTGTGACTGTACTGTGTGATATAACTCCGGAAATGTGACTGTACTGTGTGATCTGACACAAGGACTGTGATTGCACTGTGTGGTCTGACTCCAGGACTGTGTCTGTACTGTGTGCATTAACTCCTGGACTGTGACTGTACTGTGTGGTCTGACTCCGGGTCTGTGACTGTACTGTGTGCTTTAACTCTGGGACTGTGACTGTACTGTGTGGTCTGACTCCAGGACTGTGACTGTGCTGCGTGGTCTGACTCCGGGATTGTGATTGAACTGTGTGTTCTGACTCCGGGACTGTGGCTGTACTGTGTGGTCTGACTCCAGAACTGTGACTGTACTGGGTGGTATTACTCTGGGAGTATGACTGTACTGTGTGGTATTGCTCCAGGACTGTGACTGTACTGTGTGGTATAACTCCAGGACTGTGACTGTACTGTGTGTTATAACTCCAGGTCTGTGACTGTGCTGTGTGGTCTGACTCCAGGACTGTGACTGTAACGTGGTGTCTGACTAGGGGACTGGGACTGTACTGCGTGGAATAACGCTAGGACTGTGACTGTACTGTGTAGTCTGACTCCAGCACTGTGACTGTACTGTGTGGTATAACTCCAGGACAGTGACTGTACTATGTGTTATGACTCCAGGACTGTGACTGTACTGTGTGGTGTAACTCCAGGACTGTGACTGTGTGGCATAACTCCAGGACTGTGACTGTACTGTGTGGTATACCTCCAGGACTGTGACTGTACCGTGTGGTCTGACTCCAGGACTGTGAATGTACTGTGTGGTATGACTCCAGGACTATGACTGTACTGTGTGGTATAACTCCAGGACTGTGACTGTGTGGTATAACTCCAGGACTGTGACTGTACTGTGTGGTATAACTCCAGGACTGTGACTGTACTGTGTGGTCTGACTCCGGGATTGTGACTGTACTGTGTGGTATAACTCCAGGACTGTGACTGTACTGTGCGGAATAACTCCAGGTCTGTGACTGTACTGTGTGGTGTGACTCCAGTACTGTGACTGTACTGTGTGGTTTAACTCCAGGACTGTGACTGTACTGTGTGGTATAACTCCGGGAATGTGACTGTACTGTGTGGAATAACTCCAGGACTGTGACTGTATTCTGTGGTCTGACTCCAGGAATATGACAGGACTGTGTGGTCTGACTCCAGGACTGTGATTGTACTGCATGGTCTGACTCCGGGACCATGACAGTACTGTGTGGTCTGACTCCAGGACTGTGACTGTACTGTGTGGCCTGACTCCAGGACTGTGATTGTACTGCATGGTCTGACTCTGGGACTGTGACAGTACTGTGTGGTCTGACTCCGGGACTGTGACTGTACTGTGTGGAATAACTCCAGGACGGTGACAGTACTCTGTGGTCTGACTCCAGGACTGTGACTGTACTGTGTGGTATAACTCCGGGACTGTGACTGTACTGTGTGGTATTACTCGAGGACTGTGACTGTACTGTGTGGTATAACTCCAGGACTGTGAATGTATTGTGCGGAATAACTCCAGGTCTGTGACTGTACTGTGTGGTGTGACTCCAGGACTGTGACTGTACTGTGTGGTTTAACTCCAGGACTGTGACTGTACTGTGTGTTATAACTCTGGGAATGTGACTGTACTGTGTGGAATAACTCCAGGACGGTGACTGTATTCTGTGGTCTGACTCCAGGACTGTGCCTGTACTGTGTGGTGTAACTCCTGGACTGTGACTGTACTGTGTGGTATAACACCAGGTCTGTGACTGTTCTGTGTGGTCTGACTCCAGGACTGTGACATAACTGTGTGGTCTAACTCCAGGACTGTGACTGTCCTGTGTGGTATAACTCCAGGACTGTGACTGTACTGTGTGGTATAACTCCGGGTCTGTGACTGTACTGTGTGTTCTGACACTAGGACTGTGACTGCACTGTGTGGTCTGACTCCAGGACTGTGTCTGTACTGTGTGCTTTAACTCTGGGACTGTGACTGTACTGTGTGGTCTGACTCCGGGACTGTGACTGTCCTGTGTGCTTTAGCTCTGGGACTGTGACTGTACTGTGTGGTCTGACTCCCGGACTGTGACTGTGCTGTGTGGTCTGCCTCTGAGATTGTGATTGTACTGTGTGTTCTGACTCCGAGCCTGTGACTGTACTGTGTGGTCTGACTCCAGGACTGTGACTGTATTGTGTGGTATAACTCTGGGACTATGACTGTGCTGTGTGCAATAACTCCAGGATTGTGATTGTACTGTGTGGTCTGACTCCAGACTGTGATTGTACTGTGTGGTCGGACTCTGGGACTGTGACAGTATTGTGTGGTCTGACTCTGGGACAGTGACTGTACTGTGTGGAATAACTCCAGGACTGTGACTGTACTCTGTGGTCTGACTCCAGGACTGTGACTGTACTGTGTGGTATAACTCCAGGACTGTGACTGTACTGTGTGGTATAACTCCAGGTCTGTGACTGTACTGTGTGGTCTGACTCCAGGACTGTGACTATACTGTGTGGTATAACTCCAGGACTGTGACTGTACTGTGTGATATAACTCCAGGACTGTGACTGTACTGTGTGGTCTGACTCCAGGACTGTGACTGTACTGTGTGTTCTGACACCAGGACTGTGACTGTACTGTGTGGTCAGACTCCAGGACTGTGTCTGTACTGTGTGGTATAACTCCGGGACTGTGACTGTACTGTGTGTTCTGACACCAGGAATGTGACTGTACTGTGTGGTCTGACCCCAGGACTGTGTCTGTACTGTGTGCTTTAACTCCGGGACTGTGACTGTACTGTGTGGTATAACTCCGGGACTGTGACTGTATTGTGTGGTCTGACTACAGGACTGTGACTGTACTGTGTGTTCCGACACCAGGACTGTGACTATACTGTGTGGTATAACTCCAGGACTGTGACTGTACTGTGTGATATAACTCCGGAAATGTGACTGTACTGTGTGATCTGACACAAGGACTGTGATTGCACTGTGTGGTCTGACTCCAGGACTGTGTCTGTACTGTGTGCATTAACTCCTGGACTGTGACTGTACTGTGTGGTCTGACTCCGGGTCTGTGACTGTACTGTGTGCTTTAACTCTGGGACTGTGACTGTACTGTGTGGTCTGACTCCAGGACTGTGACTGTGCTGCGTGGTCTGACTCCGGGATTGTGATTGAACTGTGTGTTCTGACTCCGGGACTGTGGCTGTACTGTGTGGTCTGACTCCAGAACTGTGACTGTACTGGGTGGTATTACTCTGGGAGTATGACTGTACTGTGTGGTATTGCTCCAGGACTGTGACTGTACTGTGTGGTATAACTCCAGGACTGTGACTGTACTGTGTGTTATAACTCCAGGTCTGTGACTGTGCTGTGTGGTCTGACACCAGGACTGTGACTGTAACGTGGTGTCTGACTAGGGGACTGGGACTGTACTGCGTGGAATAACGCTAGGACTGTGACTGTACTGTGTAGTCTGACTCCAGCACTGTGACTGTACTGTGTGGTATAACTCCAGGACAGTGACTGTACTATGTGTTATGACTCCAGGACTGTGACTGTACTGTGTGGTGTAACTCCAGGACTGTGACTGTGTGGCATAACTCCAGGACTGTGACTGTACTGTGTGGTATACCTCCAGGACTGTGACTGTACCGTGTGGTCTGACTCCAGGACTGTGAATGTACTGTGTGGTATGACTCCAGGACTATGACTGTACTGTGTGGTATAACTCCAGGACTGTGACTGTGTGGTATAACTCCAGGACTGTGACTGTACTGTGTGGTATAACTCCAGGACTGTGACTGTACTGTGTGGTCTGACTCCGGGATTGTGACTGTACTGTGTGGTATAACTCCAGGACTGTGACTGTACTGTGCGGAATAACTCCAGGTCTGTGACTGTACTGTGTGGTTTAACTCCAGGACTGTGACTGTACTGTGTGGTATAACTCCGGGAATGTGACTGTACTGTGTGGAATAACTCCAGGACTGTGACTGTATTCTGTGGTCTGACTCCAGGACTGTGACTGTACTGTGTGGTGTAAGTCCTGGACTGTGACTGTACTGTGTGTTATAACACCAGGTCTGTGACTGTTCTGTGTGGTCTGACTCCAGGTCTGTGACTGTACTGTGTGGTCTAACTCCAGGACTGTGACTGTCCTGTGTGGTATAACTCCGGGACTGTGACTGTACTGTGTGGTCTGACTCCAGGACTGCGACTGTACTGTGTGGTCTGACTCCAGGACTGTGACTGTACTGTGTGGTATAACTCCAGGACTGTGACTGTACTGTGTGGTCTGACTCCAGTACTGTGTCTGTACTGTGTGCTTTAACTCCGGGACTGTGACTGTACTGTGTGGTCTGACTCCGGGCCTGTGACTGTACTGTGTGCTTTAGCTCCGGGACTGTGACTGTACTGTGTGGTCTGACTCCAGGACTGTGACTGTGCTGTGTGGTCTGCCTTTGTGATTGTGATTGTACTGTGTGTTCTGACTCCGAGTCTGTGACTGTACTGTGTGGTCTGACTCCAGGACTGTGACTATATTGTGTGGTATAACTCCGGGACTATGACTGTGCTGTGTGCAATAACTCCAGGATTGTGATTGTACTGTGTGGTCTGACTCCAGACTGTGATTGTACTGTGTGGTCTGACTCTGGGACTGTGACAGTAATGTGTGGTCTGACTCTGGGAGTGTGACTGTACTGTGTGGAATAAATCCAGGACTGTGTCTGTACTCTGTGGTCTGACTCCAGGACTGTGACTGTACTGTGTGGTATAACTCCAGGACTGTGACTGTACTGTGTGGTATAACTCCAGGTCTGTGACTGTACTGTGTGGCCTGACTCCAGGACTGTGACTGTACTGTGTGGTATAACTCCAGGACTGTGACTGTACTGTGTGGTATAACTCCAGGACTGTGACTGTACTGTGTGGTCTGACTCCAGGACTGTGACTGTACTGTGTGTTCTGACACCAGGACTGTGACTGTACTGTGTGGTCTGCCTCCAGGACTGTGACTGTACTGTGTGGTATAACTCCAGGACTGTGACTGTACTGTGTGGTATAACTCCAGGTCTGTGACTGTACTGTGTGATATAACTCCGGGACTGTGACTGTACTGTGTAGTCTGACTCCAGGACTGTGACTGTACTGTGTGTTCTGACTCCAGGTCTGTGTCTGTACTGTGTGGTACAACTCCGGGACTGTGACTGTACTGTGTGTTCTGACACCAGGACTTTGACTGTACTTTGCCGTCTGACCCCAGGACTGTGTCTGTACTGTGTGCTTTAACTCCAGGACTGTGACTGTACTGTGTGGTATAACTCCGGGACTGTGACTGTACTGTGTGGTCTGACTACAGGACTGTGACTGTGCTGTGTGTTCCGACACCAGGACTGTGACTGTATTGTGTGGTCTGACTCCAGGACAGTGTCTGTTCTGTGTGGTATAACTCCGGAACTGTGACTGTACTGTGTGTTCTGACACAAGGACTGTGATTGTACTGTGTGGTCTGACTCCAGGACTGTGTCTCTACTGTGTGCATTAACTCCTGGACTGTGACTGTGCTGTGTGGTCTGACTCTGGGCCTGTGACTGTACTGTGTGCTTTAACTCCGGGACTGTGACTGTACTGTGTGGTATAACACCAGGACTGTGACTGTACTGTGTGGTATAACACCAGGACTGTGACTGTCCCTTGTGGTCTGACTCCAGGACTGTGACTGTACTGTGTGGGATGACTCCAAGACTATGACTGTACTGTGTGGTATAACTCCAGGACTGTGACTGTACTGTGTGGTATAACTCCAAGACTGTGACAGTACTGTTTGGTCTGACTGCAGGCCCGTGACTGTACTGTGTGGCCTGACTCCAGGACTGTGACTGTACTGTGTTGTCTGTCTCCATGAGTGTGACTGAACTGTGTGGTATAACTCCATGAGTTTGATTGTACTGTGTGGTCTGACTCCAGGACTGTGACTGTACTATGTGATCTGACTCCAGGACTGTGACTGTACTGTGTGGTCCGACTCCAGGACTGTGATTGTACTGTGTAGTCTGACTCCAGGACTGTGATTGTACTGCATGGTCTGACTCCGGGACCGTGACAGTACTGTGTGGTCTGACTCCAGGACTGTGACTGTACTGTGTGGTCCGACTCCAGGACTGTGATTGTACTGTGTGGTCTGACTCCAAGACTGTGATTGTACTGCATGGTTTGACTCTGGGACTGTGACAGTACTGTGTGGTCTGACTCCAGGGCTGTGACTGTACTGTGTGGTATAACTCCGGGACTGTGACTGTATTGTGTGGTATTACTCCAGGACTGTGACTGTACTGTGTCGTATATCTCCAGGACTGTGACTGTACTGTGTGGAATAACTCCAGGACGGTGACTGTACTCTGTGGTCTGACTCCAGGACTGTGACTGTACTGTGTGGTATAACTCCAGGACTGTGACTGTACTGTGTGGTATAACTCCAGGACTTTGACTGTACTGTGTGGTCTGACTCCAGGACTGTGACTGTACTGTGTGTTCTTACACCAGGACTGTGACTGTACTGTGTGGTCTGACTCCAGGACTCTGTCTGCACTGTGTGGTACAACTCCGGGACTGTGACTGTACTGTCTGTTCTGACACCAGGACTGTGACTGTGTGGCATAACTGCAGGACTGTGACTGTACTGTGTGGTATAACTCCAGGACTGTGACTGTACTGTGTGGTCTGACTCCAGGACTGTGAATGTACTGTGTGGTATGACTCCAGGACTATGACTGTACTGTGTAGTATAACTCCAGGACTGTGACTGTGTGGTATAACTCCAGGACTATGACTGTACTGTGTGGTATTACTCCAGGACTGTGACTGTACTGTGTGGTCTGACTCCGGGATTGCGACTGTACTGTGTGGTATAACACCAGGACTGTGACTGTACTGTGCAGAATAACTCCAGGTCTGTGACTGTACTGTGTGGTGTGACTCCAGGACTGTGACTGTACTGTGTGGTTTAACTCCAGGACTGTGACTGTACTGTGTGGTATAACTCCGGGAATGTGACTGTACTCTGTGGAATAACTCCAGGACGGTGACTGTATTCTGTGGTCTGACTCCAGGACTGTGACTGTACTGTGTGGTATTACTCCAGGACTGTGACTGTACTGTGTGGTCTGACTCCAGGACTGTGACTGTACTGAGTGTTATAACTTCAGGCCTGTGACTGTACTGTGTGGTCTGACTCCAGGACTGTGACTGTAATGTGCGGTCTGACTACGGGACTGGGACTGTACTGCGTGGAATAACGCTAGGACTGTGACTGTACTGTGTAGTCTGACTCCAGCACTGTGACTGTACTGTATGGTATAACTCCGGGACAGTGACTGTACTATGTGTTATGACTCCAGGACTGTGACTGTATTGTGTGGTATAACTCCAGGACTGTGACTGTGTGGCATAACTCCAGGACTGTGACTGTACTGTGTGATATAACTCCAGGACTGTGACTGTACTGTGTGGTCTGACTCCAGGACTGTGAATGTACTGTGTGGTATGACTCCAGGACTATGACTGTACTGTGTGGTATAACTCCAGGACTGTGACTGTGTGGTATAACTCCAGGACTGTGACTGTACTGTGTGGTATAACTCCAGGACTGTGACTGTACTGTGTGGTCTGACTCCGGGATTGTGACTGTACTGTGTGGTGTAACTCCAGGACTGTGACTGTAATGTATGGTCTGACTCCAGGACTGTGACTGTACTGTGTGGTCTGACTCCAGGACCGTGACAGTACTGTGTGGGCTAACACCAGGACTGTGACTGTACTGTGTGGTATGACTCCAGGACTATTACTGTACTGTGTGGTGTAACTCCAGGACTGTGAGTGTACTGTGTGGTATAACTCCAGGAATGTGACTGTACTGTGTGGAATAACTCCAGGACGGCGACTGTACTGTGTGGTGTGACTCCAGGACTGTGACTGTACTCTGTGGTATCTCTCCAGGACTGTGACTGTACTGTGTGGTATAACTCCAGGAATGTGACTGTACTGTGTGGAATAACTCCAGGACGGTGACTGTCCTCTGGGGTCTGTCTCCAGGACTGTGACTGTACTGTGTGGTATAACTCCAGGACTGTGACTGTACTCTGTGGTATTACTGCAGGACTGTGACTGTACTGTGTGGTAAAACTCCACGACTGTGACTGTACTGTGTGGTATAACTCCAGGTCTGTGACTGCACTGTGTGGTATAACTCCGGGACTGTGACTGTACTGTGTGGTCTGACTCCAGGACTATGACTGTACTGTGTGATCTGACACCAGGGCTGTGACTGCACTGTGTGGTCTGAATCCAGGACTGTGTCTGTACTGTGTGCATTAACTCCGGGACTGTGACTGTACTGTGTGGTCTGAATCCGGGACTGTGACTGTAATGTGTGCATTAGCTCCGGGACTGTGACTGTACTGTGTGGTCTGACTCCAGGACTGTGACTGTGCTGTGTGGTATGCCTCTGGGATTGTGGCTGTACTGTGTGTTCTGACTCTGGGACTGTGATTATACTGTGCGGTCTGACTCCAGGACTGTGACTGTACTGTGTGGTATAACTCCGGGACTATGACTGTACTGTTTGCAATAAGTCCAGGACTGTGATTGTACTGTGTGGTCTTACTCCAGACTGTGATTGCACTGTGTGGTATAACTCCGGGACTGTGACTGTAATGTGTGGTCTGACTCCAGGACCGTGACTGTACTGTGTGGTCTGACTCCAGGACTGTGACTGTACTGTGTGGCCTGACTCTGGGACTGTGACAGTACTGTGTGGTCTGACTCCGGGTCTGTGACTGTACTGCGTGGAATCACTCCAGGATTGTGACTGTACTCTGTGGTCTGACCCCAGGACTGTGACTGTATTGTGTGGTGTAACTCCGGGACTGTGACTGTACTGTGTGGTATTACTCCAGGACTGTGACTGTACTGTGTGGTATAACTCCAGGACTGTGACTGTACTGTGTGGTATAAGTCCAGGTCTGTGACTGTACTGTGTGGTCTGACTCCAGGACTGTGACTGTAATGTGCAGTATAACTCCAGGACTGTGACTGTACTGTGTGGTATAACTCCGGGACTGTGTCTGTACTGTGATATTACACCAGGACTGTGACTGTACTGTGTGGTATAACTCCAGGTCTGTGACTGTCCTGTGTGGTATAACTCCAGGTCTGTGACTGTACTGTGTGGTCTGTCTCCAGGTCTGTGACTGTAATGTGCGGTCTGACTACGAGACTGGGACTCTACTGTGTGGAATAACTCCAGGACTGTGACTGTACTGTGTAGTCTGACTCCAGCACTGTGACTCCGGGACTGTGACTGTACAGTGTGGTATGACTCCTGGCTGTGACTGTACTGTGTGGTATAACTCCAGGACTGTGACTGACTGGCATAACTCCAGGAATGTGACTGTACTGTGTGATATAACTCAAGGACGGTCACTGTACTGTGTGGACTGACTCCAGGACTGTGAATGTACTGTGTGATATGACTCCAGGACAATGACTGTACTGTGTTGTATAACTCCAGAACTGTGACTGTGCGGCATAACTTCAGGACTGTGACTGTACTGTGTGGTATAACTGCAGGACTGTGTCTGTACTGTGTGGTCTGACTCCAGGATTGTGACTGTACTGTGTGGTATATCTCCAGGACTGTGACTGTACTGTGTGGTATAACTCCAGGACTGTGACTGTACTGTGTGGTATAACACCAGCACTGTGACTGTACCTTGTGGTCTGACTCCAGGACTGTGACTGTACTGTGTGGTATGACTCCAGGATTATGACTGTACTGTGTGGTATAACTACAGGACTGTGACTGTACTGTGTGGTATAACTCCAAGACTGTGACAGTACTGTTTGGTCTGACTGCAGGCCCGTGACTGTACTGTGTGGCCTGACTCCAGGACTGTGACTGTACTGTGTTGTCTGTCTCCAGGAGTGTGACTGAACTGTGTGGTATAACACCATGAGTTTGATTGTACTGTGTGGACTGACTCCAGGACTGTGACTGTACTATGTGATCTGACTCCAGGGCTGTGACTGTACTGTGTGGTCCGACTCCAGGACTGTGATTGTACTGTGTAGTCTGACTCCAGGACTGTGATTGTACTGCATGGTCTGACTCCGGGACCGTGACAGTACTGTGTGGTCTGACTCCAGGACTGTGACTGTACTGTGTGGTCCGACTCCAGGACTGTGATTGTACTGTGTGGTCTGACTCCAAGACTGTGATTGTACTGCATGGTCTGTCTCTGGGACTGTGACAGTACTGTGTGGTCTGACTCCAGGGCTGTGACTGTACTGTGTGGTATAACTCCGGGACTGTGACTGTATTGTGTGGTATTACTCCAGGACTGTGAATGTACTTTGTCGTATAACTCCAGGACTGTGACTGTACTGTGTGGAATAACTCCAGGACGGTGACTGTACTCTGTAGTCTGACTCCAGGACTGTGACTGTACTGTGTGGTATAACTCCGGGACTGTGACTGTACTGTGTGTTATTACTCCAGGACTGTGACTGTACTGTGTGGTATATCTCCATGACTGTGACTGTACTGTGTGGTATAACTCCAGGTCTGTGACTGCACTGTGTGGTCTGACTCCAGGACTGTGACTGTACTGTGTGGTCTAACTCCAGGACTGTGACTGTACTGTGTGGTATAAATCCAGGACTGTGACTGTACTGTGTGGTCTGACTCCAGGACTGTGACTGTACTGTGTGTTCTTACACCAGGACTGTGACTGCACTGTGTGGTCTGACTCCAGGACTGTGTCTGTACTGTGTGGTATAACTCCGGGACTGTGACTGCACTGTCTGTTCTGACACCAGGACTGTGACTGTACTGTTTGGTCTGACTCCAGGACTGTGTCTGTACTGTGTGCTTTAACTCCGGGACTGTGACTGTCCTGTGTGTTCTGACTCCGGGACTGTGACTGTACTGTGTGCTCTGACTCCAGGACTGTGACTGTGCTGTGTGGTCTGACTCCAGGATTGTGACTGTACTGTGTGTTCTGACTCCGGGAATGTGACTGAACTGTGTGGTCTGACTCCAGGACTGTGACTGTACTGTGTGGTATAACTCTGGGACTATGACTGTACTGTGTGGAATAACTCCAAGGCTGTGACTGTACTGTGTGGTCTGAATCCAGACTGTGATTGTACTGTGTGGTATAACTCCGGGACTGTGACTGTAATGTGTGGTCTGACTCCAGGACTGTGAGTGTACTGTGTGGTCTGACTCCAGGTCTGTGACTGGACTGTTTGGTCTGACTCTGGGACTGTGACAGTACTGTGTGGTCTGACTCCAGGACTGTGACTGTACTGTGTGGTATAACTCCGGGACTATGACTGTACTGTGTGGTATTACTCCAGGACTGTGACTGTACTGTGTGGTATAACTCCAGGACTGTGACTGTACAGTGTGGGATAACTCCAGGTCTGTGACTGTACTGTGTGGTCTGACTCCAGAACTGTGACTGTAATGTGCTGTCTGACTATGGTACTGCGACTGTACTGTGTGGAATAACTCCAGGACTGTGACTGTACTGTGTAGTCTGACTCCAGCACTGTGACTGTACTGTGTGGTATAACTCTGTGACAGTGACTGTACTGTGTGTTATGACTCCAGGACTGTGACTGTACTGTGTGGTATAACTTCAGGACTGTGACTGTGTGGCATAACTCCAGGACTGTGACTGTACTGTGTGGTATAACTCCAGAACTGTGACTGTACTGTCTGGTCTGACTGCAGGGCTGTGAATGTACTGTGTGGTGTGACTCCAGGCCTATGACTGTACTGTGTGGTATAACTCCAGGACTGTGACTGTGTGGCATATCTCCAGGACTGTGACTGTACTGTGTGGTATAACTCCAGGTCTGTGACTGTATTGTGTGGTCTGACTCTGGGATTGTGACTGTACTGTGTGTTATAACTCCAGGACTGTGACTGTAATGTGTGGTCTGACTCCAGGACAGTGACTGTACTGTGTGGGCTGACACCAGGACCGTGACAGTACTGTGTGGTCTGACTCCAGGACTGTGACTTTACTCTGTGGTCTGACTCCAGGACCGTCACTGTACTGTGTGGTATATCTCTGGGACTGTGACTGTACTGTGTGGTATTACTCCAGGACTGTGACTGTACTTTGTGGTATAAATCCAGGTCTGTGACTGTACTGTGTGGTCTGACTGCAGGACTGTGACTGTACTGTGTGGTATAACTCCAGGACTGTGACTGTACTGTGTGGTATAACTCCTGGACTGTGACTGTACTGTGTGGAATAACTCCATGACGGTGACTGTACTCTGTGGTCTGACTCCAGGACTGTGACTGTACTGTGTGGCATAACTCTGCAACTGTGACTGTACCATGTGGTATTACTCCAGGACTGTGACTGTACTGTGTGGTATATCTCCAGGACTGTGACTGTACTGTGTGGTATAACTCCAGGTCTGTGACTGTACTGTGTGGTCTGACTCCAGGACTGTGACTGTACTGTGTGCTCTAACTCCAGGACTGTGACTGTACTGTGTGGTATAACTCTGGGACTGTGACTGTACTGTGTGGTCTGACTCCAGGACTGTGACTGGACTGTGTGTTCTGACACCAGGACTGTGACTGTACTGTGTAGTCTGACTCCAGGACTGTGTCTGTACTGTGTGGTATAACTCGGGGACTGTGACTGTGCTGTGTGTTCTGACACCAGGACTGTGACTGTACTGTTTGGTCTGACTCCAGGACTGTGTCTGTACTGTGTGGTATAACTCCGGGACTGTGACTGTACTGTGTGTTCTGACACCAGGACTGTGAATGTACTGTGCGGTCTGACTCCAGGACTGTGTCTGTACTGTGTGCTTTAACTCTGGGACTGTGACTGTACTGTGTGTTCTGACTCCGGGACTGTGAATGTACTGTGAGCTTTAACACCAGGACTGTGACTGTACTGTGTGGTCTGACTCCAGCACTGTGACTGTGCTGTGTGGTCTGAGTCCAGGATTGTGATTGTACTGTGTGTTCTGACTCCGGGACTGGGACTGTACTGTGTGGTCTGACTCCAGGACTGTGACTGTACTGTGTGGTATAACTCCGGGACTGTGACTGTATTGTGTGGTATTACACCAGGACTGTGACTGTACTGTGTGGTATAACTCCAGGACTGTGACTGTCCTGTGTGATATAACTCCAGGTCTGTGACTGTACTGTCTGGTCTGTCTCCAGGTCTGTGACTGTAATGTGCGGTCTGGCTACGCGACTGGGACTGTACTGTGTGGAATAACTCCAGGACTGTGACTGTACTGTGTAGTCTGACTCCAGCACTGTGAATGTACTGTGTGGTATGACTCCAGGACTATGACTGTACTGTGTGGTATAACTCGAGAACTGTGACTGTGTGGCATAACTTCAGGACTGTGACTGTACTGTGTGGTATAACTCCAGGACTTTGACTGTGCTGTGTGGTCTGAATCCGGGATTGTGACTGTACTGTGTGGTATATCTCCAGGACTGTGACTGTAATGTGTGGTCTGACTCCATGACTGTGACTGTACTGTGTGGTCTGACTCCCGGTCTGTGACTGTACTGTGTGGTCTGAACCTGGGACTGTGACAGGACTGTGTGGTCTGACTCCAGGACTGTGACTGCACTGTGTGGTTTAACTCTGGGACTATGACTGTACTGTGTGGTATTACTCCAGGACTGTGACTGTACTGTGTGGTATAACTCCAGGAATGTGACTGTACAGTGTGGTATAACTCAAGGTCTGTGACAGTGTTGTGTGGTCTGACTCCAGAACTGTGACTGTAATGTGCGGTCTGACCATGGTACTGGAACTGTACTGTGTGGAATAACTCCAGGACTGTGACTGTACTGTGTAGTCTGACTCCAGCACTGTGACTGTACTGTGTGGTATAACTCTGGGACAGTGACTGTACTGTGTGTTATGACTCCAGCACTGTGACTGTGCTGTGTGGTCTGACTCCAGGATTGTGATTGTAATGTGTGTTCTGACTCCAGTACTGGGACTGTACTGTGTGGTCTGACTCCAGGACTGTGACTATACTGTGTGGTATAACTCCGGGACTGTGACTGTACTCTGTGGTATTACACCAGGACTGTGACTGTACTGTGTGGTATAACTCCAGGACTGTGACTGTCCTGTGTGGTATAACTCCAGGTCTGTGACTGTACTGTGTGGTCTGTCTCCAGGTCTGTGACTGTAATGTGCAGTCTGGCTATGAGACTGGGACTGTACTGTGTGTAATAACTCCAGGACTGTGACTGTACTGTGTAGTCTGACTCCAGCACTGTGACTCCGGGACAGTGACTGTACTGTGTGGTATGACTCCTGACTGTGACTGTACTGTGTGGTATAACTCCAGGACTGTCACTGTACTGTGTGGACTGACTCCAGGACTATGAATGCACTGTGTGGTATGACTCCAGGACTATGACTGTACTGTGTGGTATAACTCGAGAACTGTGACTGTGTGGCATAACCTCAGGACTGTGACTGTACTGTGTGGTATAACTCCAGCACTGTGACTGTACTGTGTGGTCTGACTCCGGGATTGTGACTGTACTGTGTGGTATATCTCCAGGACTGTGACTGTAATGTGTGGTCTGACTCCATGACTGTGACTGTACTGTGTGGTCTGACTCTGGGACTGTGACAGTACTGTGTGGTCTGACTCCAGGACTGTGACTGCACTGTGTGGTATAACTCCGGGACTATGACTGTACTGTGTGGTATTACTCCAGGACTGTGACTGTACTGTGTGGTAAAACTCCAGGCCTGTGACTGTACTGTGTGGTCTGACTCATGGACTGTGACTGTACTGTGTGATATAACTCCAGGACAGTGACTGTACTGTGTGGTATAACTCCTGGACTGTGACTGTACTGTGTGGAATAACTCCATGACGGTGACTGTACTCTGTGGTCTGACTCCAGGACTGTGACTGTACTGTGTGGTATAACTCTGGGACTGTGACTGTACCGTGTGGTATTACTCCACGACTGTGACTTTACTGTGTGGTATATCTCCAGGACTGTGACTCTACTGTGTGGTATAACTCCAGGTCTGTGACTGTACTGTGTGCTCTAACTCCAGGACTGTGACTGTACTGTGTGGTCTGACTCCAGGACTGTGTCTGTACTGTGTGGTATAACTCGGGGACTGTGACTGTACTGTGTGTTCTGACACCAGGACTGTGACTGTACTGTTTGGTCTGACTCCAGGACTGTCTCTATGTTGTGTGGTATAACTCCGGGACTGTGACTGTACTGTGTGTTCTGACACCAGGCCTGTGACTGTACTGTGCGGTCTGACTCCAGGACTGTGCCTGTACTGTGTGCTTTAACTCTGGGACTATGACTGTACTGTGTGTTCTGACTCCGGGACTGTGAATGTACTGTGTGCTTTAACTCCAGGACTGTGACTGTACTGTGTGGTCTGACTCCAGCACTGTGACTGTGCTGTGTGGTCTGACTCCAGCATTGTGATTGTAATGTGTGTTCTGACTCCGGTACTGGGACTGTACTGTGTGGTCTGACTCCAGGACTGTGACTGTACTGTGTGGTATAACTCCGGGACTGTGACTGTACTGTGTGGTATTACACCAGGACTGTGACTGTACTGTGTGGTATAACTCCAGGACTGTGACTGTCCTGTGTGGTATAACTCCAGGTCTGTGACTGTACTGTGTGGTCTGTCTCCAGGTCTGTGACTGTAATGTGCGGTCTGGCTACGAGACTGGGACTGTACTGTGTGGAATAACTCCAGGACTGTGACTGTACTGTGTCGTCTGACTCCAGCTCTGTGACTCCGGGACTGTGACTGTACTGTGTGGTATGACTCCTGACTGTGACTGTACTGTGTGGCATAACTCCAGGACTGTCACTGTACTGTGTGGACTGACTCCAGGACTATGAATGTACTGTGTGGTATGACTCCAGGACTATGACTGTACTGTGTGGTATAACTCGAGAACTGTGACTGTGTGGCATAACTTCAGGACTGTGACTGTACTGTGTGGTATAACTCCAGCACTGTGACTGTACTGTGTGGTCTGACTCCGGGTTTGTGACTGTACTGTGTGGTATATCTCCAGGACTGTGACTGTACTGTGTGGTCTGACTCTGGGACTGTGACAGTACTGTGTGGTCTGACTCCAGGACTGTGACTGTACTGTATGGTATAACTCCGGGACTATGACTGTACTGTGTGGTATTACTCCAGGACTGTGACTGTACTGTGTGGTATAACTCCAGGACTGTGACTGTACAGTGTGGTATAACTCCAGGTCTGTGACAGTGCAGTGTGGTCTGACTCCAGAACTGTGACTGTAATGTGCGGTCTGACCATGGTACTGGGACTGTACTGTGTGGATTAACTCCAGGACTGTGACTGTACTGTGTCGTCTGACTCCAGCACTGTGACTGTACTGTGTGGTATAACTCTGGGACAGTGACTGTACTGTGTGTTATGACTCCAGGACTGTGACTGTACTGTGTGGTATAACTCCAGGACTGTGACTGTGTGGCATAACTCCAGGACTGTGACTGTACTGTGTGGTATAACTCCAGGACTGTGACTGTCCTGTGTGGTATAACTCCAGGTCTGTGATTGTACTGTGTGGTCTGTCTCCAGGTCTGTGACTGTAATGTGCGGTCTGGCTACGAGACTGGGACTGTACTGTGTGGAATAACTCCAGGACTGTGACTGTACTGTGTAGTCTGACTCCAGCACTGTGACTCCGGGACAGTGACTGTACTGTGTGGTATGACTCCTGACTGTGACTGTACTGTGTGGTATTACTCCAGGACTGTCACTGTACTGTGTGGACTGACTCCAGGACTGTGAATGTACTGTGTGGTATGACTCCAGGACAGTGACTGTACTGTGTGGGCTGACTCCAGGACTGTGACTGTACTCTGTGGTCTGACTCCAGGACCGTCACTGTACTGTGTGGTATAACTCTGGGACTGTGACTGTACTGTGTGTTCTGACTCCGGGACTGTGAATGTACTGTGTGCTTTCACTCCAGGACTGTCACTGTACTGTGTGGTCTGACTCCAGCACTGTGACTGTGCTGTGTGGTCTGACTCCAGCATTGTGATTGTACTGCGTGTTCTGACTCCGGGACTGGGACTGTACTGTGTGGTATTACTCCAGGACTGTGACTGTACTTTGTGGTATAAATCCAGGTCTGTGACTGTACTGTGTGGTATAACTCCTGGACTGTGACTGTACTGTGTGGAATAACTCCATGACGGTGACTGTACTCTGTGGTCTGACTCCAGGACTGTGACTGTACTGTGTGGTATAACTCTGCGACTGTGACTGTACTGTATGGTATTACTCCAGGACTGTGACTGTACTTTGTGGTATAAATCCAGGTCTGTGACTGTACTGTGTGGTCTGACTCCAGGACTGTGACTGTACTGTGTGGTATAACTCCAGGACTGTGACTGTACTGTGTGGTATAACTCCTGGACTGTGACTGTACTGTGTGGAATAACTCCATGACGGTGACTGTACTCTGTGGTCTGACTCCAGGACTGTGACTGTACTGTGTGGTATAACTCTGCGACTGTGACTGTACCGTGTGGTATTACTCCAGGACTGTGACTGTACTGTGTGGTCTGACTCCAGGACTGTGACTGTACTGTCTGGTCTGACTGCAGGACTGTGAATATACTGTGTGGTGTGACTCCAGGCCTATGACTGTACTGTGTGGTATAACTCCAGGACTGTGACTGTGTGGCATATCTCCAGGACTGTGACTGTACTGTGTGGTATAACTCCAGGTCTGTGACTGTAATGTGTGGTCTGACTCCAGGACTGTGACTATACTGTGTGCTCTAACTCCAGGACTGTGACTGTACTGTGTGGTATAACTCCGGGACTGTGACTGTACTGTGTGGTCTGACTCCAGGACTGTGACTGGACTGTGTGTTCTGACACCAGGACTGTGACTGTACTGTGTAGTCTGACTCCAGGACTGTGTCTGTACTGTGTGGTATAACTCGGGGACTGTGACTGTACTGTGTGTTCTGACACCAGGACTGTGACTGTACTGTTTGGTCTGACTCCAGGACTGTGTCTGTACTGTGTGGTATAACTCCGGGACTGTGACTGTACTGCGTGTTCTGACACCAGGACTGTGAATGTACTGTGCGGTCTGACTCCAGGACTGTGTCTGTACTGTGTGCTTTAACTCTGGGACTGTGACTGTACTGTGTGTTCTGACTCCGGGACTGTGAATGTACTGTGTGCTTTAACTCCAGGACTGTGACTGTACTGTGTGGTCTGACTCCAGCACTGTGACTGTGCTGTGTGGTCTGAGTCCAGGATTGTGATTGTACTGTGTGTTCTGACTCCGGGACTGGGACTGTACTGTGTGGTCTGACTCCAGGACTGTGACTGTACTGTGTGGTATAACTCCGGGACTGTGACTGTATTGTGTGGTATTACACCAGGACTGTGACTGTACTGTGTGGTATAACTCCAGGACTGTGACTGTCCTGTGTGATATAACTCCAGGTCTGTGACTGTACTGTGTGGTCTGTCTCCAGGTCTGTGACTGTAATGTGCGGTCTGGCTACGCGACTGGGACTGTACTGTGTGGAATAACTCCAGGACTGTGACTGTACTGTGTAGTCTGACTTCAGCACTGTGACTCTGGGACAGTGACTGTACTCTGTGGTATAACTCCTGACTGTGACTGTACTGTGTGGTATAACTCCAGGACTGTCACTGTACTGTGTGGACTGACTCCAGGACTGTGAATATACTGTGTGGTATGACTCCAGGACTATGACTGTACTGTGTGGTATAACTCGAGAACTGTGACTGTGTGGCATAACTTCAGGACTGTGACTGTACTGTGTGGTATAACTCCAGAACTTTGACTGTACTGTGTGGTCTGAATCCGGGATTGTGACTGCACTGTGTGGTATATCTCCAGGACTGTGACTGTAATGTGTGGTCTGACTCCATGACTGTGACTGTACTGTGTGGTCTGACTCCCGGTCTGTGACTGTACTGTGTGGTCTGACCCTGGGACTGTGACAGTAATGTGTGGTCTGACTCCAGGGCTGTGACTGCACTGTGTGGTTTAACTCCAGGACTATGACTGCACTGTGTGGTATTACTCCAGGACTGTGACTGTACTGTGTGGTATAACTCCAGGACTGTGACTGTACAGTGTGGTATAACTCAAGGTCTGTAACAGTGGTGTGTGGTCTGACTCCAGAACTGTGACTGTAATGTGCGGTCTGACCATGGTACTGGAACTGTACTGTGTGGAATAACTCCAGGTCTGTGACTGTATTGTGTAGTCTGACTCCAGCACTGTGACTGTACTGTGTGGTATAACTCTGGGACAGTGGCTGTACTGTGTGTTATAACTCCAGGACTGTGACTGTACTGTGTGGTATGACTCCAGGACTGTGACTGTGTGGCATAACTACAGGACTGTGACTGTACTGTGTGGTATAACTCCAGAACTGTGACTGTACTGTCTGGTCTGACTGCAGGACTGTGAATGTACTGTGTGGTGTGACTCCATGCCTATGACTGTACTGTGTGGTATAACTCCAGGACTGTGACTGTGTGGCATATCTCCAGGACTGTGACTGTACTGTGTGGTATAACTCCAGGTCTGTGACTGTACTGTGTGGTCTGACTCTGGGATTGTGACTGTACTGTGTGGTATAACTCCAGGACTGTGACTGTAATGTGTGGTCTGACTCCAGGACAGTGACTGTACTGTGTGGGTTGACACCAGGACCGTGACAGTACTGTGTGGTCTGACTCCAGGGCAGTGACTGTACTCTGTGGTCTGACTCCAGGACCGTCACTGTACTGTGTGGTATAACTCTGGGACTGTGACTGTACTGTGTGGTATTACTCCAGGACTGTGACTGTACTTTGTGGTATAAATCCAGGTCTGTGACTGTACTGTGTGGTCTGACTCCAGGGCTGTGACTGCACTGTGTGGTATAACTCCAGGACAGTGATTGTACTGTGTGGTCAAACTCCAGGACTCTGACTGTACTGTGTGGAATAACTCCATGACGGTGACTGTACTCTGTGGTCTGACTCCAGGACTGTGACTGTACTGTGTGGTCTGTCTCCAGGTCTGTGACTGTAATGTGCTGTCTGGCTACGCGACTGGGACTGTACTGTGTGGAATAACTCCAGGACTGTGACTGTACTGTGTAGTCTGACTCCAGCACTGTGACTCCGGGACAGTGACTGTACTCTGTGGTATGACTCCTGACTGTGACTGTACTGTGTGGTATAACTCCAGGACAGTCACTGTACTGTGTGGTTTAACTCTGGGACTGTGACTGTACTGTGTGGTATTACTCCAGGACTGTGACTGTACTTTGAGGTATAAATCCAGGTCTGTGACTACTGTGTGGTCTGACTCCAGGGATGTGACTGTACTGTGTGGTCTAACTCCAGGACAGTGACTGTACTGTGTGGTATAACTCCTGGACTGTGACTGTACTGTGTGGAATAACTCCATGACGGTGATTGCACTCTGTGGTCTGACTCCAGGACTGTGACTGTACTGTGTGGTATAACTCTGGGACTGTGACTGTACCGTGTGGTATTACTCCAGGACTGTGACTGTATTGTGTGGTATATCTCCAGGACTGTGACTGTACTGTGTGGTATAACTCCAGGTCTGTGACTGTACTGTGTGGTCTGACTCCAGGACTGTGACTGTACTGTGTGCTCTAACTCCAGGACTGTGACTGTACTGTGTGGTCTGACTCCAGCACTGTGACTGTGCTGTGTGGTCTGACTCCAGGATTGTGATTGTACTTTGTGTTCTGACTCTGGGACTGGCACTGTACTGTGTGGTCTGACTCCAGGACTGTGACTGTACTGTGTGCTCCAACTCCAGGACTGTGACTGTACTGTGTGGTATAACTCCGGGACTGTGACTGTACTGTGTGGTCTGACTCCAGGACTGTGACTGGACTGTGTGTTCTGACACCAGGACTGTGACTGTACTGTGTAGTCTGACTCCAGGACTGTGTCTGTACTGTGTGGTATAACTCGGGGACTGTGACTGTACTGTGTGTTCTGACACCAGGACTGTGATTGTACTGTGCGGTCTGACTCCAGGACTGTGTCTGTACTGTGTGCTTTAACTCTGGGACTGTGACTGTACTGTGTGTTCTGACTCCGGGACTGTGAATGTACTGTGTGCTTTAACTCCAGGACTGTGACTGTACTGTGTGGTCTGACTCCAGCACTGTGACTGTGCTGTGTGGTCTGAGTCCAGGATTGTGATTGTACTGTGTGTTCTGACTCCGGGACTGGGACTGTACTGTGTGGTCTGACTCCAGGACTGTGACTGTACTGTGTGGTATAACTCCGGGACTGTGACTGTATTGTGTGGTATTACACCAGGACTGTGACTGTACTGTGTGGTATAACTCCAGGACTGTGACTGTCCTGTGTGATATAACTCCAGGTCTGTGACTGTAATGTGTGGTCTGGCTACGCGACTGGGACTGTCCTGTGTGGAATAACTCCAGGACTGTGACTGCACTGTGTAGTCTGACATCAGCACTGTGACTCTGGGACAGTGACTGTACTCTGTGGTATAACTCCTGACTGTGACTGTACTGTGTGGTATAACTCCAGGACTGTCACTGTACTGTCTGGTCTGACTGCAGGACTGTGAATGTACTGTGTGGTGTGACTCCATGCCTATGACTGTACTGTGTGGTATAACTCCAGGACTGTGACTGTGTGGCCTATCTCCAGGACTGTGACTGTACTGTGTGGTATAACTCCAGGTCTGTGACTGTACTGTGTGGTCTGACTCTGGGATTGTGACTGTACTGTGTGGTTTAACTCCAGGACTGTTACTGTAATGTGTGGTCTGACTCCAGGACAGTGACTGTACTGTGTGGGCTGACACCAGGACCGTGACAGTACTGTGTGGTCTGACTCCAGGGCAGTGACTGTACTCTGTGGTCTGACTCCAGGACCGTCACTGTACTGTGTGGTATAACTCTGGGACTGTGACTGTACTGTGTGGTATTACTCCAGGACTGTGACTGTACTTTGTGGTATAAATCCAGGTCTGTGACTGTACTGTGTGGTCTGACCCCAGGGCTGTGACTGTACTGTGTGGTATAACTCCAGGACAGTGATTGTACTGTGTGGTCTAACTCCAGGACTCTGACTGTACTGTGTGGAATAACTCCATGACGGTGACTGTACTCTGTGGTCTGACTCCAGGACTGTGACTGTACTGTGTGGTCTGTCTCCAGGTCTGTGACTGTAATGTGCTGTCTGGCTACGCGACTGGGACTGTACTGTGTGGAATAACTCCAGGACTGTGACTGTACTGTGTAGTCTGACTCCAGCACTGTGACTCCGGGACAGTGACTGTACTCTGTGGTATGACTCCTGACTGTGACTGTACTGTGTGGTATAACTCCAGGACAGTCACTGTACTGTGTGGTATAACTCTGGGACTGTGACTGTACTGTGTGGTATTACTCCAGGACTGTGCCTGTACTTTGTGGTATAAATCCAGGTCTGTGACTGTACTGTGTGGTCTGACTCCAGGGATGTGACTGTACTGTGTGGTCTAACTCCAGGACAGTGACTGTACTGTGTGGTATAACTCCTGGACTGTGACTGTACTGTGTGGAATAACTCCATGACGGTGATTGTACTCTGTGGTCTGACTCCAGGACTGTGACTGTACTGTGTGGTATAACTCTGGGACTGTGACTGTACCGTGTGGTATTACTCCAGGACTGTGACTGTATTGTGTGGTATATCTCCAGGACTGTGACTGTACTGTGTGGTATAACTCCAGGTCTGTGACTGTACTGTGTGGTCTGACTCCAGGACTGTGACTGTACTGTGTGCTCTAACTCCAGGACTGTGACTGTTCTGTGTGGTCTGACTCCAGGACTGTGTCTGTACTGTGTGGTATAACTCGGGGACTGTGACTGTACTGTGTGTTCTGACACCAGGACTGTGACTGTACTGTGTGGTCTGACTCCAGGACTGTGTCTGTACTGTGTGCTTTAACTCTGGGACTGTGACTGTACTGTGTATTCTGACTCCGGGACTGTGAATGTACTGTGTGCTTTAACTCCAGGAGTGTGACTGTACTGTGTGGTCTGACTCCAGCACTGTGACTGTGCTGTGTGGTCTGACTCCAGGATTGTGATTGTACTGTGTGTTCTGACTCTGGGACTGGCACTGTACTGTGTGGTCTGACTCCAGGACTGTGACTGTACTGTGTGTTATAACTCCGGGACTGTGACTGTACTGTGTGGTATTACACCAGGACTGTGACTGTACTGTGTGGTATAACTCCAGGACTGTGACTGTCCTGTGTGGTATAACGCCAGGTCTGTGACTGTACTCTGTGGTCTGTCTCCAGGTCTGTGACTGTAATGTGCGGTCTGGCTACGAGACTGGGACTGTACTGTGTGGAATAACTCCAGGACTGTGACTGTACTGTGTAGTCTGACTCCAGCACTTTGACTCCGGGACAGTGACTGTACTGTGTGGTATGACTCCTGACTGTGACTGTACTGTGTGGTATAACTCCAGGACTGTCACTGTACTGTGTGGGCTGATTCCAGGACTGTGAATGTACTGTTTGGTATGACTCCAGGACTATGACTGTCCTGTGTGGTATAGCTCGAGAACTGTGACTGTGTGGCATAACTTCAGGACTGTGACTGTACTGTGTGGTATATCTCCAGCACTGTGACTGTACTGTGTGGTCTGACTCCGGGATTGTGACTGTACTGTGTGGTGTATCTCCAGGACTGTGACTGTAATGTGTGGTCTGACTCCATGACTGTGACTGTACTGTGTGGTCTGACTCCAGGTCTGTGACTGAACTGTGTGGTCTGACTCTGGGACTGTGACAGTACTGTGTGGTCTGACTCCAGGACTGTGACTGCACTGTGTGGTATAACTCCGGGACTATGACTGTACTGTGTGGTATTACTCCAGGACTGTGACTGTACTGTGTGGTATAACTCCAGGTCTGTGACTGTACTGTGTGGTCTGACTCATGGACTGTGACTGTACTGTGTGGTATAACTCCAGGACAGTGACTGTACTGTGTGGTATAACTCCTGGACTGTGACTGTACTGTGTGGAATAACTCCATGACGGTGACTGTACTCTGTGGTCTGACTCCAGGACTGTGACTGTACTGTGTGGTATAACTCTGGGACTGTGACTGTACCGTGTGGTATTACTCCAGGACTGTGACTGTACTGTGTGGTATATCTCCAGGACTGTGACTGTACTGTGTGGTATAACTCCAGGTCTGTGACTGTACTGTGTGGTCTGACTCCAGGACTGTGACTGTACTGTGTGCTCTAACTCCAGGACTGTGACTGTACTGTGTGGTCTGACTCCAGGACTGTGTCTGTACTGTGTGGTATAACTCGGGGATTGTAACTGTACTGTGTGTTCTGACACCAGGACTGTGACTACTGTTTGGTCTGACTCCAGGACTGTCTCTATGTTGTGTGGTATAACTCCGGGACTGTGACTGTACTGTGTGTTCTGACTCCGGGACTGTGAATGTACTGTGTGCTTTAACTCCAGGACTGTGACTGTACTGTGTGGTCTGACTCCAGCTCTGGGACTGTGCTGTGTGGTCTGACTCCAGGATTGTGATTGCAATGTGTGTTCTGACTCCGGTACTGGGACTGTACTGTGTGGTCTGACTCCAGGACTGTGACTATACTGTGTGGTATAACTCCGGGACTGTGACTGTACTGTGTGGTATTACACCAGGACTGTGACTGTACTGTGTGGTTTAACTCCAGGACTGTGACTGTCCTGTGTGGTAGAACTCCAGGTCTGTGACTGTACTGTGTGGTCTGTCTCCAGGTCTGTGACTGTAATGTGCAGTCTGGCTACGAGACTGGGACTGTACTGTGTGGAATAACTCCAGGACTGTGACTGTACTGTGTAGTCTGACTCCAGCACTGTGACTCCGGGACACTGACTGTACTGTGTGGTATGACTCCTGACTGTGACTGTACTGTGTGGTATAACTCCAGGACTGTCACTGTACTGTGTGGACTGACTCCAGGACTATGAATGCACTGTGTGGTATGACTCCAGGACTATGACTGTACTGTGTGGTATAACTCGAGAACTGTGGCTGTGTGGCATAACTTCAGGACTGTGACTGTACTGTGTGGTATAACTCCAGCACTGTGACTGTACTGTGTGGTCTGTCTCCGGGATTGTGACTGTACTGTGTGGTATATCTCCAGGACTGTGACTGTAATGTGTGGTCTGACTCCATGACTGTGACTGTACTGTGTGGTCTGACTCCAGGACTGTGACTGCACTGTGTGGTATAACTCCGGGACTATGACTGTACTGTGTGGTATTACTCCAGGACTGTGACTGTACTGTGTGGTAAAACTCCAGGTCTGTGACTGTACTGTGTTGTCTGACTCATGGACTGTGACTGTACTGTGTGGTATAACTCCAGGACAGTGACTGTACTGTGTGGTATAACTCCTGGACTGTGACTGTACTGTGTGGAATAACTCCATGACCGTGACTGTACTCTGTGGTCTGACTCCAGGACTGTGACTGTACTGTGTGGTATAACTCTGGGACTGTGACTGTACCGTGTGGTATTACTCCAGGACTGTGACTGTACTGTGTGGTATATCTCCAGGACTGTGACTGTACTGTGTGGTATAACTCCAGGTCTGTGACTGTACTGTGTGGTCTGACTCCAGGACTGTGACTGTACTGTGTGCTCTAACTCCAGGACTGTGACTGTACTGTGTGGTCTGACTCCAGGACTGTGTCTGTACTGTGTGGTATAACTCGGGGACTGTGACTGTACTGTGTGTTCTGACACCAGGACTGTGACTGTACTGTTTGGTCTGACTCCAGGACTGTCTCTATGTTGTGTGGTATAACTCCGGGACTGTGACTGTACTGTGTGTTCTGACACCAGGACTGTGACTGTACTGTGCGGTCTGACTCCAGGACTGTGTCTGTACTTTGTGCTTTAACTCTGGGACTATGACTGTACTGTGTGTTCTGACTCCGGGACTGTGAATGTACTGTGTGCTTTAACTCCAGGACTGTGACTGTACTGTGTGGTCTGACTCCAGCACTGTGACTGTGCTGTGTGGTCTGACTCCAGGATTGTGATTGTAATGTGTGTTCTGACTCCGGTACTGGGACTGTTCTGTGTGGTCTGACTCCAGGATTGTGACTGTACTGTGTGGTATAACTCCGGGACTGTGACTGTACTGTGTGGTATTACACCAGGACTGTGACTGTACTGTGTGGTATAACTCCAGGACTGTGACTGTCCTGTGTGGTATAACTCCAGGTCTGTGACTGTACTGTGTGGTCTGTCTCCAGGTCTGTGACTGTAATGTGCGGTCTGGCTACGAGACTGGGACTGTACTGTGTGGAATAACTCCAGGACTGTGACTGTACTGTGTAGTTTGACTCCAGCACTGTGACTCCGGGACAGTGACTGTACTGTGTGGTATGACTCCTGACTGTGACTGTACTGTGTGGTATAACTCCAGGACTATGAATGTACTGTGTGGTATGACTCCAGGACTATGACTGTACTGTGTGGTATAACTCGAGAACTGTGACTGTGTGGCATAACTTCAGGACTGTGACTGTACTGTGTGGTATAACTCCAGCACTGTGACTGTACTGTGTGGTCTGACTCCGGGATTGTGACTGTACTGTGTGGTATATCTCCAGGACTGTGACTGTAATGTGTGGTCTGACTCCATGACTGTGACTGTACTGTGTGGTCTGACTCCAGGTCTGTGACTGTACTGTGTGGTCTGACTCTGGGACTGTGACAGTACTGTGTGGTCTGACTCCAGGACTGTGACTGCACTGTGTGGTATAACTCCGGGACTATGACTGTACTGTGTGGTATTACTCCAGGACTGTGACTGTACTGTGTGGTATAACTCCAGGACTGTGACTGTACAGTGTGGTATAACTCCAGGTCTGTGACAGTGCTGTGTGGTCTGACTCCAGAACTGTGACTGTAATGTGCGGTCTGACCATGGTACTGGGACTGTACTGTGTGGAATAACTCCAGGACTGTGACTGTACTGTGTAGTCTGACTCCAGCACTGTGACTGTACTGTGTGGTATAACTCTGGGACAGTGACTGTACTGTGTGTTATGACTCCAGGACTGTGACTGTACTGTGTGGTATAACTCCAGGACTGTGACTGTGTGGCATAACTCCAGGACTGTGACTGTACTGTGTGGTATAACTCCAGAACTGTGACTGTACTGTCTGGTCTGACTGCAGGACTGTGAATATACTGTGTGGTGTGACTCCAAGCCTATGACTGTACTGTGTGGTATAAGTCCAGGACTGTGTCTGTGTGGCATATCTCCAGGACTGTGACTGTACTGTGTGGTATAACTCCAGGTCTGTGACTGTACTGTGTGGTCTGACTCTGGGATTGTGACTGTACTGTGTGGTATAACTCCAGGACTGTGAGTGTAATGTGTGGTCTGACTCCAGGACAGTGACTGTACTGTGTGGGCTGACTCCAGGACTGTGACTGTACTCTGTGGTCTGTCTCCAGGACCGTCACTGTACTGTGTGGTATAACTCTGGGACTGTGACTGTACTGTGTGTTCTGACTCCGGGACTGTGAATGTACTGTGTGCTTTCACTCCAGGACTGTCACTGTACTGTGTGGTCTGACTCCAGCACTGTGACTGTGCTGTGTGGTCTGACTCCAGGATTGTGATTGTACTGTGTGTTCTGACTCCGGGACTGGGACTGCACTGTGTGGTCTGACTCCAGGACTGTGACTGTACTGTGTGGTATAACTCCGGGACTGTGACTGTACTGTGTGGTATTACACCAGGACTGTGGCTGTACTGTGTGGTATAACTCCAGGACTGTGACTGTCCTGTGTGGTATAACTCCAGGTCTGTGATTGTACTGTGTGGTCTGTCTCCAGGTCTGTGACTGTAATGTGCGGTCTGGCTACGAGACTGGGACTGTACTGTGTGGAATAACTCCAGGACTGTGACTGTACTGTGTAGTCTGACTCCAGCACTGTGACTCCGGGACAGTGACTGTACTGTGTGGTATGACTCCTGACTGTGACTGTACTGTGTGGTATTACTTCAGGACTGTCACTGTACTGTGTGGACTGACTCCAGGACTGTGAATGTACTGTGTGGTATGACTCCAGGACTATGACTGTCCTGTGTGGTATAACTCGAGAACTGTGACTGTGTGGCATAACTTCAGGACTGTGACTGTACTGTGTGGTATAACTCCAGGACTGTGACTGTAATGTGTGGTCGGACTCCATGACTGTGACTGTAATGTGTGGTCTGACTCCAGGTCTGTGACTGTACTGTGTGGTCTGACTCCGGGATTGTGACTGTACTGTGTGGTATATCTCCAGGACTGTGACTGTAATGTGTGGTCGGACTCCATGACTGTGACTGTAATGTGTGGTCTGACTCCAGGTCTGTGACTGTACTGTGTGGTCTGACTCTGGGACTGTGACAGTACTGTGTGGTCTGACTCCAGGACTGTGACTGTACTGTGTGGTATAACTCCGGGACTATGACTGTACTGTGTGGTATTACTCCAGGACTGTGACTGTACTGTGTGGTATAACTCCAGGACTGTGGCTGTACAGTGTGGTATAACTCCAGGTCTGTGACTGTACTGTGTGGTCTGACTCCAGAACTGTGACTGTAATGTGCGGTCTGACTTTAGTACTGGGACTGTACTGTGTGGAATAACTCCAGGACTGTGACTGTACTGTGTAGTCTGACTCCAACACTGTGACTTTACTGTGTGGTATAACTCTGGGACAGTGACTGTACTGTGTGTTATGACTCCAGGACTGTGACTGTACTGTGTGGTATAACTCCAGGACTGTGTCTGTGTGGCATAACTCCAGGAGGGTGACTGTACTGTGTGTTATAACTCCAGAACTGTGACTGTACTGTCTGGTCTGAATGCAGGACTGTGAATGTGCTGTGTGGTGTGACTCCAGGCCTATGACTGTACTGTGTGGTATAACTCCAGGACTGTGACCGTGTGGCATATCTCCAGGACTGTGACTGTACTGTGTGGTATAACTCCAGGTCTGTGACTGTACTGTGTGGTCTGACTCTGGGATTGTGACTGTACTGTGTGGTATAACTCCAGGACTGTGACTGTAATGTGTGGTCTGACTCCAGGACAGTGAATGTACTGTGTGGGCTGACACCAGGACCGTGACAGTACTGTGTGGTCTGACTTCAGGACTGTGACTGTACTGTGTGGTATAACTCCGGGACTGTGACTGTACTGTGTGGTCTGACTCCAGGACTGTGACTGTACTGTGTGTTCTGACACCAGGACTGTGACTGTACTGTGTGGTCTGACTCCAGGACTGTGTCTGTACTGTGTGGTATAACTCCGGGACTGTGACTGTACTGTGTGTTCCAACACCAGGACTGTGACTGTACTGTTTGGTCTGACTCCAGGACTGTGTCTGTACTGTGTGGTATAACTCCGGGACTGTGACTGTACTGTGTGTTCTGACACCATGACTGTGACTGTACTGTGCGGTCTGACTCCAGGACTGTGTCTGTACTGTGTGCTTTAACTCTGGGACTGTGACTGTACTGTGTGTTCTGACTCCGGGACTGTGAATGTACTGTGTGCTTTAACTCCAGGACTGTGACTGTACTGTGTGGTATAACTCCAAGACTGTGACAGTACTGTTTGGCCTGACTCCAGGCCTGTGACTGTACTGTGTGGCCTGACTCCAGGACTGTGACTCTACTGTGTTGTCTGTCTCCAGGAGTGTGACTGAACTGTGTGGTATAACTCCATGAGTTTGACTGTACTGTGTGGTCTGACTCCAGGACTGTGACTGTACTGTGTGGTATAACTCCGGGACTGTGACCGAATTGTGTGGTATTACTCCAGGACTGTGACTGTACTTTGTGGTATAAGTCCAGGACTGTGACTGTATTGTGTGGTATAACTCCAGGACTGTGACTGTCCTGTGTGGTATAACTCCAGGTCTGTGACTGTACTGTGTGGTCTGTCTCCAGGTCTGTGACTGTAATGTGCGGTCTGGCTACGAGACTGGGACTGTACTGTGTGGAATAACTCCAGGACTGTGACTGTACTGTGTAGTCTGACTCCAGCACTGTGACTCTGGGACAGTGACTGTACTGTGTGATATGACTCCTGACTGTGACTGTACTGTGTGGTATAACTCCAGGACTGTCACTGTACTGTGTGGACTGACTCCAGGACTATGAATGTACTGTGTGGTATGACTCCAGGACTATGACTGTACTGTGTGGTATAACTCAAGAACTGTGACTGTGTGGCATAACTTCAGGACTGTAACTGTACTGTGTGGTATAACTCCAGGACTGTGACTGTACTATGTGGTCTGACTCCAGGATTGTGACTGTACTGTGTGGTATATCTCCAGGACTGTGACTGTAATGTGTGGTCTGACTCCATGACTGTGACTGTACTGTGTGGTCTGACTCCAGGACTGTGACTCTAATGTGTGGGCTGACACCAGGACTGTGACTTTATTGTGTGGTATGACTCCAGGACTATTACTGTACTGTGTGGTATAACTCCAGGACTGTGACTGTACTGTGTGGTATAACACCAGGACTGTGACTGTACTGTGTGGTCTGACTCCAGGACTGTGTCTGTACTGTGTGGTATGACTCGAGGACTATGACTGTACTGTGTGGTATAACTCCAGGACTGTGACTGTGCTGTGTGGTATAACTCCAAGACTGTGACAGTACTGTTTGGTCTGACTCCAGGCCTGTGACTGTACTGTGTGGCCTGACTCCAGGACTGTGACTGTGCTGTGTTGTCTGTCTCCAGGAGTGTGACTGAACTGTGTGGTATAACTCCATGAGTTTGACTGTACTGTGTGGTCTGACTCCAAGACTGTGACTGTACTATGTGATCTGACTCCAGGACTGTGACTGTACTGTGTGGTCCGACTCCAGGACTGTGATTGTACTGTGTAGTCTGACTCCAGGACTGTGATTGTATTGCATGGCCTGACTCCGGGACCGTGACAGTACCGTGTGGTCTGACTCCAGGACTGTGATAGTACTGTGTGGTCCAACTCCAGGACTGTGATTGTACTGTGTCGTCTGACTCCAAGACTGTGATTGTACTGCATGGTCTGACTCCGGGACTGTGACAGTACTGTGTGGTCTGACTCCAGGACTGTGGCTGTCCTGTGTGGCATACCTCCGGGACTGTGACTGTATTGTGTCATATTACTCCAGGACTGTGACTGTACTTTGTGGTATAACTCCAGGACTGTGACTGTATTGTGTGGTTTCACTCCTTGTCTGTGACTGTACTGTGTGGCCTGACTCCATGACTGTGACTGTACTGTGTGGTATAACTCCAGGACTGTGACTGTATTGTGTGGTATAACTCCGGGACTGTGACTGTACTGTGTGGAATAACTCCAGGACAGTGACTGTACTCTGTGTTCTGACTCCAGGACTGTGACTGTACTGTGTGGTATAACTCTGGGACTGTGACTGTACTGTGTGTTATTAGTCCAGGACTGTGACTGTACTGTGTGGTATATCTCCAGGACTGTGACTGTACTGTGTGGTATAACTCCAGGTCTGTGACTGTACTGTGTGGTCTGACTCCAGGACTGTGACTGTACTGTGTGGTCTAACTCCAGGACTGTGACTGTACTGTGTGGTATAACTCCAGGACTGTGACTGTACTGTGTGTTCTGACTCCAGGACTGTGACTGTACTGTGTGTTCTGACACCAGGACTGTGACTGTACTGTGTGGTCTGACTCCAGGACTGTATCTGTACTGTGTGGTATAACTCCGGGACTGTGACTGTACTGTCTGTTCTGACACCAGGACTGTGACTGTACTGTTTGGTCTGACTCCAGGACTGTGTCTGTACTGTGTGCTTTAACTCCGGGACTGTGACTGTACTGTGTGGTCTGACTCTGGGACTGTGGCTGTACTGTGTGCTTTAACTCTGGGACTGTGACTGTACTGTGTGCTCTGACTCCAGGACTGTGACTGTGCTGTGTGGTCTGACTCCAGGATTGTGACTGTACTGTGTGTTCTGACTCCGGGACTGTGACTGTACTGTGTGGTCCGACTCCAGGACTGTGACTGTACTGTGTGGTATAACTCCGGGACTATGACTGTACTGTGTGGAATAACTCCAAGACTGTGACTGTACTGTGTGTTCTGACTCCAGACTGTGATTGTACTGTGTGGTATAACTCTGGGACTGTGACTGTAATGTGTGGTCTGACTCCAGGACTGTGACTGTACTGTGTGGTCTGACTCCAGGTCTGTGTCTGTACTGTGTGGACTGACTCTGGGACTGTGACAGTACTGTGTGGTCTGACTCCAGGACTGTGACTGTACTGTGTGGTATAACTCCGGGACTATGACTGTGCTGTGTGTTATTACTCCAGGACTGTGACTGTACTGTGTGGTATAACTCCAGGACTGTTACTGTACTGTGTGGTATAACTCCAGGTCTGTGACTGTACTGTGTGGTCTGACTCCAGAACTGTGACTGTAATGTGCGGTCTGACTATGGTACTGGGACTGTACTGTATGGAATAATTCCAGGTCTGTGACTGTAATGTGTAGTCTGACTCCAGCACTGTGACTGTACTGTGTGGTATAACTCTGGGACTGTGTGTTATGACTCCAGGACCGTGACTGTACTGTGTGGTATAACTCCAGGACTGTGACTGTGTGGCATAACTCCAGGACTGTGACTGTACTGTGTGTTATAACTCCAGAACTGTGACTGTACTGTGTGGTCTGACTGCAGGACTGTGAATGTACTGTGTGGTATGACTCCAGGACTGTGACTGTGTGGCATATCTCCAGGACTGTGACTGTACTGTGTGGTATAACTCCAGGTCTTTGACTGTACTGTGTGGTCTGACTCTGGGATTGTGACTGTACTGTGTGGTATAACTCCAGGACTGTGACTGTAATGTGTGGTCTGACTCCAGGACAGTGACTGTACTGTGTGGTCTGATTCGAGGACTGTGACTGTACTGTGTGGTATAACTCCAGGACTGTCACTGTACTGTGTGGACTGACTCCAGGATTGTGACTGTACTGTGTGGTATAACTCGAGAACTGTGACTGTGTGGCTTAACTTCAGGACTGTAACTGTACTGTGTGGTATAACTCCAGGACTGTGACTGTACTGTGTGGTCTGACTCCGGGATTGTGACTGTACTGTGTGGCATATCTCCAGGACTGTGACTGTAATGTGTGGTCTGACTCCAGGACTGTGACTCTAATGTGTGGGCTGACACCAGGACTGTGACTTTACTGTGTGGTATGACTCCAGGACTATTACTGTACTGTGTGGTATAACTCCAGGACTGTGACTGTACTGTGTGGTCTGACTCCGGGATTGTGACTGTACTGTGTGGCATATCTCCAGGACTGTGACTGTACTGTGTGGTCTGACTCCAGGACTGTGACTGTACTGTGTGGTATGACTCTAGGACTATGACTGTACTGTGTGGTATAACTCCAGGACTGTGACTGTACTGTGTGGTATAACTCCAAGACTGTGACAGTACTGTTTGGTCTGACTCCAGGCCTGTGACTGTACTGTGTGGCCTGACTCCAGGACTGTGACTGTACTGTGTTGTCTGTCTCCAGGAGTGTGACTGAACTGTGTGGTATAACTCCATGAGTTTGACTGTACTGTATGGTCTGACTCCAGGACTGTGACTGTACTATGTGATCTGACTCCAGGACTGTGACTGTACTGTGTGGTCCGACTCCAGGACTGTGATTGTACTGTGTAGTCTGACTCAAGGACTGTGATTGTACTGCATGGTCTGACTCCGGGACCGTGACAGTACTGTGTGGTCTGACTCCAGGACTGTGATTGTACTGTGTGGTCCAACTCCAGGACTGTGATTGTACTGTGTGGTCTGACTCCAAGACTGTGATTGTACTGCATGGTCTGACTCCGTGTCTGTGACAGTACTGTGTGGTCTGACTCCAGGACTGTGGCTGTACTGTGTGGTATAACTCTGGGACTGGGACCGTATTGTGTGGTATTACTCCAGGACTGTGACTGTACTTTGTGGTATAACTCCAGGACTGTGACTGTATTGTGTGGTATAACTCCTGGTCTGTGACTGTACTGTGTGGCCTGACTCCAGGACTGTGACTGTACTGTGTGGTATAACTCCAGGACTGTGACTGTCCTGTGTGGTATAACTCCAGGTCTGTGACTGTACTGTGTGGTCTGTCTCCAGGTCTGTGACTGTAATGTGCGGTCTGGCTACGAGACTGGGACTGTACTGTGTGGAATAACTCCAGGACTGTGACTGTACTGTGTAGTCTGACTCCAGCACTGTGACTCTGGGACAGTGACTGTACTGTGTGATATGACTCCTGACTGTGACTGTACTGTGTGGTATAACTCCAGGTCTGTCACTGTACTGTGTGGACTGACTCCAGGACTATGAATGTACTGTGTGGTATGACTCCAGGACTATGACTGTACTGTGTGGTATAACTCAAGAACTGTGACTGTGTGGCATAACTTCAGGACTGTAACTGTACTGTGTGGTATAACTCCAGGACTGTGACTGTACTATGTGGTCTGACTCCGGGATTGTGACTGTACTGTGTGGTATATCTCCAGGACTGTGACTGTAATGTGTGGTCTGACTCCATGACTGTGACTGTACTGTGTGGTCTGACTCCAGGACTGTGACTCTAATGTGTGGGCTGACACCAGGACTGTGACTTTATTGTGTGGTATGACTCCAGGACTATTACTGTACTGTGTGGTATAACTCCAGGACTGTGACTGTACTGTGTGGTATAACACCAGGACTGTGACTGTACTGTGTGGTCTGACTCCAGGACTGTGTCTGTACTGTGTGGTATGACTCGAGGACTATGACTGTACTGTGTGGTATAACTCCAGGACTGTGACTGTACTGTGTGGTCTGACTCCAGGACTGTGACTGTACTGTGTGTTCTGACACCAGGACTGTGACTGTACTGTGTGGTCTGACTCCAGGACTGTATCTGTACTGTGTGGTATAACTCCGGGACTGTGACTGTACTGTCTGTTCTGACACCAGGACTGTGACTGTACTGTTTGGTCTGACTCCAGGACTGTGTCTGTACTGTGTGCTTTAACTCCAGGACTGTGACTGTACTGTGTGGTCTGACTCTGGGACTGTGGCTGTACTGTGTGCTTTAACTCTGGGACTGTGACTGTACTGTGTGCTCTGACTCCAGGACTGTGACTGTGCTGTGTGGTCTAACTCCAGGATTGTGACTGTACTGTGTGTTCTGACTCCGGGACTGTGACTGTACTGTGTGGTCCGACTCCAGGACTGTGACTGAACTGTGTGGTATAACTCCATGAGTTTGACTGTACTGTATGGTGGATAAAGGGGAACCAGTGGACGTAGTGTATTTAGACTTCCAAAAGGCATTTGACAAGGTGCCACACAAAAGATTATTGCTCAAGATAAAAAATCACGGGATTGGGGGTAATATTCTGGCGTGGGTGGAGGATTGGCTCTCTAACAGAAAGCAGAGAGTTGGGATAAATGGTTCGTTCTCAGATTGGCAACCAGTAACTAGTGGTGTTCCGCAGGGGTCAGTGCTGGGTCCCCAACTCTTTACAATCTATATTAATGATTTGGAGGAGGGGACCGAGTGTAACATATCAAAGTTTGCAGATGATACAAAGATGGGATGGAAAGTAGTGAGTGAGGAGGACATAAAAAACCTGCAAAGGGACATAGACAGGCTAAGTAAGTGGGCAGAGATTTGGCAGATGGAATACAATACTGGAAAGTGTGAGGTTATGCACTTTGGCAGGAAAAATCATAGAGCAAGTTATTATCTTAATGGCAAGAAACTGGAAAGTACTGTAGTACAAAGGGATCTGGGGGTCCTGGTGCACGAAACTCAAAAAGTTAGTATGCAGGTGCAGCAAGTGATTAAGAAGGCCAATGGAATGTTGGCTTTTATTGCTAGGGGGTTGGAATATAAAAACAGGGAGGTATTGCTGCAGTTGTACAAGGTATTGGTGAGGCCGCACCTGGAATACTGCATACAGTTTTGGTGTCCATACTTAAGAAAAGACATACTTGCTCTCGAGTCAGTACAAAGAAGGTTCACTCGGTTAATCCCGGGGATGAGGGGGTGGTCATATGAGGAGAGGTTGAGTAGATTGGGACTCTACTCATTGGAGTTCAGAAGAATGAGAGGCGATCTTATTGAAACATATAAGATTGTGAAGGGGCTTGATCGGGTGGATGCGGTGAGGATGTTCCCAATGATGGGTGAAACTAGAACTGGGGGGCATAATCTTAAAATAAGGGGCTGCTCATTCAAAACTGAGATGAGGAGAAACTTCTTCACTCAGAGGGTGGTAGGTTTGTGGAATTTGCTGCCCCAGAAAGCTGTGGAAGCTACATCATTAAATAAATTTAAAACAGAAATAGATAGTTTCCTAGAAGTAAAGGGAATTAAAGGTTACGGGGAGCGGGCAGGAAATTGGACATGAGTCTAGGTTCGGAATGGTCATGGCCCTGTGGGTAGTGGAGTGGGCCCAGGGGCCGTGTAGCCTTGTTCTGCTCCTACTGTGTTCTAATTCTGTTGGATTTCAGGAGATGGTTTTATTCCTGTTCCTGGCTGGGGTGGAGATCGCCTTTACAGAAGGTAAGTACTGTAGAAAATATAGGGACAGAGTGATCTCCTGGAAGAATTTCGATCGCCTAGATGGGTCGGAGAGGAATTTCCCAGATTTTTTTCTCCCAAATTGGCCATTGGGTCTTTATCTGGTTTTTCGCCTCTCCCGGGAGATCACATGGGTTCGGGGGGATGCAGAGTGATAGAAGATTTGAGGTTAGGATCAGATCAGCCATGATCTTATTGAATGGTGGAGCAGGCTCGAGGGGCCGATTGGCCTACTCCTGCTCCTATTTCTTATGTTCTTATGACTGTACTGTGTGGAATAACTCCAAGACTGTGACTGAACTGTGTGGTCTGACTCCAGACTGTGATTGTACTGTTTGGTATAACTCCGGGACTGTGACTGTAATGTGTGGTCTGACTCCAGGACTGTGACTGTACTGTGTGGTCTGACTCCAGGTCTGTGTCTGTACTGTGTGGTCTGACTCTGGGACTGTGACAGTACTGTGTGGACTGACTCCAGGACTGTGACTGTACTGTGTGGTATAACTCCAGGACTATGACTGTACTGTGTGGTATTACTCCAGGACTGTGACTGTACTGTGTGGTATAACTCCAGGACTGTGACTGTACTGTGTGGTATAACTCCAGGTCTGTGACTGTACTGTGTGGTCTGACTCCAGAACTGTGATTGTAATGTGCGGTCTGACTATGGTACTGGGACTGTACTGTGTGGAATAATTCCAGGACTGTGACTGTAATGTGTAGTCTGACTCCAGCACTGTGACTGTACTGTGTGGTATAACTCTGGGACAGTGACTGTACTGTGTGTTATGACTCCAGGACTGTGACTGTACTGTGTGGTATAACTCCAGGACTGTGACTGTGTGGCATAACTCCAGGACTGTGACTGTACTGTGTGGTATAACTCCAGAACTGTGACTGTACTGTGTGGTCTGACTCTGGGATTGTGACTGTGCTGTGTGGTATAACTCCAGGACTGTGACTGTGTGGCATAACTCCAGGACTGTGACTGTACTGTGTGGTATAACTCCAGAACTGTGACTGTACTGTGTGGTCTGACTCCAGGACAGTGACTGTACTGTGTGGTCTGACTCCAGGACTGTGACTGTACTGTGTGGGCTGACACCAGGACCGTGACAGTACTGTGTGGTCTGACTCCAAGACTGTGACTGTATTCTGTGGTCTGACTCCAGGACCGTCACTGTACTGTGTGGTATAACTCTGGGACTGTGACTGTCCTGTGTGGTATTACTCCAGGATTGTGACTGTACTTTGTGGTATAAATCCAGGTCTGTGACTGTACTGTGTGGTCTGACTCCAGGACTGTGACTGTACTGTGTGGTATAACTCCAGGACTGTGACTGTACTGTGTGGTATAACTCCTGGACAGTGACTGTACTGTGTGGAATAACTCCATGACGGTGACTGTACTCTGTGGTCTGACTCCTGGACTGTGACTGTACTGTGTGGTATAACTCTGGGACTGTGACTGTACAGTGTGGTATTACTCCAGGACTGTGACTGTACTGTGTGGTATATCTCCAGGACTGTGACTGTACTGTGTGGTATAACTCCGGGACTGTGACTGTACTGTGCAGTCTGACTCCAGGATTGTGACTGTACTGTGTGGTCTGACTCCAGGACTGTGACTGTTCTGTGTGCTCTAACTCCAGGTCTGTGACTGTACTGTGTGTTATAACTCCGGGACTGTGACTGTACTGTGTGGTCTGACTCCAGGACTGTGACTGTACTGTGTGTTCTGACACCAGGACTGTGACTGTACTGTGTGGTCTGACTCCAGGACTGTGTCTGTACTGTGTGGTATCACTCGGGGACTGTGACTGTACTGTATGTTCTGACACCAGGACTGTGACTGGACTGTTTGGTCTGAATCCAGGACTGTGTCTGTACTGTGTGGTTTAACTCCGGGACTGTGACTGTACTGTGTGTTCCGTCACCAGGACTGTGACTGCACTGTGCGGTCTGACTCCAGGACTGTGTCTGTACTGTGTGCTTTAACTCTGGGACTGTGACTGTACTGTGTGGTCTGACTCCAGCACTGTGACTGTGCTGTGTTGTCTGACTCCAAGATTGTGATTGTACTGTGTGTTCTGACTCCGGGACTGGGACTGTACTGTGTGGTCTGACTCCAGGACTGTGACTGTGCTGTGTCGTATAACTCCGGGACTGTGACTGTACTGCGTGGTACAACACCAGGACTGTGACTGTACTGTGTGGTATAACTCCAGGACTGTGACTGTCCTGTGTGGTATAACTCCAGGTCTGTGACTGTACTGTGTGGTCTGTCTACAGGTCTGTGACTGTAATGTGCGGTCTGGCTATGAGACTGGGACTGTACTGTGTGGAATAACTCCAGGACTGTGACTGTACTGTGTAGCCTGACTCCAGCACTGTGACTCCGGGACAGTGACTGTACTGTGTGGTATGACTCCTGACTGTGACTGTACTGTGTGGTATAACTCCAGGACTGTCACTGTACTGTGTGGACTGACTCCAGGACTGTGAATGTACTGTTTGGTATGACGCCAGGACTATGACTGCATTGTGTGGTATAACTCCAGAACTGTGACTGTGTGGCATAACTTCAGGACTGTGACTGTACTGTGTGGTATAACTCCAGGACTGTGACTGTACTGTGTGGTCTGACTCCGGGATTGTGACTGTACTGTGTGGTCTGACTCCAGGACTATTACTGTACTGTGTGGTATAACTCCAGGACTGTGACTGTACTGTGTGGTATAACACCAGGACTGTGACTGTACTGTGTAATCTGACTCCAGGACTGTGACTGTACTGTGTGGTATGACTCCAGGACTATGACTGTACTGTGTGGTATGACTCCAGGACTGTGACTGTACTGTGTGGTATAACTCCAAAACTGTGACAGTACTGTTTGGTCTGACTCCAGGCCTGTGACTGTTATGTGTGGCCTGACTCCAGGACTGTGACTGTACTGTGTTGTCTGTCTCCAGGAGTGTGACTGAACTGTGTGGTATAACACCATGAGTTTGACTGTACTGTGTGGTCTGAGTCCAGGACTGTGACTGTACTATGTGATCTGACTCCAGGACTGTGACTGTACTGTGTGGTCCGACTCCAGGACTGTGATTGTACTATGTAGTCTGACTCCAGGACTGCGATTGTACTGCATGGTCTGACTCCGGGACCATGACAGTACTGTGTGGTCTGACTCCAGGACTGTGACTGTACTGTGTGGTCCGACTCCAGGACTGTGATTGTACTGTGTGGTATTACTCCAGGACTGTGACTGTACTTTGTGGTATAACTCCGGGACTGTGACTGTATTGTGTGGTATTACTCCAGGACTGTGACTGTACTTTGTGGTATAACTCCAGGACTGTGACTGTATTGTGTGGTATAACTCTTGGTCTGTGACTGTACTGTGTGGTCTGACTCAAGGACTGTGACTGTACTATGTGGTATAACTCCAGGGCTGTGACTGTACTGTGTGGTATAACTCCGGGACTGTGACTGTACTGTGAGGAATAACTCCAGGACAGTGACTGTACTCTGTGTTCTGACTCCAGGACTGTGACTGTACTGTGTGGTAAAACTCTGGGACTGTGACTGTACTATGTGTTATTACTCCAGGACTGTGACTGTACTGTGTGGTATATCTCCAAGACTGTGACTGTACTGTGTGGTCTAACTCCAGGACTGTGACTGTACTGTGTGGTCTAACTCCAGGACTGTGACTGTACTGTGTGGTATAACTCCAGGACTGTGACTGTACTGTGTGGTCTGACTCCAGGACTGTGACTGTACTGTGTGTTCTGACACCAGGACTGTGACTGTACTGTGTGGTCTGACTCCAGGACTGTGTCTGTACTGTGTGGTATAACTCCGGGACTGTGACTGTACTGTCTGTTCTGACACCAGGACTGTGACTGTACTGTTTGGTCTGACTCCAGGACTGTGTCTGTACTGCGTGCTTTAACTCCAGGACTGTGACTGTACTGTGTGGTCTGACTCCGGGACTGTGACTGTACTGTGTGCTTTAACTCTGGGACTGTGACTGTACTGTGTGCTCTGACTCCAGGACTGTGACTGTGCTGTGTGGTCTGACTCCAGGATTGTGACTGTACTGTGTGTTCTGACTCCGGGACTGTGACTGTACTGTGTGGTCTGACTCTAGGACTGTGACTGTGCTGTGTGGTATAACTCCGGGACTATGACTGTACTGTGTGGAATAACTCCAAGACTGTGACTGTACTGTGTGGTCTGACTCCAGACTGTGATTGTACTGTGTGGTATAACTCCGGGACTGTCACTGTAATGTGTGGTCTGATTCCAGGACTGTGACTGTACTGTGTGGTCTGACTCTGGGACTGTGACAGTACTGTGTGGTCTGACTCCAGGACTGTGACTGTACTGTGTGTTATAACTCCGGGACTATGACTGTACTGTGTGGTATTACTCCAGGACTGTGACTGTACTGTGTGGTATAACTCCAGGACTGTAACTGTATTGTGTGGTATAACTCCAGGACTGTGACTGTGTGGCATATCTCCAGGACTGTGACTGTACTGTGTGGTATAACTCCAGGTCTGTGACTGTACTGTGTGGTCTGACTCTGGGATTGTGACTGTACTGTGTGGTATAACTCCAGGACTGTGACTGTAATGTGTGGTCTGACTCCAGGACAGTGACTGTACTGTGTGGTCTGACTCCAGGACAGTGACTGTACTGTGTGGTCTGACTCCAGGACTGTGACTGTAATGTGTGGTCTGACTCCAGGACAGTGACTGTACTGTGTGGTCTGACTGCAGGACTGTGAATGTACTGTGTGGTATGACTCCAGGTCTATGACTGTATTGTGTGGTATAACTCCAGGACTGTGACTGTGTGGCATATCTCCAGGACTGTGACTGTACTGTGTGGTATAACTCCAGGTCTGTGACTGTACTGTGTGGTCTGACTCTGGGATTGTGACTGTACTGTGTGGTATAACTCCAGGACTGTGACTGTAATGTGTGGTCTGACTCCAGGACAGTGACTGTACTGTGTGGTCTGACTCCAGGACTGTGACTGTACTGTGTGGGCTGACACCAGGACCGTGACAGTACTGTGTGGTCTGACTCCAAGACTGTGACTGTACTCTGTGGTCTGACTCCAGGACCGTCACTGTACTGTGTGGTATAACTCTGGGACTGCGGCTGTTCTGTGTGGTATTACTCCAGGATTGTGACTGTACTTTGTGGTATAAATCCAGGTCTGTGACTGTACTGTGTGGTCTGACTCCAGGACTGTGACTGTACTGTGTGGTATAACTCCAGGACTGTGACTGTACTGTGTGGTATAACTCCTGGACAGTGACTGTACTGTGTGGAATAACTCCATGACGGTGACTGTACTCTGTGGTCTGACTCCAGGACTGTGACTGTACTGTGTGGTATAACTCTGGGACTGTGACTGTACAGTGTGGTATTACTCCAGGACTGTGACTGTACTGTGTGGTATATCTCCAGGACTGTGACTGTACTGTGTGTTATAACTCCAGGTCTGTGACAGTACTGTGTGGTCTGACTCCAGGACTGTGACTGTACTGTGTGCTCTAACTCCCGGACTGTGTCTGTACTGTGTGGTATAACTCCGGGACTGTGACTGTACTGTGTGGTCTGACTCCAGGACTGTGACTGTACTGTGTGTTCTGACACCAGGACTGTGACAGTACTGTGTGGTCTGACTCCAGGACTGTGTCTGTACGGTGTGGTATAACTCGGGGACTGTGACTGTACTGTGCGTTCTGACACCAGGACTATGACTGTACTGTTTGGTCTGACTCCAGGACTGTGTCTGTACTGTGTGCTTTAACTCCTGGACTGTGACTGTACTGTGTGGTCTGACTCCGGGTCTGTGACTGTACTGTGTTCTTTAACTCCGGGACTGTGACTGTACTGTGTGGTCTGACTCCAGGACTGTGACTGTGCTGTGTGGTCTGACTCGAGATTGTGACTGTACTGTGTTCTGACTCCGGGACTGTGAGTTAACTGTGTGGTCTGACTCCAGGACTGTGACTGTACTGTGTGGTATAACTCCGGGACTATGACTGTACTGTGTGGAATATCTCCAGGACTGTGATTGTACTGTGTGGTCTGACTCCAGACTGTGATTGTACTGTGCGGTATTACTCCAGATCTGTGACTGTACTGTGTGGTCTGACTCCAGGACTCTGATTGTACTGCGTGGTCTGACTCTGGGACCGTGACAGTACTGTGTGGTCTGACTCCAGGACTGTAACTGTACTGTGTGTTCCGACTCCAGGACTGTGATTGTATTGTATGGTCCGACTCTGGGACTGTGACTGTACTGTGTGGAATAACTTCAGGATGGTGACTGTTCTCTGTGGTCTGACTCCAGGAATGTGACTGTACTGTGTGGTATAACTGCGGGACTGTGACTGTGCTGTCTGGTCTGACTCCAGGACTGCGACTGTACTGTGTCGTGTAACTCCAGGAGTGTGACTGTACTGTGTGGTTTAACTCAAGGACTGTGACTGTAATCTGTGGTCTCACTCCAGGACGGTGATTGTACTGTGTGTTATAACTCCAAGACTGTGACTGTACTGTGTGGAATAACTCCAGGGCTGTGACTGTACTGTTTGGTATAACTCCAGGACTGTGACTGTACTGTGTGATCTGACTTCAGGACTGTGACTGTACTGTGTGGTCTGACTCCAGGGCTGTGACTGTACTGTGTGGTCTGACGCCAACACAGTGACTGTATCGTGTGGTATACCTATGGGACTGTGACTGCACTGTGTGGCCTGACTACTGGACTTTGACTGTACTGTGTGGTCTGACTCCAGGACTGTGATTGTACTTTGTGTTGTGACTCCAGGATTGGGACTGTACTGTGTGATCTCACACCAGGACTTTGACTGTACTGAGTGGTCTGAGTCCAGGACTGTGACTGTACTGTTTGGTATTACTCCAGGACTGTGACTGTACTGTGTGGTCTGACTCCAGGACTGTGACTGTACTGTGGTATAACTGCAGAACTGTATCTGTACTGTCTGGTCTGACTCCAGGACTGTGACTGTACTGTGTCATATAACTCCAGGAATGTGACTGTACTGTGTGGTGTAACTCCAGGACTGTGACTGTGCTGACTGGTACAACTCCAGGACTGTGACTGTACTGTGTGGTCTGACTCCAGGACTGTGACTGTGCTGTGTGGTGTAACTCCAGGACTGTGACTGTACTGTGTGGTATAACTCCAGGACTGTGACTGTACTGTGTGGCATAACTGCAGGACTCTGACTGTACCCTGTGGTCTGACTCCAGGACTGTGACTGTACTGTGTGGTCTGATTCCAAGAATGTGACTGTAGTGTGTGGTCTGACTCCAGGGCTGTGATTGTACTGTGTGGTGTAACTCCAGGACTGTGACTGTAGTGTGTGGGATGTCTCCAGGACTGTGACTGTACTGTGTGGTCTGACTCCAGGACTGTGACCGTATTGTCTGGTCTGACTCCAGGTCTGTGAATGTACTGTGTGGTATTGCTCCAGGACTGTGTCTGCACTTTGTGTTATAAATCCAGGACTATGACTGCACTGTGTGGTATAATTCCAGCACTGTGACTGTACTGTGTGGTATTACTCCAGGACTGTGACTGCTCTGTGTGGTATAACTCCAGGACTGTGACTGTACTGTGTGGTATAACTCCAGGACTGTGACTGTACTGTGTGTTGTAACTCCAGCACTGTGACTGTACGGTGTAGTCTCAGTCCAGGATTGTGACTGTACTGTGTGGTATAACTCCAGGACTGTGACTGTACTGTGTGGTATAACTCCAGGGCTGTGACTGTACTGTTTGGTATAACTCCAGGACTGTGTCTGTACTGTGTGGTCTCACTCCAGGACTGTGGCTGTACTGTGTGCTATAACTCCAGGACTGTGGCTGTGCGGTGTGGTATAACTCCAGGACTGTGACTGTACTGTGCGGTCTGACTCCAGGACTGTGACTTTACTGTGTGGTGTGACTCCAGGACTGTGACTGTACTGTGTGGTATAACTGCAGGACTGTGACTGTACTGTGTGGTCTGACTCCAGGACTGTGACTGTGATGTGTGATCTGACTCCGGGACTGTGACTGTACTTTGTGGTCCGATTCCAGGACTGTGACTGTACTGTGTCGTGTAACTCCAGGAAAGTGACTGTACTGTGTGGTATAACTCCAGGACTGTGACTGTACTGTGTTGTCTCACTCCAGGACGGTGACTCTACTGTGTGTTATAACTCCAGGACTGTGAGTGTACTGTGTGGAAGAACTCCAGGGCTGTGACTGTACTGTTTGGTATAACTCCAGGACTGTGACTGCACTGTGTGGTCTGACTCCAGGATAGTGACTGTACTGTGTGGTATAACTCCTGCACTGTGACTGGACTGAGTGGTATAACTCCAGGTCTGTAACTGTACCATGTGGTATGCCTCCGGGACTGTGACTGCACTGTGTGGCCTGACTCCAGGACTTTGACTGTACTGTGTGGTCTCACTCCAGGACTGTGATTGTACTTTGTGTTGTGCCTCCAGGATTGTGAATGTACTGTGTGATCTGACTCCAGGAATGTGACTGTACTGTGTGGTTTGACACCAGGACTGTGACTTTACTGAGTGGTCTGAGTCCAGGACTGTGACTGTACTGTGTGGTATTACTCCAGGTCTGTGATTGTACCGTATGGTCTGACGCCAGGACTGTGACTGTACTGTGTGGTATAACTCCAGGACTGTGACTGTACTGTGTCGTGTAACTCCAGGACTGTGACTGTACTGTATGTTGTAAATCCAGGACTGTGAATGTACTGTGTGTTGTAACTCCAGGACTGTGACTGTACTGTGTGGTCTCAGTCCAGGATTGTGACTGTACTGTGTGGTATAACTCCAGGGCTGTGACTGTACTGTGTGGTATAACTCCAAGGCTGTGACTGTACTGTTTGGTATAACTAAAGGATGGTGACTGTACTGTGTGGTCTCACTCCAGGACTGTGACTGTACTCTGTGGTATAACTCCAGGACTGTGACTGTACTGTGTGGTCTGACTCCAGGACAGTGACTGTACTGTGTGGTATAACTCCAGCACTGTGACTGTACTGTGTGGTATAACTCCAGGTCTGTAACTGTACCGTGTGGTATACCTCCGGGAATGTGACTGTACTGTGTGGCCTGACTCCAGGACTTTGACTGTACTGTGTGGTCTGACTCCAGGACTGTGACTGTACTTTGTGTTGTGACTCCAGGATTGTGACTGTACTGTGTGGTGTGACTCCAGGACTGTGACCGTACTGTGTGTTCTGACTCCAGGACTGTGACTGTACTTGTGGTATAACTCCAGGTCTGTGAATGTACTGTGTGGTATTACTCCAGGACTGTGACTGTACTTTGTGTAATAAATCCAGGACTATGACTGCACTGTGTGGTATAATTCCAGCACTGTGACTGTACTGTGTGATATAACTCCAGGACTGTGACTGTACTGTATGGTATTACTCCAGGACTGTGACTGCTCTGTGTGGTATAACTCCAGGACTGTGACTGTACTGTGTCGTATAACTCCAGGATTGTGACTGTACTGTGTGTTGTAACTCCAGGACTGTGACTGTACTGTGTAGTCTCACTCAAGGATTGTGACTGTACTGTGTGGTCTGACTCCAGGACTGTGACTTTACTGTGTGGTGTGACTCCAGGACTGTGACTGTACTGTGTGGTATAACTGCAGGACTGTGACTGTACTGTGTGGTCTGACTCCAGGACTGTGACTGTGCTGTGTGGTCTGACTCCAGGACTGTGACTGTACTGTGTGGTCTGACTCCAGGACTGTGACTGTACTGTGTCATGTAACTCCAGGAAAGTGACTGTACTCTGTGGTATAACTCCAGGACGGTGACTGTACTGTGTTGTCTCACTCCAGGACGGTGACTGTACTGTATGTTATAACTCCAGGACTGTGACTGTACTGTGTTGAATAACTCCAGGGCTGTGACTGTACTGTTTAGTATAACTCCAGGACTGTGACTGTACTGTGTGGACTGACTACAGGACTGTGACTGTACTGTGTGGTCTGACTCCACGACTGTGACTGTACTGTGTGGTCTGACTCCAGGACTGCAACTGTACTGAATGGCCTGTCTCCAGGACTGTGATTGTACTTTGTGTTGTGACTCCAGGATTGTGACTGTACTGTGTGATCTGACTCCAGGAATGCGACTGTACTGTGTGGACTGACTCCAGGACTGTGACTGTACTGTGTGTTATAACTCCAGGACTGTGACTGTACTGTGTGGAATAACTCCAGGGCTGTGACTGTACTGTTTCGTATAACTTCAGGACTGTGACTACTGTGTGTTATAACTCCAGGACTGTGACTGTACTGTGTGGAATAACTCCAGGGTTGTGAGTGTACTGTTTGGTATAACTTCAGGACTGTGACTGTACTGTGTGGACTGAGTCCAGGACTGTGACTTTACTGTGTGGTCTGACTCCAGGACTGTGACTGTACTGTGTGGTATAACTCCAGGACTGTGACTGTACTGTGTGGTCTGACTCCAGGACAGTGACTGTACTGTGTGGTATAACTCCAGCACTGTGACTGGACTGAATGGTATAACTCCAGGTCTGTAACTGTACCATGTGGTATACCTCCGGGACTCTGACTGCACTGTGTGGCCTGACTCCACGACTTTGACTGTACTGTGTGGTCTCACTCCAGGTGTGTGATTGCACTTTGTGTTGTGACTCCAGGATTGTGTATGTACTGTGTGATCTGACTCCAGGAATGTGACTGTACTGTGTGGACTGACTCCAGGACTGTGACTGTATAGTGTATTTTGACACCAGGACTGTGACTGTACTGAGTGGTCGGTGTCCAGGACTGTGACTGTACTGCGTGGTATTACTCCAGGTCTGTGACTGTTCTGTGTGGTATAACACCAGGACTGTGACTGTACTGTGTGGTATAACTCCAGGATGGTGACTGTACTGTGTGGTATAACTCCAGGAGTGTGACTGTACTGTGTCGTGTAACTCCAGGAATGTGACTGTACTGTATGTTGTAACTCCCGGACTGTGACTGTACTGTGTGTTGTAACTCCAGGACTGTGACTGTACTGTGTGGTCTCAGTCCAGGATTGTGACTGTACTGTGTGGTATAACTCCAGGATGGTGACTGTACTGTGTGGTATAACTCCAGGAGTGTGACTGTACTGTGTCGTGTAACTCCAGGAATGTGACTGTACTGTATGTTGTAACTCCCGGTCTGTGACTGTACTGTGTGTTGTAACTCCAGGACTGTGACTGTACTGTGTGGTCTCAGTCCAGGATTGTGACTGTACTGTGTGGTATAACTCCAGGGCTGTGACTGTACTGTGTGGTATAACTCCAATGCTGTGACTGTACTGTTTGATGTAATTAAAGGATGGTGACTGTACTGTGTGGTCTCACTCCAGGACTGTGACTGTACTCTGTGGTATAACTCCAGGACTGTGACTGTACTGTGTGGTCTGACTCCAGGACAGTGACTCTAATGTGTGGTATACCTCCAGCACTGTGACTGTACTGTGTGGTATAACTCCAGGTCTGTAACTGTACCGTGTGGTATACCTCCGGGAATGTGACTGTACTGTGTGGCCTGACTCAAGGACTTTGACTGTACTGTGTGGTCTGACTCCAGGACTGTGATTGTACTTTGTGTTGTGACTCCAGGACTGTGACTGTACTTGTGGTATAACTCCAGGTCTGTGAATGTACTGTGTGGTATTACTCCAGGACTGTGACTGTACTTTGTGTAATAAATCCAGGACTATGACTGCACTGTGTGGTATAATTCCAGCACTGTGACTGTACTGTGTGATATAACTCCAGGACTGTGACTGTACTGTATGGTATTACTCCAGGACTGTGACTGCTCTGTGTGGTATAACTCCAGGACTGTGACTGTACTGTGTCGTATAACTCCAGGATTGTGACTGTACTGTGTGTTGTAACTCCAGGACTGTGACTGTACTGTGTAGTCTCAGTCAAGGATTGTGACTGTACTGTGTGGTCTGACTCCAGGACTGTGACTTTACTGTGTGGTGTGACTCCAGGACTGTGACTGTACTCTGTGGTATAACTGCAGGACTGTGACTGTACTGTGTGGTCTGACTCCAGGACTGTGACTGCTGTGTGGTCTGACTCCAGGACTGTGACTGTACTGTGTGGTCTGACTCCAGGACTGTGACTGTACTGTGTCGTGTAACTCCAGGAAAGTGACTGTACTCTGTGGTATAACTCCAGGACGGTGACTGTACTGTGTTGTCTCACTCCAGGACGGTGACTGTACTGTGTGTTATAACTCCAGGACTGTGACTGTACTGTGTTGAATAACTCCAGGGCTGTGACTGTACTGTTTAGTATTACTCCTGGACTGTGACTGTACTGTGTGGACTGACTACAGGACTGTGACTGTACTGTGTGGTCTGACTCCAGGACTGTGACTGTACTGTGTGGTCTGACTCCAGGACTGTGACTGTACTGAATGGCCTGTCTCCAGGACTGTGATTGTACTTTGTGTTGTGACTCCAGGATTGTGACTGTACTGTGTGATCTGACTCCAGGAATGCGACTGTACTGTGTGGACTGACTCCAGGACTGTGAATGTACTGTGTGTTATAACTCCAGGACTGTGACTGTACTGTGTGGAATAACTCCAGGGCTGTGACTGCACTGTTTGGTATAACTTCAGGACTGTGACTGTACTGTGTGTTATAACTCCAGGACTGTGACTGTACTGTGTGGAATAACTCCAGTGCTGTGACTGTACTGTTTGGTATAACTTCAGGACTGTGACTGTACTGTGTGGTCTGACTCCAGGACTGTGACTGTACTGTGTGGACTGAGTCCAGGACTGTGACTTTACTGTGTGGTCTGACTCCAGGACTGTGCCTGTACTGTGTGGCATAACTCCAGGACTGTGACTGTACTGTGTGGTCTGACTCCAGGACAGTGACTGTACTGTGTGGTATAACTGCAGGGCTGTGACTGTACTGTGTGGTCTGACTCCAGGACATTTACTGTACTGTGTGGTATAACTCCAGCACTGTGACTGGACTGAATGGCATAACTCCAGGTCTGTAACTGTACCATGTGGTATACCTCCGGGACTGTGACTGCACTGTGTGGCCTGACTCCAGGACTTTGACTGTACTGTGTGGTCTCACTCCAGGTGTGTGATTGCACTTTGTGTTGTGACTCCAGGATTGTGTATGTGCTGTGTCATCTGACTCCAGGAATGTGACTGTACTGTGTGGACTGACTCCAGGACTGTGACTGTATGGTGTATTTTGACACCAGGACTGTGACTGTACTGAGTGGTCTGTGGCCAGGACTGTGACTGTACTGTGTGGTATTACTCCAGGTCTGTGACTGTTCTGTGTGGTATAACACCAGGACTGTGACTATACTGTGTGGTATAACTCCAGGATGGTGACTGTACTGTGTGGTATAACTCCAGGAGTGTGACTGTACTGTGTCGTGTAACTCCAGGAATGTGACTGTACTGTGTGTTGTAACTCCAGGACTGTGACTGTACTGTGTGGTCTCAGTCCAGGATTGTGACTGTACTGTGTGGTATAACTCCAGGGCTGTGACTGTACTGTGTGGTATAACGCCAGGGCTGTGACTGTACTGTTTGGTATAACTAAAGGATGGTGACTGTACTGTGTGGTCTCACTCCAGGACTGTGACTGTACTCTGTGGTATAACTCCAGGACTGTGACTGTACTGTGTGGTCTGACTCCAGGACAGTGACTGTACTGTGTGGTATAACTCCAGCACTGTGACTGTACTGTGTGGTATAACTCCAGGTCTGTAACTGTACCGTGTGGTATACCTCCGGGAATGTGACTGTACTGTGTGGCCTGACTCCAGGACTTTGACTGTACTGTGTGGTATAACTCCAGGATGGTGACTGTACTGTGTGGTTTAACTCCAGGAGTGTGACTGTACTGTGTTGTGTAACTCCAGGAATGTGACTGTACTGTATGTTTTAACTCCCGGACTGTGACTGTACTGTGTGTTGTAACTCCAGGACTGTGACTCTACTGTGTGGTCTCAGTCCAGGATTGTGACTGTACTGTGTGGTATACCTCCAGGGCTGTGACTGTACTGTGTGGTATAACTCCAAGGCTGTGACTGTACTGTTTGGTATAATTAAAGGATGGTGACTGTACTGTGTGGTCTCACTCCAGGACTGTGACTGTACTCTGTGGTATAACTCCAGGACTGTGACTGTACTGTGTGGTCTGACTCCAGGACAGTGACTCTACTGTGTGGTATAACTCCAGCACTGTGACTGTACTGTGTGGTATAACTCCAGGTCTGTAACTGTACCGTGTGGTATACCTCCGGGAATGTGACTGTACTGTGTGGCCTGACTCAAGGACTTTGACTGTACTGTGTGGTCTGAATCCAGGACTGTGATTGTACTTTGTGTTGTGACTCCAGGATTGTGACTGGACTGTGTGGTGTAACTCCAGGACTGTGACCGTACTGTGTGTTCTGACTCCAGGACTGTAACTGTACTTGTGGTATAACTCCAGGTCTGTGAATGTACTGTGTGGTATTACTCCAGGACTGTGACTGTACTTTGTGTAATAAATCCAGGACTATGACTGCACTGTGTGGTATAATTCCAGCACTGTGACTGTACTGTGTGATATAACTCCAGGACTGTGACTGTACTGTATGGTATTACTCCAGGACTGTGACTGCTCTGTGTGGTATAACTCCAGGACTGTGACTGTACTGTGTCGTATAACTCCAGGATTGTGACTGTACTGTGTGTTGTAACTCCAGGACTGTGACTGTACTGTGTAGTCTCAGTCAAGGATTGTGACTGTACTGTGTGGTCTGACTCCAGGACTGTGACTTTACTGTGTGGTGTGACTCCAGGACTGTGACTGTACTCTGTGGTATAACTGCAGGACTGTGACTGTACTGTGTGGTCTGACTCCAGGACTGTGACTGCTGTGTGGTCTGACTCCAGGACTGTGACTGTACTGTGTGGTCTGACTCCAGGACTGTGACTGTACTGTGTCGTGTAACTCCAGGAAAGTGACTGTACTCTGTGGTATAACTCCAGGACGGTGACTGTACTGTGTTGTCTCACTCCAGGATGGTGACTGTACTGTGTGTTATAACTCCAGGACTGTGACTGTACTGTGTTGAATAACTCCAGGGCTGTGACTGTACTGTTTAGTATTACTCCTGGACTGTGACTGTACTGTGTGGACTGACTACAGGACTGTGACTGTACTGTGTGGTCTGACTCCAGGACTGTGACTGTACTGTGTGGTCTGACTCCAGGACTGTGACTGTACTGAATGCCCTGTCTCCAGGACTGTGATTGTACTTTGTGTTGTGACTCCAGGATTGTGACTGTACTGTGTGATCTGACTCCAGGAATGCGACTGTACTGTGTGGACTGACTCCAGGACTGTGAATGTACTGTGTGTTATAACTCCAGGACTGTGACTGTACTGTGTGGAATAACTCCAGTGCTGTGACTGTACTGTTTGGTATAACTTCAGGACTGTGACTGTACTGTGTGGTCTGACTCCAGGACTGTGACTGTACTGTGTGGACTGAGTCCAGGACTGTGACTTTACTGTGTGGTCTGACTCCAGGACTGTGACTGTACTGTGTGGCATAACTCCAGGACTGTGACTGTACTGTGTGGTCTGACTCCAGGACAGTGACTGTACTGTGTGGTATAACTCCAGGACTGTGACTGTACTGTGTGGTCTGACTCCAGGACAGTGACTGTACTGTGTGGTATAACTCCAGCACTGTGACTGGACTGAATGGCATAACTCCAGGTCTGTAACTGTACCATGTGGTATACCTCCGGGACTGTGACTGCACTGTGTGGCCTGACTCCAGGACTTTGACTGTACTGTGTGGTCTCACTCCAGGTGTGTGATTGCACTTTGTGTTGTGACTCCAGGATTGTGTATGTGCTGTGTCATCTGACTCCAGGAATGTGACTGTACTGTGTGGACTGACTCCAGGACTGTGACTGTATGGTGTATTTTGACACCAGGACTGTGACTGTACTGAGTGGTCTGTGGCCAGGACTGTGACTGTACTGTGTGGTATTACTCCAGGTCTGTGACTGTTCTGTGTGGTATAACACCAGGACTGTGACTATACTGTGTGGTATAACTCCAGGATGGTGACTGTACTGTGTGGTATAACTCCAGGAGTGTGACTGTACTGTGTCGTGTAACTCCAGGAATGTGACTGTACTGTGTGTTGTAACTCCAGGACTGTGACTGTACTGTGTGGTCTCAGTCCAGGATTGTGACTGTACTGTGTGGTATAACTCCAGGGCTGTGACTGTACTGTGTGGTATAACGCCAGGGCTGTGACTGTACTGTTTGGTATAACTAAAGGATGGTGACTGTACTGTGTGGTCTCACTCCAGGACTGTGACTGTACTCTGTGGTATAACTCCAGGACTGTGACTGTACTGTGTGGTCTGACTCCAGGACAGTGACTGTACTGTGTGGTATAACTCCAGCACTGTGACTGTACTGTGTGGTATAACTCCAGGTCTGTAACTGTACCGTGTGGTATACCTCCGGGAATGTGACTGTACTGTGTGGCCTGACTCCAGGACTTTGACTGTACTGTGTGGTATAACTCCAGGATGGTGACTGTACTGTGTGGTTTAACTCCAGGAGTGTGACTGTACTGTGTTGTGTAACTCCAGGAATGTGACTGTACTGTATGTTTTAACTCCCGGACTGTGACTGTACTGTGTGTTGTAACTCCAGGACTGTGACTCTACTGTGTGGTCTCAGTCCAGGATTGTGACTGTACTGTGTGGTATACCTCCAGGGCTGTGACTGTACTGTGTGGTATAACTCCAAGGCTGTGACTGTACTGTTTGGTATAATTAAAGGATGGTGACTGTACTGTGTGGTCTCACTCCAGGACTGTGACTGTACTCTGTGGTATAACTCCAGGACTGTGACTGTACTGTGTGGTCTGACTCCAGGACAGTGACTCTACTGTGTGGTATAACTCCAGCACTGTGACTGTACTGTGTGGTATAACTCCAGGTCTGTAACTGTACCGTGTGGTATACCTCCGGGAATGTGACTGTACTGTGTGGCCTGACTCAAGGACTTTGACTGTACTGTGTGGTCTGAATCCAGGACTGTGATTGTACTTTGTGTTGTGACTCCAGGATTGTGACTGGACTGTGTGGTGTAACTCCAGGACTGTGACCGTACTGTGTGTTCTGACTCCAGGACTGTAACTGTACTTGTGGTATAACTCCAGGTCTGTGAATGTACTGTGTGGTATTACTCCAGGACTGTGACTGTACTTTGTGTAATAAATCCAGGACTATGACTGCACTGTGTGGTATAATTCCAGCACTGTGACTGTACTGTGTGATATAACTCCAGGACTGTGACTGTACTGTATGGTATTACTCCAGGACTGTGACTGCTCTGTGTGGTATAACTCCAGGACTGTGACTGTACTGTGTCGTATAACTCCAGGATTGTGACTGTACTGTGTGTTGTAACTCCAGGACTGTGACTGTACTGTGTAGTCTCAGTCAAGGATTGTGACTGTACTGTGTGGTCTGACTCCAGGACTGTGACTTTACTGTGTGGTGTGACTCCAGGACTGTGACTGTACTCTGTGGTATAACTGCAGGACTGTGACTGTACTGTGTGGTCTGACTCCAGGACTGTGACTGCTGTGTGGTCTGACTCCAGGACTGTGACTGTACTGTGTGGTCTGACTCCAGGACTGTGACTGTACTGTGTCGTGTAACTCCAGGAAAGTGACTGTACTCTGTGGTATAACTCCAGGACGGTGACTGTACTGTGTTGTCTCACTCCAGGATGGTGACTGTACTGTGTGTTATAACTCCAGGACTGTGACTGTACTGTGTTGAATAACTCCAGGGCTGTGACTGTACTGTTTAGTATTACTCCTGGACTGTGACTGTACTGTGTGGACTGACTACAGGACTGTGACTGTACTGTGTGGTCTGACTCCAGGACTGTGACTGTACTGTGTGGTCTGACTCCAGGACTGTGACTGTACTGAATGCCCTGTCTCCAGGACTGTGATTGTACTTTGTGTTGTGACTCCAGGATTGTGACTGTACTGTGTGATCTGACTCCAGGAATGCGACTGTACTGTGTGGACTGACTCCAGGACTGTGAATGTACTGTGTGTTATAACTCCAGGACTGTGACTGTACTGTGTGGAATAACTCCAGTGCTGTGACTGTACTGTTTGGTATAACTTCAGGACTGTGACTGTACTGTGTGGTCTGACTCCAGGACTGTGACTGTACTGTGTGGACTGAGTCCAGGACTGTGACTTTACTGTGTGGTCTGACTCCAGGACTGTGACTGTACTGTGTGGCATAACTCCAGGACTGTGACTGTACTGTGTGGTCTGACTCCAGGACAGTGACTGTACTGTGTGGTATAACTCCAGGACTGTGACTGTACTGTGTGGTCTGACTCCAGGACAGTGACTGTACTGTGTGGTATAACTCCAGCACTGTGACTGGACTGAATGGCATAACTCCAGGTCTGTAACTGTACCATGTGGTATACCTCCGGGACTGTGACTGCACTGTGTGGCCTGACTCCAGGACTTTGACTGTACTGTGTGGTCTCACTCCAGGTGTGTGATTGCACTTTGTGTTGTGACTCCAGGATTGTGTATGTACTGTGTGATCTGACTCCAGGAATGTGACTGTACTGTGTGGACTGACTCCAGGACTGTGACTGTATAGTGTATTTTGACACCAGGACTGTGACTGTACTGAGTGGTCTGTGTCCAGGACTGTGACTGTACTGTGTGGTATTACTCCAGGTCTGTGACTGTTCTGTGTGGTATAACACCAGGACTGTGACTATACTGTGTGGTATAACTCCAGGATGGTGACTGTACTGTGTGGTATAACTCCAGGAGTGTGACTGTACTGTGTCGTGTAACTCCAGGAATGTGACTGTACTGTATGTTGTAACTCCCGGACTGAGACTGTACTGTGTGTTGTAACTCCAGGACTGTGACTGCACTGTGTGGTCTCAGTCCAGGATTGTGACTGTACTGTGTGGTATAACTCCAGGGCTGTGACTGTACTGTGTGGTATAACTCCAGGGCTGTGACTGTACTGTTTGGTATAACTAAAGGATGGTGACTGTACTGTGTGGTCTCACTCCAGGACTGTGACTGTACTCTGTGGTATAACTCCAGGACTGTGACTGTACTGTGTGATCTGACTCCAGGACAGTGACTGTACTGTGTGGTATAACTCCAGCACTGTGACTGTACTGTGTGGTATAACTCCAGGTCTGTAACTGTACCGTGTGGTATACCTCCAGGAATGTGACTGTACTGTGTGGCCTGACTCCAGGACTTTGACTGTACTGTGTGGTATAACTCCAGGATGGTGACTGTACTCTGTGGTATAACTCCAGGACGGTGACTGTACTGTGTTGTCTCACTCCAGGATGGTGACTGTACTGTGTGTTATAACTCCAGGACTGTGACTGTACTGTGTTGAATAACTCCAGGGCTGTGACTGTACTGTTTAGTATTACTCCTGGACTGTGACTGTACTGTGTGGGCTGACTACAGGACTGTGACTGTACTGTGTGGTCTGACTCCAGGACTGTGACTGTACTGTGTGGTCTGACTCCAGGACTGTGACTGTACTGAATGCCCTGTCTCCAGGACTGTGATTGTACTTTGTGTTGTGACTCCAGGATTGTGACTGTACTGTGTGATCTGACTCCAGGAATGCGACTGTACTGTGTGGACTGACTCCAGGACTGTGAATGTACTGTGTGTTATAACTCCAGGACTGTGACTGTACTGTGTGGAATAACTCCAGTGCTGTGACTGTACTGTTTGGTATAACTTCAGGACTGTGACTGTACTGTGTGGTCTGACTCCAGGACTGTGACTGTACTGTGTGGACTGAGTCCAGGACTGTGACTTTACTGTGTGGTCTGACTCCAGGACTGTGACTGTACTGTGTGGCATAACTCCAGGACTGTGACTGTACTGTGTGGTCTGACTCCAGGACAGTGACTGTACTGTGTGGTATAACTCCAGGACTGTGACTGTACTGTGTGGTCTGACTCCAGGACAGTGACTGTACTGTGTGGTATAACTCCAGCACTGTGACTGGACTGAATGGCATAACTCCAGGTCTGTAACTGTACCATGTGGTATACCTCCGGGACTGTGACTGCACTGTGTGGCCTGACTCCAGGACTTTGACTGTACTGTGTGGTCTCACTCCAGGTGTGTGATTGCACTTTGTGTTGTGACTCCAGGATTGTGTATTCACTGTGTGATCTGACTCCAGGAATGTGACTGTACTGTGTGGACTGACTCCAGGACTGTGACTGTATAGTGTATTTTGACACCAGGACTGTGACTGTACTGAGTGGTCTGTGTCCAGGACTGTGACTGTACTGTGTGGTATTACTCCAGGTCTGTGACTGTTCTGTGTGGTATAACACCAGGACTGTGACTATACTGTGTGGTATAACTCCAGGATGGTGACTGTACTGTGTGGTATAACTCCAGGAGTGTGACTGTACTGTGTCGTGTAACTCCAGGAATGTGACTGTACTGTATGTTGTAACTCCCGGACTGAGTCTGTACTCTGTGTTGTAACTCCAGGACTGTGACTGTACTGTGTGGTCTCAGTCCAGGATTGTGACTGTACTGTGTGGTATAACTCCAGGGCTGTGACTGTACTGTGTGGTATAACTCCAGGGCTGTGACTGTACTGTTTGGTATAACTAAAGGATGGTGACTGTACTGTGTGGTCTCACTCCAGGACTGTTACTGTACTCTGTGGTATAACTCCAGGACTGTGACTGTACTGTGTGATCTGACTCCAGGACAGTGACTGTACTGTGTGGTATAACTCCAGCACTGTGACTGTACTGTGTGGTATAACTCCAGGTCTGTAACTGTACCGTGTGGTATACCTCCGGGAATGTGACTGTACTGTGTGGCCTGACTCCAGGACTTTGACTGTACTGTGTGGTATAACTCCAGGATGGTGACTGTACTGTGTGGTATAACTCCAGGAGTGTGACTGTACTGTGTCGTGTAACTCCAGGAATGTGACTGTACTGTATGTTGTAACTCCCGGACTGTGACTGTACTGTGTGTTGTAACTCCAGGACTGTGACTCTACTGTGTGGTCTCAGTCCAGGATTGTGACTGTACTGTGTGGTATAACTCCAGGACTGTGACTGTACTGTGTGGTATAACTCCAGGGCTGTGACTGTACTGTTTGGTATAACTAAAGGATGGTGACTGTACTGTGTGGTCTGACTCCAGGACTGTGAGTGTACTCTGTGGTATAACTCCAGGACTGTGACTGTAATGTGTGGTCTGACACCAGGACAGTGACTGTACTATGTGGTATAACTCCTGCCCTGTGACTGTACTGTGTGGTATAACTCCAGGTCTGTAACTGTACCGTGTGGTATACCTCCGGGAATGTGACTGTACTGTGTGGCCTGACTCCAGGACTTTGACTGGACTGTGTGGTCTGACTCCAGGACTGTGACTGTACTTTGTGTTGTGACTCCAGGATTGTGACTGTACTGTGTGGTGTAACTCCAGGACTGTGACTGTAGTGTGTGGGTTGACTCCAGGACTGTGACTGTACTGTGTGGTCTGACTCCAGGACTTTGACCGTACTGTGTGTTCTGACTCCAGGACTGTGACTGTACTTGTGGTATATCTGCAGGTCTGTGAATGTACTGTGTGGTATTACTCCAGGACTGTGACTGTACTTTGTGTTAAAAATCCAGGACTATGACTGCACTGTGTGGTATAATTCCAGCACTGTGACTGTACTGTGTGATATAACTCCAGGACTGTGAGTGCACTGTATGGTATTACTCCAGGACTGTGACTGCTCTGTGTGGTATAACTCCAGGACTGTGACTGTACTGTGTGTTATAACTCCAGGACTGTGACTGTACTGTGTGTTGTAACTCCAGGACTGTGACTGTACTGTGTAGTCTCACTCAAGGATTGTGACTGTACTGTGTGGTCTGACTCCAGGACTGTGACTTTACTGTGTGGTGTGACTCCAGGACTGTGACTATACTGTGTGGTATAACTGCAGGACTGTGACTGTACTGTGTGGTCTGACACCAGGACTGTGACTGTGCTGTGTGGTCTGACTCCAGGACTGTGACTGTACTGTGTGGTCTGACTCCAGGACTGTGACTGTACTGTGTCGTGTAACTCCAGGAAAGTGACTGTACTCTGTGGTATAACTCCAGGACGGTGACTGTACTGTGTTTCTCACTCCAGGACGGTGACTGTACTGTGTGTTATAACTCCAGGACTGTGACTGTACTGTGTTGAATAACTCCAGGGCTGTGACTGTACTGTTTGGTATAACTCCAGGACTGTGACTGTACTGTGTGGACTGACTCCAGGACTGTGACTGTACTGTGTGGTCTGACTCCAGGACTGTGACTGTACTGTGTGTTCTGACTCCAGGACTGTGACTGTACTGAGTGGCCTGTCTCCAGGACTGCGATTGTACTTTGTGTTGTGACTCCAGGATTGTGACTGTACTGTGTGATCTGACTCCAGGAATGCGACTGTACTGTGTGGACTGACTCCAGGATTGTGACTGTATAGTGTGGTTTGACACAAGGACTGTGGCTGTACTGAGTGGTCTGAGTCCAGGACTGTGACTGTACTGTGTGTTATAACTCCAGGACTGTGACTGTACTGTGTGGAATAACTCCAGGGCTGTGACTGTACTGTTTGGCATATCTTCAGGACTGTGACTGTACTGTGTGGATTGAGTCCAGGACTGTGACTTTACTGTGTGGTCTGACTCCAGGACTGTGACTGTACTGTGTGGTATAACTCCAGGACTGTGACAGTACTGTGTGGTCTGACTCCAGGGCAGTGACTGTACTGTGTGGTATAACTCCAGCACTGTGACTGTACTGTGTGGCATAACTCCAGGTCTGTAACTGTACCGTGTGGTATACCTCCGGGACTGTGACTGCACTGTGTGGCCTGACTCCAGGACTTTGTCTGTACTGTGTGGTCTCACTCCAGGTGTGTGATTGCACTTTGTGTTGTGACTCCAGGATTGTGTATGTACTGTGTGATCTGACTCCAGGAATGTGACTGTACTGTGTGGACTGACTCCAGGACTGTGACTGTATAGTGTGGTTTGACACCAGGACTGTGACTGTACTGAGTGGTCTGAGTCCAGGACTGTGACTGTACTGTGTGGTATTACTCCAGATCTGTGACTGTTCTGTGTGGTATAACTCCAGGACTGTGACTCTACTGTGTTGTATAACTCCAGGACGGTGACTGTACTGTGTGGTATAACTCCAGGAGTGTGACTGTACTGTGTCGTGTAACTCCAGGACTGTGACTGTACTGTATGTTGTAACTCCAGGACTGTGACTGTACTGTGTGTTGTAACTCCAGGACTGTGACTGTACTGTGTGGTCTCAGTCCAGGATTGTGACTGTACTGTGTGGTATAACTCCAGGACTGTGACTGTACTGTGTGGTATAACTCCAGGGCTGTGTCTGTACTGTTTGGTATAACTAAAGGATGGTGACTGTGCTGTGTGGTCTGACTCCAGGACTGTGACTGTACTCTGTGGAATAACTCAAGGACAGTGACTGTACTGTGTGGTATAACTCCAGCCCTGTGACTGTACTGAGTGGTATAACTCCAGCACTGTGACTGTACTGTGTGGTATAACTCCAGGTCTGTAACTGTACCGTGTGGTATACCTCCGGGAATGTGACTGTACTGTGTGGCCTGACTCAAGGACTTTGACTTTACTGTGTGGTCTGACTCCAGGACTGTGATTGTACTTTGTGTTGTGACTCCAGGATTGTGACTGTACTGTGTGGTGTAACTCCAGGACTGTGACCGTACTGTGTGTTCTGACTCCAGGACTGTGACTGTACTTGTGGTATAACTCCAGGTCTGTGAATGTACTGTGTTGTATTACTCCAGGACTTTGACTGTACTTTGTGTAATAAATCCAGGACTATGACTGCAATGTGTGGTATAATTCCAGCACTGTGACTGTACTGTGTGATATAACTCCAGGACTGTGACTGTACTGTATGGTATTACTCCAGGACTGTGACTGCTCTGTGTGGTATAACTCCAGGACTGTGACTGTACTGTGTCGTATAACTCCAGGATTGTGACTGTACTGTGTGTTGTAACTCCAGGACTGTGACTGTACTGTGTAGTCTCACTCAAGGATTGTGACTGTACTGTGTGGTCTGACTCCAGGACCGTGACTTTACTGTGTGGTGTGACTCCAGGACTGTGACTGTACTCTGTGGTATAACTGCAGGACTGTGACTGTACTGTGTGGTCTGACTCCAGGACTGTGACTGCTGTGTGGTCTGACTCCAGGACTGTGACTGTACTGTGTGGTCTGACTCCAGGACTGTGACTGTACTGTGTCGTGTAACTCCAGGAAAGTGACTGTACTCTGTGGTATAACTCCAGGACGGTGACTGTACTGTGTTGTCTCACTCCAGGACGGTGACTGTACTGTGTGTTATAACTCCAGGACTGTGACTGTACTGTGTTGAATAACTCCAGGGCTATGACTGTACTGTTTAGTATAACTCCTGGACTGTGACTGTACTGTGTGGACTGACTACAGGACTGTGACTGTACTGTGTGGTCTGACACCAGGACTGTGACTGTACTGTGTGGTCTGACTCCAGGACTGTGACTGTACTGAATGGCCTGTCTCCAGGACTGTGATTGTACTTTGTGTTGTGACTCCAGGATTGTGACTGTACTGTGTGATCTGACTCCAGGAATGCGACTGTACTGTGTGGACTGACTCCAGGACTGTGACTGTGCTGTGTGTTATAACTCCAGGACTGTGACTGTACTGTGTGGAATAACTCCAGTGCTGTGACTGTACTGTTTGGTATAACTTCAGGACTGTGACTGTACTGTGTGGTCTGACTCCAGGACTGTGACTGTACTGTGTGGACTGAGTCCAGGACTGTGACTTGACTGTGTGGTCTGACTCCAGGACTGAGACTGTACTGTGTGGCATAACTCCAGGACTGTGACTGTACTGTGTGGTCTGACTCCAGGACAGTGACTGTATTGTGTGGTATAACTCCAGGACTGTGACTGTACTGTGTGGTCTGACTCCAGGACAGTGACTGTACTGTGTGGTATAACTCCAGCACTGTGACTGGACTGAATGGCATAACTCCAGGTCTGTAACTGTACCATGTGGTATACCTGCGGGACTGTGACTGCACTGTGTGGCCTGACTCCAGGACTTTGACTGTACTGTGTGGTCTCACTCCAGGTGTGTGATTGCACTTTGTGTTGTGACTCCAGGATTGTGTATGTACTGTGTGATCTGACTCCAGGAATGTGACTGTACTGTGAGACTGACTCCAGGACTGTGACTGTATAGTGTATTTTGACACCAGGACTGTGACTGTACTGAGTGGTCTGTGTCCAGGACTGTGACTGTACTGTGTGGTATTACTCCAGGTCTGTGACTGTTCTGTGTGGTATAACACCAGGACTGTGACTATACTGTGTGGTATAACTCCAGGATGGTGACTGTACTGTGTGGTATAACTCCAAGGCTGTGACTGTACTGTTTGGTATAATTAAAGGATGGTGACTGTACTGTGTGGTCTCACTCCAGGACTGTGACTGTACTCTGTGGTATAACTCCAGGACTGTGACTGTACTGTGTGGTCTGACTCCAGGACAGTGACTCTACTGTGTGGTATAACTCCAGCACTGTGACTGTACTGTGTGGTATAACTCCAGGTCTGTAACTGTACCGTGTGGTATACCTCCGGGAATGTGACTGTACTGTGTGGCCTGACTCAAGGACTTTGACTGTACTGTGTGGTCTGACTCCAGGACTGTGATTGTACTTTGTGTTGTGACTCCAGGATTGTGACTGTACTGTGTGGTGTAACTCCAGGACTGTGACCGTACTGTGTGTTCTGACTCCAGGACTGTGACTGTACTTGTGGTATAACTCCAGGTCTGTGAATGTACTGTGTGGCATTACTCCAGGACTGTGACTGTACTTTGTGTAATAAATCCAGGACTATGACTGCACTGTGTGGTATAATTCCAGCACTGTGACTGTACTGTGTGATATAACTCCAGGACTGTGACTGTACTGTATGGTATTACTCCAGGACTGTGACTGCTCTGTGTGGTATAACTCCAGGACTGTGACTGTACTGTGTCGTATAACTCCAGGATTGTGACTGTACTGTGTGTTGTAACTCCAGGACTGTGACTGTACTGTGTAGTCTCAGTCAAGGATTGTGACTGTACTGTGTGGTCTGACTCCAGGACTGTGACTTTACTGTGTGGTGTGACTCCAGGACTGTGACTGTACTGTGTGGTATAACTGCAGGACTGTGACTGTACTGTGTGGTCTGACTCCAGGACTGTGACTGCTGTGTGGTCTGACTCCAGGACTGTGACTGTACTGTGTGGTCTGACTCCAGGACTGTGACTGTACTGTGTCGTGTAACTCCAGGAAAGTGACTGTACTCTGTGGTATAACTCCAGGACGGTGACTGTACTGTGTTGTCTCACTCCACGATGGTGACTGTACTGTGTGTTATAACTCCAGGACTGTGACTGTACTGTGTTGAATAACTCCAGGGCTGTGACTGTACTGTTTAGTATTACTCCTGGACTGTGACTGTACTGTGTGGACTGACTACAGGACTGTGACTGTACTGTGTGGTCTGACTCCAGGACTGTGACTGTACTGAATGGCCTGTCTCCAGGACTGTGATTGTACTTTGTGTTGTGACTCCAGGATTGTGACTGTACTGTGTGATCTGACTCCAGGAATGCGACTGTACTGTGTGGACTGACTCCAGGACTGTGAATGTACTGTGTGTTATAACTCCAGGACTGTGACTGTACTGTGTGGAATAACTCCAGGGCTGTGACTGCATTGTTTGGTATAACTTCAGGACTGTGACTGTACTGTGTGTTATAACTCCAGGACTGTGACTGTACTGTGTGGAATAACTCCATTGCTGTGACTGTACTGTTTGGTATAACTTCAGGACTGTGACTGTACTGTGTGGTCTGACTCCAGGACTGTGACTGTACTGTGTGGACTGAGTCCAGGACTGTGACTTTACTGTGTGGTCTGACTCCAGGACTGTGACTGTACTGTGTGGCATAACTCCAGGACTGTGACTGTACTGTGTGGTCTCACTCCAGGTGTGTGATTGCACTTTGTGTTGTGACTCCAGGATTGTGTATGTACTGTGTGATCTGACTCCAGGAATGTGACTGTACTGTGTGGACTGACTCCAGGACTGTGACTGTATAGTGTATTTTGACACCAGGACTGTGACTGTACTGAGTGGTCTGTGTCCAGGACTGTGACTGTACTGTGTGGTATTACTCCAGGTCTGTGACTGTTCTGTCTGGTATAACACCAGGACTGTGACTATACTGTGTGGTATAACTCCAGGATGGTGACTGTACTGTGTGGTATAACTCCAGGAGTGTGACTGTACTGTGTCGTGTAACTCCAGGAATGTGACTGTACTGTATGTTGTAACTCCCGGACTGTGACTGTACTGTGTGTTGTAACTCCAGGACTGTGACTGTACTGTGTGGTCTCAGTCCAGGATTGTGACTGTACTGTGTGGTATAACTCCAGGGCTGTGACTGTACTGTGTGGTATAACTCCAGGGCTGTGACTGTACTGTTTGGTATAACTAAAGGATGGTGACTGTATTGTGTGGTCTCACTCCAGGACTGTGACTGTACTCTGTGCTATAACTCCAGGACTGTGACTGTACTGTGTGGTCTGACTCCAGGACAGTGACTGTACTGTGTGGTACAACTCCAGCACTGTGACTGTACTGTGTGGTATAACTCCAGGTCTGTAACTGTACCGTGTGGTATACCTCCGGGAATGTGACTGTACTGTGTGGCCTGACTCCAGGACTTTGACTGTACTGTGTTGTATAACTCCAGGATGGTGACTGTACTGTGTGGTATAACTCCAGGAGTGTGACTGTACTGTGTCGTGTAACTCCAGGAATGTGACTGTACTGTATGTTGTAACTCCCGGACTGTGACTGTACTGTGTGTTGTAACTCCAGGACTGTGACTCTACTGTGTGGTCTCAGTCCAGGATTGTGACTGTACTGTGTGGTATAACTGCAGGACTGTGACTGTACTGTGTGGTATAACTCCAGGGCTGTGACTGTACTGTTTGGTATAACTAAAGGATGGTGACTGTACTGTGTGGTCTGACTCCAGGACTGTGAGTGTACTCTGTGGTATAACTCCAGGACTGTGACTGTAATGTGTGGTCTGACACCAGGACAGTGACTGTACTGTGTGGTATAACTCCTGCCCTGTGACTGTACTGTGTGGTATAACTCCAGGTCTGTAACTGTACCGTGTGGTATACCTCCGGGAATGTGACTGTACTGTGTGGCCCTGACTCCAGGACTTTGACTGGACTGTGTGGTCTGACTCCAGGACTGTGACTGTACTTTGTGTTGTGACTCCAGGATTGTGACTGTACTGTGTGGTGTAACTCCAGGACTGTGACTGTAGTGTGTGGGTTGACTCCAGGACTGTGACTGTACTGTGTGGTCTGACTCCAGGACTGTGACCGTACTGTGTGTTCTGACTCCAGGACTGTGACTGTACTTGTGGTATATCTGCAGGTCTGCGAATGTACTGTGTGGTATTACTCCAGGACTGTGACTGTACTTTGTGTTAAAAATCCAGGACTATGACTGCACTGTGTGGTATAATTCCAGCACTGTGACTGTACTGTGTGATATAACTCCAGGACTGTGAGTGCACTGTATGGTATTACTCCAGGACTGTGACTGCTCTGTGTGGTATAACTCCAGGACTGTGACTGTACTGTGTGGTATAACTCCAGGACTGTGACTGTACTGTGTGTTGTAACTCCAGGACTGTGACTGTACTGTGTAGTCTCACTCAAGGATTGTGACTGTACTGTGTGGTCTGACTCCAGGACTGTGACTTTACTGTGTGGTGTGACTCCAGGACTGTGACTATACTGTGTGGTATAACTGCAGGACTGTGACTGTACTGTGTGGTCTGACACCAGGACTGTGACTGTGCTGTGTGGTCTGACTCCAGGACTGTGACTGTACTGTGTGGTCTGACTCCAGGACTGTGACTGTACTGTGTCGTGTAACTCCAGGAAAGTGACTGTACTCTGTGGTATAACTCCAGGACGGTGACTGTACTGTGTTTCTCACTCCAGGACGGTGACTGTACTGTGTGTTATAACTCCAGGACTGTGACTGTACTGTGTTGAATAACTCCAGGGCTGTGACTGTACTGTTTGGTATAACTCCAGGACTGTGACTGTACTGTGTGGACTGACTCCAGGACTGTGACTGTACTGTGTGGTCTGACTCCAGGACTGTGACTGTACTGTGTGGTCTGACTCCAGGACTGTGACTGTACTGAGTGGCCTGTCTCCAGGACTGTGATTGTACTTTGTGTTGTGACTCCAGGATTGTGACTGTACTGTGTGATCTGACTCCAGGAATGCGACTGTACTGTGTGGACTGACTCCAGGACTGTGACTGTATAGTGTGGTTTGACACAAGGACTGTGACTGTACTGAGTGGTCTGAGTCCAGGACTGTGACTGTACTGTGTGTTATAACTCCAGGACTGTGACTGTACTGTGTGGAATAACTCCAGGGCTGTGACTGTACTGTTTGGTATAACTTCAGGACTGTGACTGTACTGTGTGGTCTGACTCCAGGACTGTGACTGTACTGTGTGGATTGAGTCCAGGACTGTGACTTTACTGTGTGGTCTGACTCCAGGACTGTGACTGTACTGTGTGGTATAACTCCAGGACTGTGACATTACTGTGTGGTCTGACTCCAGGGCAGTGACTGTACTGTGTGGTATAACTCCAGCACTGTGACTGGACTGAGTGGCATAACTCCAGGTCTGTAACTGTACCGTGTGGTATACCTCCGGGACTGTGACTGCACTGTGTGGCCTGACTCCAGGACTTTGACTGTACTGTGTGGTCTCACTCCAGGTGTGTGATTGCACTTTGTGTTGTGAACCAGGATTGTGTATGTACTGTGTGATCTGACTCCAGGAATGTGACTGTACTGTGTGGACTGACTCCAGGACTGTGACTGTATAGTGTGGTTTGACACCAGGACTGTGACTGTACTGAGTGGTCTGAGTCCAGGACTGTGACTGTACTGTGTGGTATTACTCCAGGTCTGTGACTGTTCTGTGTGGTATAACTCCAGGACTGTGACTCTACTGTGTGGTATAACTCCAGGACGGTGACTGCACTGTGTGGTATAACTCCAGGAGTGTGACTGTACTGTGTCGTGTAACTCCAGGACTGTGACTGTACTGTATGTTGTAACTCCAGGACTGTGACTGTACTGTGTGTTGTAACTCCAGGACTGTGACTGTACTGTGTGGTCTCAGTCCAGGATTGTGACTGTACTGTGTGGTATAACTCCAGGACTGTGACTGTACTGTGTGGTATAACTCCAGGGCTGTGTCTGTACTGTTTGATATAACTAAAGGATGGTGACTGTACTGTGTGGTCTGACTCCAGGACTGTGACTGTACTCTGTGGAATAACTCCAGGACAGTGACTGTACTGTGTGGTATAACTCCAGCCCTGTGACTGTACTGAGTGGTATAACTCCATGTCTGTAACTGTACCGTGTGGTATACCTCTTGGACTGTGACTGCACTGTGTGGCCTGACTCCAGGACTTCGACTGCACTGTGATTGTACTTTGTGTTGTGACTCTAGGATTGTGACTGTAATGTGTGATCTGACTCCAGGATTGTGACTGTACTGTGTGGTCTGACTCCAGGACTGTGACTGTACTGTGTGGTCTGACTCCAGGACTGTGACTGTACTGTGTGGTATCACTCCAGGACTGTGACTGCACTGTGTGGTCTGACTCCAGGACTGTGTCTGTTCTGTGTGGTCTGACTCCAGGACTGTGACTTTACTGTGTGGCGTGACTCCAGGACTGTGACTGTACTGTGTGGTATAACTGCAGGACTGTGACTGTACTGTGTGGTCTGACTCCAGGAATGTGACTGCTGTGTGGTCTGACTCCAGGACTGTGACTGTACTGTGTGGTCTGACTCCAGGACAGTGACTGTACTGTGTGGTATAACTCCAGCACTGTGACTGGACTGAATGGCATAACTCCAGGTCTGTAACTGTACCATGTGGTATACCTCTGGGACTGTGACTGCACTGTGTGGCCTGACTCCAGGACTTTGACTGTACTGTGTGGTCTCACTCCAGGTGTGTGATTGCACTTTGTGTTGTGACTCCAGGATTGTGTATGTACTGTGTGATCTGACTCCAAGAATGTGACTGTACTGTGTGGACTGACTCCAGGACTGTGACTGTATAGTGTATTTTGACACCAGGACTGTGACTGTACTGAGTGGTCTGTGTCCAGGACTGTGACTGTACTGTGTGGTATTACTCCAGGTCTGTGACTGTTCTGTGTTGTATAACACCAGGACTGTGACTGTACTGTGTGTTATAACTCCAGGATGGTGACTGTACTGTGTGGAATAACTCCAGGAGTGTGACTGTACTGTGTCGTGTAACTCCAGGAATGTGACTGTACTGTATGTTGTAACTCCCGGACTGTGACTGTACTGTGTGTTGTAACTCCAGGACTGTGACTGTACTGTGTGGTCTCAGTCCAGGATTGTGACTGTATTGTGTGGTATAACTCCAGGGCTGTGACTGTACTGTGTGGTATAACTCCAGGGCTGTGACTGAACTGTTTGGTATAACTAAAGGATGGTGACTGTACTGTGTGGTCTCACTCCAGGACTGTTACTGCACTCTGTGGTATAACTCCAGGACTGTGACTGTACTGTGTGGTCTGACTCCAGGACAGTGACTGTACTGTGTGGTATAACTCCAGCACTGTGACTGTACTGTGTGGTATAACTCCAGGTCTGTAACTGCACCGTGTGGTATACCTCCGGGAATGTGACTGTACTGTGTGGCCTGACTCCAGGACTTTGACTGTACTGTGTGGTATAACTCCGGGATGGTGACTGTACTGTGTGGTATAACTCCAGGAGTGTGACTGTACTGTGTCGTGTAACTCCAGGAATGTGACTGTACTGTATGTTGTAACTCCCGGACTGTGACTGTACTGTGTGCTGTAACTCCAGGACTGTGACTCTACTGTGTGGTCTCAGTCCAGGATTGTGACTGTACTGTGTGGTATAACTCCAAGACTGTGACTGTACTGTGTGGTATAACTCCAGGCCTGTGACTGTACTGTTTGGTATAACTAAAGGATGGTGACTGTACTGTGTGGTCTGACTCCAGGACTGTGAGTGTACTCTGTGGTATAACTCCAGCACTGTGACTGTACTGTGTGGTATAACTCCAGGTCTGTAACTGTCCTGTGTGGTATACCTCCGGGAATGTGACTGGACTGTGTGGCCTGACTCCAGGACTTTGACTGCACTGTGTGGTCTGACTCCAGGACTGTGACTGTACTTTGTGTTGTGACTCCAGGATTGTGACTGTACTGTGTGGTGTAACTCCAGGACTGTGACTGTAGTGTGTGGGTTGACTCCAGGACTGTGACTGTACTGTGTGGTCTGACTCAAGGACTGTGACCGTACTGTGTGTTCTGACTCCAGGACTGTGACTGTACTTGTGGTATATCTGCAGGTCTGTGAATGTACTGTGTGGTATTACTCCAGGACTGTGACTGTACTTTGTGTTAAAAATCCAGGACTATGACTGCACTGTGTGGTATAATTCCAGCACTGTGACTGTACTGTGTGATATAACTCCAGGACTGTGACTGTACTGTATGGTATTACTCCAGGACTGTGACTGCTCTGTGTGGTATAACTCCAGGACTGTGACTGTACTGTGTGGTATAACTCCAGGACTGTGACTGTACTGTGTGTTGTAACTCCAGGACTGTGACTGTACTGTGTAGTCTCACTCAAGGATTGTGACTGTACTGTGTGGTCTGACTCCAGGACTGTGACTTTACTGTGTGGTGTGACTCCAGGACTGTGACTTTACTGTGTGGTATAACTGCAGGACTGTGACTGTACTGTGTGGTCTGACAACAGGACTGTGACTGTGCTGTGTGGTCTGACTCCAGGACTGTGACTGTACTGTGTGGTCTGACTCCAGGACTGTGACTGTACTGTGTCGTGTAACTCCAGGAAAGTGACTGTACTCTGTGGTATAACTCCAGGACGGTGACTGTACTGTGTTGTCTCACTCCAGGATGGTGACTGTACTGTGTGTTATAACTCCAGGACTGTGACTGTACTGCATTGAATAACTCCAGGGCTGTGACTGTACTGTTTGGTCTAACTCCAGGACTGTGACTGTACTGTGTGGACTGACTCCAGGACTGTGACTGTACTGTGTGGTCTGACTCCAGGACTGTGACTGTACTGTGTGGTCTGACTCCAGGACTTTGACTGTACTGAGTGGCCTGTCTCCAGGACTGTGATTGTACTTTGTGTTGTGACTCCAGGATTGTGACTGGACTGTGTGATCTGACTCCAGGAATGCGACTGTACTGTGTGGACTGACTCCAGGACTGTGACTGTATAGTATGGTTTGACACAAGGACTGTGACTGTACTGAGTGGTCTGAGTCCAGGACTGTGACTGTACTGTGTGTTATAACTCCAGGACTGTGACTGTACTGTTTGGTATAACTTCAAGACTGTGATTGTACTGTGTGGTCTGACTCCAGGACTGTGACTGTACTGTGTGGATTGAGTCCAGGACTGTGACTTTACTGTGTGGTCTGACTCCAGGACTGTGACTGTACTGTGTGGTATAACTCCAGGACTGTCACTGTACTGTGTGGTCTGACTCCAGGACAGTGACTGTACTGTGTGGTATAACTCCAGCACTGTGACTGGACTGAGTGGCATAACTCCAGCTCTGTAACTGTACCATGTGGTATACCTCTGGGACTGTGACTGCACTGTGTGGCCTGACTCCAGGACTTTGACTGTACTGTGTGGTCTCACTCCAGGTGTGTGATTGCACTTTGTGTTGTGACTCCAGGATTGTGTATGTACTGTGTGATCTGACTCCAGGAATATGACTGTACTGTGTGGACTGACTCCAGGACTGTGACTGTGTAGTGTGGTTTGACACCAGGACTGTGACTGTACTGAGTGGTCTGAGTCCAGGACTGTGACTGTACTGTGTGGTATTACTCCAGGTCTGTGACTGTTCTGTGTGGTATAACTCCAGGACTGTGACTCTACTGTGTGGTATAACTCCAGGACGGTGACTGTACTGTGTGGTATAACTCCAGGAGTGTGACTGTACTGTGTCGTGTAACTCCAGGACTGTGTCTGTACTGTATGTTGTAACTCCAGGACTGTGACTGTACTGTGTGTTGTAACTCCAGGACTGTGACTGTACTGTGTGGTCTCAGTCCAGGATTGTGACTGTACTGTGTGGTATAACTCCAGGACTGTGACTGTACTGTGTGGTATAACTCCAGGTCTGTGTCTGTACTGTTTGGTATAACTAAAGGATGGTGACTGTACTGTGTGGTCTGACTCCAGGACTGTGACTGTACTCTGTGGAATAACTCCAGGACAGTGACTGTACTGTGTGGTATAACTCCAGCCCTGTGACTGTACTGAGTGGTATAACTCCAGGTCTGTAACTGTACCGTGTGGTATACCTCTGGGACTGTGACTGCACTGTGTGGCCTGACTCCAGGACTTCGACTGTACTGTGATTGTTCTTTGTGTTGTGACTCTAGGATTGTGACTGTACTGTGTGATCTGACTCCAGGACTGTGACTGTACTGTGTGGTCTGACTCCAGGACTGTGACTGTACTGTGTGGACTGACTCCAGGACTGTGACTGTACTGTGTGGTATCACTCCAGGACTGTGACTGCACTGTGTGGTCTGACTCCAGGACTGTGTCTGTACTGTGTGGTATAACTCCATGTCTGTAACTGTACCATGTGGTATTACTCCAGGACTGTGACTGTTCTGTGTGGTATAACTCCAGGGCTGTGACTGTACTGTGTGGTATAACTCCAGGATGGTGACTGTACTGTGTGGTCTATCTCCAGGATTTTGACTGTACTGTGTGCCATTACTCCAGGACTGTGACTGTACTGTGTGCTATAACTCCAGGACTGTGACTGTACTGTGTGGTCTGTCTCCAGGACTGTGATTACTGTGTGGCACATATCCAGGACTGTGACTGTACTGTGTGGTATAACTCCATGAGTGTAACTGTTCTGTGTGGTATTACTCCAGGACTGTGACTGTACTGTCTGGTATAACTCCAGGACTGTGACTGTATTGTGTGGTTTGACACCAGGACTGTGACTGTACTGAGTGGTCTGAGTCCAGGACTGTGACTGTACTGTGTGGTATTACTCCAGGACTGTGACTGTACTGTGTGGTATAACTCCAGGACTGTGACTGTACTGTGTGGTTTGACACCAGGACTGTGACTGTACTGAGTGGTCTGAGTCCAGGACTGTGACTGTACTGTGTGGTATTACTCCAGGACTGTGACTGTACTGTGTGGTATAACTCCAGGACTGTGACTGTACTGTGTGGTATAGCTCCAGGACTGTGACTGTGCTGTGTGGTATAACTCCAGGACTGTGACTGTACTGTGTCGTGTAACTCCAGGACTGTGACTGTACTGTATGGTGTAACTCCAGGACTGTGACTGTACTGTGTGTTGTAACTCCAGGACTGTGACTGTACTGTGTGGTATCAGTCCAGTATTGTGACTGTACTGTGTGGTATAACTCCAGGACTGTGACTGTACTGTGTGGTATAACGCCAGGGCTGTGACTGTACTGTTTGATATAACTAAAGGATGGTGACTGTACTGTGTGGTCTCACTCCAGGACTGTGGCTGTACTGTGTGGTATAACACCAGGACTGAGGCTGTACTGTGTGGTATAACTCCAGGACTGTGACTGTACTGTATGTTCTGACTCCAGGACTGTGACTGTACTGTGTGGTCTGACTCCAGGACTGTGACTGTACTGTCTGGTCTGACTCCAGGACTGTGACTGTACTGTGTGGTATAACTCCAGGACGGTGACTGTACTGTGTTGTATAACTGCAGGACTGTGTTTGTACTGTGTGTTCTGACTCCAGGACTGTGACTGTACTGTGTGGTCTGACTCCAGGACTGTGGCTGTACTGTGTAGTGTAACTCCAGGACTGTGACTGTACTGTGTGTTATAACTCCAGGACTGTGACTGTACTGTGTGGTCTCACCCCAGGACTGTGACTGTACTGTGTGGTATAACTCCAGGACTGTGACTGTATTGTTTGGTATAACTCCAGGGCTGTCACTGTACTGATTGGTATAACTCCAGGACTGTGACTGTACTGTGTGGTCTCACTCCAGGACTGTGACCGTACTGTGTGGTATAACTCGAGGACTATGACTGTACTGTGTGGTATAACTCCATGTCTGTGACTGTACTGTTTGGCATAACTCCAGGACTGTGACTGTACTGAGTGGTATAACTCCAGGTCTGTAACTGTACTGTGTGGTCTGACTGTAGGATTGTGACTGTACTGTGTGGTCTGACTCCAGTACTGTGACTGTACTGTGTTGTCTGACTCCAGGACAGTGACTGTACTGTGTGTTCTGACTCCAGGACTGTGAATGTATCATGTACTTTAACTCCAGGACTGTGACTGTACTGTGTGGTATAACTCCAGGACTGTGACTTTAATGTTTGGTATAACTCCAGGACTGTGATTGTACTGTTTGGTCTCACTCCAGGACTGTGACTGTACTGTGTGGTATAACTCCAGGGCTGTGACTGTACTGTGTGGTATAACTCCAGGGCTGTGACTGTACTGTTTGGTATAACTTCTGGACTGTGACTGTACTGTGTGGTCTGACTCCAGGACTGTGACTGTACTGTGTGGTCTGACTCCAGGACTGTGACTGTACTGTGTGGTATAACTCCTGGACTGTGACTGTACTGTGTGGTGTAACTCCAGGGCTGTGACTGTACTGTTTGGTATAACTTCTGGACTGTGACTGTACTGTGTGGTCTGACTCCGGGACTGTGACTGTACTGTGTGGTCTGACTCCAGGACTGTGACTGTACTGTGTCGTCTGACTCCAGGACTGTGACTGTACTGTGTGGTCTGACTCCATGACTGTGACTGTACTGTGTGGTCTGACTCCAGGACTGTGACTCTAATGTGTGGGCTGACACCAGGACTGTGACTTTACTGTGATGTCTGACTCCAGGACAGTGTCTGTACTGTGTGTTCTGACTCCAGGACTGTGGCTGTTCTGTGTGGTATAACTCCAGGACTGTGACTGTACTGTGTGGTATAACTCCAGGGCTGTGATTGTACTGTTTGGTAAAACTCCAGGACTGTGTCTGTACTGTCTGACCTGACTCCAGGACTGTGACTGTACTGTGTGGTCTGACTCCAGGACTGTGACTGTACTTTGTGGTCTGACTCCAGGACTGTGACTGTCCTGTGTGGTATAACCCCAGGGCTATGACTGTACTGTGTGGTGTAACTCCAGGACTGTGACTGTGCTGTGTGGTATAATTCCAGGACTGTGACTGTACTGTGTGGTCTGACGCCAGGACTGTGACTGTACTGTGTGGTATAATCCAGGACTGTGACTGTACTGTGTGCTATAACTCCAGGACTGTGACTCTACTGTGTGGTCTCACGGCAGGAGTGTGACTGTACTGTGTGGTATAATCCAGGACTGTGACTGTACTGTGTGGTATAACTCCAGGACTGTGACTTTACTGTTTGGTATCACTCCAGGACTGTGAGTGTACTGTTTGGTCTCACTCCAGGACTGTGACTGTACTGTGTGGTATAACTCCAGGACTGTGACTGTACTGTGTGGTATAACTCCAGGGCTGTGACTGCACTGTTTGGTATAACTTCTGGACTGTGACTGTACTGTGTGGTCTGACTCCAGGACTGTGACTGTACTGTGTTGTCTGACTCCAGGACTGTGACTGTACTGTGTGGTCTGACTCCAGGACTGTGACTGTACTGTGTGGTCTGACTCCAGGACTGTGACTGTACTGTATGGTATAACTCCAGGACTGTGACTGTACTGTGCGGTCTGACTCCAGCACTGTTACTGTGCTGTGTGGGCTGACTCCAAGACTGTGACTGTACTGTGTGCTCCACCTCCAGGTCTGTGACTGTACTGTGTTGTATAACTCCAGGACTGTGACTGTACTGTGTGGTCTGACTCCAGGACTGTGACTGTACTGTGTGGTATAACGCCAGGATTGTGACTGTACTGTGTGGTATAACTCCAGGACTGTGACTGTACTGTGTGGTATAACGCCAGGGCTGTGACTGTACTGTTTGATATAACGAAAGGATGGTGACTGTACTGTGTGGTCTGACTCCAGGACTGTGACTGTACTGTGTGGTCTGACTCCAGGACTGTGACTGTACTGTGTGGTATAACTCCAGGGCTGTGACTGTACTGTTTGGTATAACTCCAGGACTGTGACTGTACTGTGTGGTCTCACTCCAGGACTGTGACTGTACTGTGTGGTATAACTCCAGGACTATGACTGTACTGTGTGGTATAACTCCAGGTCTGTGACTGTGCTGTTTGGCATAACTCCAGGACTGTGACTGTACTGAGTGGTATAACTCCAGGTCTGTAACTGTACCATGTGGTCTGACTGAAGGTTTGTAACTGTCCTGTGTGGTCTGACTCCAGTACTGTGACTGTACTGTGTGGTCTGACTCCAGGACTGTGACTGTACTGTGTGGTCTGACTCCAGGACTGTGACTGTACTGTGTGGTATAACTCCAGGGCTATGACTGTACTGTGTGGTGTAACTCCAGGACTGTGACTGTGCTGTGTGGTATAATTCCAGGACTGTGACTGTACTGTGTGGTCTGACTCCAGGATTGTGACTGTACTGTGTGGTATAATCCAGGGCTGTGACTGTACTGTGTGCTTTTACTCCAGGACTGTGACTCTACTGTGTGGTCTCACGCCAGGAGTGTGACTGTACTGTGTGGTATAATCCAGGACTGTGACTGTACTGTGTGGTATAACTCCAGGACTGTGACTGTACTGTGTGGTCTGACTGCAGGACTGTGACTGTACTGTGTGGTCTGACTCCAGGACTGTGACTGTACTGTGTGGTATAACTCCTGGACTGTGACTGTACTGTGTGGTGTAACTCCAGGGCTGTGACTGTACTGTTTGGTATAACTTCTGGACTGTGACTGTACTGTGTGGTCTGACTCCGCTACTGTGACTGTACTGTGTGGTCTGACTCCAGGACTGTGACTGTACTGTGTTGTATAACTCCACACAATACTCACGAATAACTTGCTCACCATTGCTCTGTTTGGGTTACACCAGGACCAGTTGGCTGCAGACCTGATTACAGCTTTTGTCTAAACATGGACAAAGGAGCTGAATTCCAGAGGTGAGGTGAGAGTGACTGCCCTTGACATCAAGGCAGCATTTGACCGAGTCTGGCATCAAGGAGCCCTCATAAAATTGAAATCACTGGGAATCAGGGGGAAAATTGTCCACTGGCTGGAGTCATAGCTAGCACAAAGAAAGATGGTTGTGGTTGTAATGATCAATAACATGTCATTCTATAGTGGACACTCGGTGGAGCCGTAGAGCTGTGTAGAGCTGTATATAGCTGTCTGTATAAGACTACACTACCGAGCTGTATGTATATTAATACTACATTACCCATGAGGCACTAGGCTACCCACAATGCAGCAGTCAAGATGGAAGCCTCTACAGATACTGTACCTAGTCCACATGTGCTCAATAAAATTGTCCAGCAGAAGCTAGCTGTGTTCATAATAACAATGTCTATTTATTAATGAACATAAGAGTGGTGGTTGACGGTCAATCATCACAGCTCCAGGACATCGCTGCAGGAGTTTCTCAGGGCAGTGTCCTAGGCCAAACCATCTTCAACTGCTTCATCAATGACCTTCCCTCCATCATAAGGTCAGAAGTGGGGATTTTCGCTGATGATTGCACAGTGTTCTGTTCCATTCGCAAATCCTCAGATAATGAAGCAGTCAATGCTGCATGCAGCAAGACGACATTCAGGCTTGGGCTGATACGAGGCAAGTAACATTCGCACCACACAAGTGCCAGGCAATAACTATCTCCAACAAGTGAGAGTCTAACCACCACCCCTTGACATTCAATGGCGTTACCATCACCAAATCCCCAACCATCAACATCCTGGAGGTCACCAGTGACCAGAAACTTAACTGGAAAAGCCACATAAATACTGTGGCTGCAAGCGCTTCATATTCTGTGGCAAGTGTCTCACCTCCTGACTCCCCAAAGCCTTTCCACCATCTACAAGACACAAGTCAGGAGTGTGATGGAATACTCTCCACTTGCCTGGATGAGTGCAGCTCCAACAACACTCAAGAAGCTCAACATCATCCACGACAAAGCAGCCTGCTTCATTGGCACCCCGTCCACCACCTTAAACATTCACTCCCTCCACCACCAGCGCACCATGGCTGCAGTGTGTACCATCTACAAGATGCTAATGCGGCATTGAGACCAGTACCGACAGGGCGAGGCGAATTCTGTGGCGCACGCCAATTCGGGACCCGTAGCGCTGCCGGTAACACCTATCACCGGGGACCTCAATGCCAGGGAGATCATGATGTCAGTGAGTGTGCAACGCTCACTGAACACCCGATTTCCCAAATTGCTTTTAGCCACTTACCTCATCGCCTGGAGTAAACACCAACAGGGAGAGCTGACGTGCAGCACCAAGAAGCCGGCTACAGGGAAGTTATTTAAAGGGATCATCAGTAATTACTCGCACCTGTCAGGTTACTGCAGCTGCAGTGGCTTTTTGTTAGTTTCAGCTACTGCAACAGTTTCATTGAGTAATTCAAGGTTAGTTTGTATCAGGAGTCTTGCGGCAAGTACAAAGTAGCTACATTAATTCTTCAAAGATTCAACTGCAACACTTGGTAAGATGAATTGGGGTTATACTGGCATGCCACTTCGCCCTCCAGGATCTATGGCGGAGGGAGCATAGGCAGTGAGAAAAGCGGGAACATATGCGCAGAGGGAGGAGGACAAGGACGAGGAGGAAGAAGACAAGGAGGAAGAAGCTGTGTTCTGGACTTATTACATGCAGGTAGCACCCTCTAGTGGTAGTTATTGTATAGCCGTGTGTTAGTTGACCTTTTTCCTGTCTGCCCCGGAAGTAGTATTCCAGGGAGTGTTTGCTGAGTTGTGAACAAAGCCCACATGAGGCAGCCATTCTCAATCCTCCGCCATCCTTCCTTATACGCTAGGCAAGACACAATGCCTGTGAGTATCCTTGTTTAGTAACATGATAACAACCTTGTCGGTATAGTATTTTGACAATACTTTGTCCATAAGAAGTTTATTAGCTGTTAGCTACCGAGGTTTAGCTTCAGTGCTATTTACTTATACAGCTAGTCTATTCTGTTTTCATAAACATGTTTGTATCTTATGTAACATCTAATGTATAGTACTTAGCTCTGCGTACAAAATGTACTGGCCTAGGAATTCAGTTAGGGGCGCCCAGCTCACCTGGGCGCCGGAATTACCGCTGCGCGCGGAGCCACTTGCGCCAGCGGGATATTCAGTTTCAGCGCCCCAAGTGGAAGCCAGCCGCTAAACAAAGGTTTCGGCGCCCCGCTTGGGGCGCTGAAACTGAATATCGGCATGCAAAGTGCCGCAGCGCCACCCGCTGCGGAACGGCAGCCTGCGGTACTGCAGGCCTTCCTCTCTCTCTTAAGGGGGAGGTGCCTGCAACAGCGCAATCCCCGCTCGCGAGTGCCGGCAAATGAGCCCGGCACCAAGGAGAAGTGCCGGGCTCTCTGGAAACAGCCGGCAATGCCGCGGGGGGTGGGGTGTAGGAGGCTGGGGATGGAGGTGCGGGCAGGCGGCCGCCGAAAAAGCGGCCGGCTGCACCTCCACCTTAACTCGCCCCACTACCGGCACAGGTAGGCCCCGTGTACCAGTCGCTGTTTGCGGCCGGCGCGGGGGAGGCGGCAGCGACCAAATATGGCCAGCGGGGCGATAGCGGGGCGCTGCGCACACCGATTACGTCATCGGTGGAGGCGCAGCGCTACTGGCTAACGCTGCCATTAGCGCCCCGCTAAATGTCGCGGTAGGTTTGCACAGTGGCGCAAAAGCCCTCTTTGGGCGCAAACTGGTGGCGCAGGCCACTGAATTTCTAGGCCACTTTGTCTTTGTTTACAGTTTCACAATTTTATTCAAATAAAGCTTTAAAACAGCACCCTGCTTCTCGAGGAGTTATTTGAATGAGTGTTTAGCTGACTGGATAACTGGATAGGAGTTACATCTAGCGAGACCAGTACAGTGAAAAGACAGCAATACGGCTAGCTGTGAAGAGAGGAGATCCTCCACGTGGAGCAGCAAGGACTCAAGAGTTAAGTGGCTGTCATCTAGGTGCAGAGTAAGCCATCACAACACAGCCAGCTTAAGTCTTCACCTTGTACACCACACTTACCTCACATCATCATGGCAGGAGGTAATACCGAAAACGCTACTCAGCAAGTAGAAGACCTTAAACAGTTAGATGAAACTGAAGAATGTGACAATCTGTCTATAAGCTCTCGTTACTACAGATCATCAGCTGGTTCTAGGTCATCAGCCTGTTCACGGTCATCAGCTGGTTCTAGGGTTAGTATGGCCATCACCAGAGCATGGGCTAGGGCAGAAGCAGCCCAAGCCAGAGCAGCTTATGCCAAGAAAGAAATAGAAATAAAAGTTGAACAGGCCCGTCTCCAAGCCACTTTAGACGCTCTGCAGGAAGAAAAAGAGAAAGATGCTGCATTAGCTGAGGCACAAATATTGGAGGCAGTTTTAATGGAAGCTGATCCTGAGTCAGCTAACAAAGTTTCAATTCCCATTCCGCGTCAGAGTCGACTACAGCGCACCACAGACTACGTGAGCGACCAAGCTGACACACAGTTTATGAGAGAGAGAGATGAAGACCCGCACATCTCTACAGACTCAAACACACCACATAACATGCCCCATGTCACCAACCAAGTTCAAAATGGACTGCGTGCCCCAAGTCACAGGATCCTCCCCCACAAAACAGAGGACACCGTGCAGAGGAATGGAGCGCTGAAGAGAGAAAGTCAGCAGCAAACCCCATCTCATTTCCTTGAGACCCCCAGCAGAGCCCCTACTCAAGGCAACCATGGCATAGGCCCCACCACCTATGACCTTGCCAAATACCTGGCACGGAGGTGACTATAGGGTTAACCACGTTTGATGATAGACCAGAGAATTATTGGGCCTGGAAGTCCTCCTTCCATGGTGCCATATCGGGCCTAGACCTGTCGGCAGGAGAAGAGCTCGACCTCCTTATCAAATGGCTCGGCCCAGAGTCCGCTGAACAGGCACGCAGGATAAAAGCAGTCAATGTGAGACATCCGCCAGCTGGGTTGATGATGGCTTGGGCGAGGCTGGAAGAAAGCTACGGCTCGCCTGAAGCCATTGAAAGGGCTCTCTTTGCCAGGTTGGAGAACTTTCCAAAGTTGACAAATAAGGAACCCCCAGAAGCTCCGCGACCTTGGAGATCTGCTGTTGGAACTCAAAGCTGCAAATCAGGACGGCTACCTACCTGGCCTATCGTACTTAGACACTTCCAGAGGGGTAAGTCCCATCATCGAGAAGCTTCCATTCAATCTGCAGGAGAAGTGGACATCATTCGGGTCAAGGTTCAAGCTAGAGCACAACGTTACCTTCCCTCCATTCTCTGTGTTTGCCAACTTCATCCGTAGAGAAGCCAAAGCCAGGACAGACCGCAGCTTCAACTTCTCCTCCCACACAGCACTTGCCAGAAGAGACAAGTTTGACAGACATGGAAAGACACCAATATCTGTCCACAAAATGCAAGTTTCTTCAACCGAGAACACAAGGGATCAGAAGAAGTCTGAGGATATGAGCAAACAATGCCCCATCCACAACAAGCCCCATCCATTAAAGAAGTGCAGAGGCTTCAGAGAGAAGCCCCTGGAAGACCGCAAACAGTACCTCAAAGAGAACTCTATATGTTTCAAGTGCTGCTCCTCCACGAACCATCTCGCCAAGAAGTAGTATTCCAGGGAGTGTTTGCTGAGTTGTGAACAAAGCCCACATGAGGCAGCCATTCTCAATCCTCCGCCATCCTTCCTTATACATTAGGCAAGATGCAATGTCTGTGAGTATCCTTGTTTAGTAACATGATAACAACCTTGTCGGTATAGTATTTTGACAATACTTTGTCCATAAGAAGTTTATTAGCTGTTAGCTACCGAGGTTTAGCTTCAGTGCTATTTACTTATACAGTTAGTCTATTCTGTTTTCATAAACATGTTTGTATCTTATGTAACATCTAATGTATAGTACTTAGCTCTGTGTACTGTGGTAAACCACTGTTGTTGTTGTTGTTGTTACACACTGTTGTACCTATGCATGCCTCAACATGTCTTGGCTGGCTCCACCCACACAGGCCCAGGTATAAAGGTGATTGACCTGCAGCCCCCTGCTTCTTGGAACCCAGTCAACCACGAGAGGCATGCTCTGTTCTTTGCTAATAAAAGCCTTTAGTTACTCTCTTAACTCTCAGTCTTTTATGAGTAATTGATAGAGCATCAATTTTATTAGCAAAAACAAAATGTCGACATTTGCTGAACAGCAGGCTGCTGCACCAAACGCTGAACAGTAGGCTGCTGCACCAAACGCTGAGCAACAGGAGCTGCTGCGAGCCCTCAGACCAACATGCCTGGACCTAGACCCCCAAGAAGCGGGTTCGGCTACCAAATTTGCGCATTGGCTGCGTTGCTTCGAGGCCTACCTGCAAGCCTCAACTGTGACCCTGGACGAAAACAAGTTGGAAATCCTGGCCTCAAAGGTGAGCCACCAAGTTTATACAATAATCCAGGACGCGACGACCTACGCGGCGGCTATCGGTCTGTTAAAAAGGGCAATACGCACGCCCGGTAAATACGGTCTATGCCCGGCACCTCTTAAGATCCCGCAGACACCAGCCCGGGGAATCGGTGGAGGCCTTCCTACGGGCACTACGGATACTCGGCCGAGACTGCGATTGCAAAGAAGCATCAGCCGCAGCACACACAGAGGGACTGATCCGAGATGCTTTCATTGCGGGTCTAAGGTCCGACTACTCCCGGCAGAGACTGTTGGAAAAGGGAGAAATGGACCTGAGAAAGGCAGTGTCCCTCGCGCTCTCGCTCGACGCGGCCCACAGGAATATGGACGCCTTCTCCCCTAACCGCTCCGCAACGTGGACGCCACAACCTTGGGTCATGGGACCGCCACCCTCAACTGCTGCTGCGATGTCCAAGGCACAGAAATGTTATTTTTGTGGCCAGGCAAAACACCCCAGAGCACGCTGCCTGGCGAGAAACGCTACCTGCTCCGGCTGCGGGAAGAAAGGACACTATGCCAGCGCCTGCAAAGGTAAAACCGCTAACGCCAGCAGCGCCGCGTGCGAACCGTGGGGGCAGCCATCTTGTCCACCATCTTGGGCTCCCCCAGCCGCGTGGGGATCGGGACCATGGGCACCGCCATTTTGTCCGCCATCTCGGACGTCTCCAACTTCAACCACGGGGGACCCGGACTCAACCACCGCCTCATCTGACGACCACATCAACTCGCTCGACCATACGCTGGCCTCCGTGACGCTGGACCAATCTCTCCCTCATCAACTGTCCAGGTCCATGATGGACATTAAGGTAAACGGCCGCGCCACTACCTGCCTTTTTGACAGCGGGAGCACGGAAAGCTTTATCCACCCCGACACGGTGCGCAGTTACTCTCTCCCGGTCCTGCCAACGCGACATCGGATCTCTTTGGCTTCCAAAGCCCAGTCAGCGGACATCGGTGGCTACTGTGTAGTGACCCTTTCAGTAAGGGGCACAGAATACAAAAACTTTAAACTCCTGGTCCTGCCCCATCTTTGCGCTGCCGTTCTACTGGGGTTGGATTTTCAGTGCAATCTTAAGAGTGTCACATTAGCGTATGACGGACCCCTCCCCCCACTCACAGTCTGCAGCCAGCAGCTTTTAAATCGCCCGCCGCGCACCATTTGCAGCCTCTCCACCCTTAAAGTCCCCCCCCCCTCCTTGTTCGCTAACCTCACCCGTGACTGTAAGCCCATCGCTACCAAAAGCAGGCGTTACAGTGCCGGGGATAGGAGCTTCATTAAATCCGAGGTAGCAAGACTCCTGAAGGAAGGGATTATTGAAAGTAGCACCAGCCCATGGCGAGCACAAGTGGTGGTAGTGAAGACTGGCGAAAAACAGCGCCTAGTTATTGACTACAGCCAGACGATCAATCGCTACACCCAGCTAGATGCATACCCACTCCCCCGCATATCTGACATGGTCAATCAGATAGCACAATACCGGGTGTTCTCGACGATTGATCTGAAGTCGGCATACCACCAGCTCCCCATCAGGGCTGAGGACCGCCAGTACACAGCTTTTGAAGCTGACGGTCGTCTCTACCACTTCCTCAGAGTTCCCTTCGGCGTCACCAACGGGGTTTCAGTCTTCCAACGGGAGATGGACCGGATGGTCGACCAGAACGCGCTCCAGGCCACTTTCCCCTATCTAGACAACATCACCATCTGCGGCCGCGACCAGCAGGACCATGATGTTAATCTAGAGAAATTCCTCCGTACGGCCCAGCGGCTGAACCTAACATACAACAAGGACAAATGTATGTTTCGTACCAAGCGCCTTGCCATTCTTGGCTGTGTAGTGGAGAACGGAGTCATCGGCCCCGACCCCGACAGGATGCGCCCCCTTATGGAGCTCCCCCTCCCCCACTGCCAAAAAGCACTGAAGAGATGCCTAGGGTTTTTCTCGTACTATGCTCAGTGGGTGCCCAACTATGCGGACAAAGCCAGACCCCTCATCAAGTCCACCTCCTTCCCCCTGACAGCAGAGGCCTGTGCAGCCTTCACTCTCATAAAAGGAGATATTGCGAAGGCCACAATGCACGCAGTGGATGAGTCCATCCCTTTCCAAGTGGAGAGCGATGCATCCGACTTTGCCCTAGCTGCAACCCTTAACCAGGCGGGGAGACCCGTGGCCTTTTTCTCAAGGACCCTCCAGGGCCCCGAGATTCGACACTCCTCTGTCGAAAAGGAGGCCCAGGCCATTGTGGAAGCTGTGCGACATTGGAGGCATTACCTGGCCGGAAAACGATTTACCCTGCTCACTGACCAGCGTTCAGTAGCTTTTATGTTTAATAATAAGCAGAGGGGCAAAATCAAGAACGACAAGATCTTGAGGTGGAGAATCGAACTCTCCACCTACAATTACGATATCTTGTACCGGCCCGGGAAACTCAATGAGCCCCCAGATGCCCTATCACGTGGTACATGCGCCAACGCGCAGGTCGATAGACTGAAGACCCTCCACAATGACCTCTGCCACCCGGGGGTCACCAGGTTTTTTCACTTCATCAAATCCCGTAACCTGCCCTACTCCATCGAGGAGGTCAGGACCATGACCAGGAACTGCCAAATCTGTGCCGAGTGCAAACCGCATTTTTATAGGCCAGACAGAGCAAGCCTGATCAAAGCCACGCACCCCTTTGAACGGCTGAGCGTCGATTTTAAAGGGCCCCTCCCCTCCTCCGACCGCAATGTGTACTTCCTCAACATAATTGATGAGTACTCCCGTTTCCCGTTTGCCATCCCTTGCTCAGACATGACCAGTACCATGGTCATTAAATGTCTGAATGACCTCTTCGCCTTGTTCGGTTTCCCTAGCTATATTCATAGCGACAGGGGCTCATCCTTTATGAGCGACGAACTCCGGCAGTACCTGCTCTCGAGAGGTATCGCTACAAGCAGGACCACCAGCTACAACCCCCGGGGGAATGGCCAGGTGGAAAGGGAGAATGCGACGGTCTGGAAGGCAGTCCTTTTAAACTTGAAATCTAAGGGCCTTCCGACCTCTCGCTGGCAGGAAGTCCTCCCTGCGGCGCTCCATTCCATTCGGTCACTGCTCTGTACAGCCACCAATGCTACCCATCACGAGAGAATGTTCTCCTTCCCCAGGAAGTCCACATCGGGGATCTCGTTACCGACATGGCTGACTTCTCCAGGACCCGTCCTACTGCGGAAGCACGTGAGGTCCCATAAGACGGACCCCCTGGTCGAGAGGGTGAGGCTCCTCCATGCCAACCCTCAGTATGCTTACGTGGTGTACCCGGACGGGCGGGAGGACACAGTCTCCATACGAGACCTCGCACCTTCGGGTGCTCCCGAAACACCCCCCTCGCCATCCACCACTACCCACGCCTACCCCCAGTACGCTTACGTAGCGTACCCAGACGGGCGGGAGGACACAGCCCCCACACGAGATCTCGCACCTTTGGGTGCCCCTGAAACACTACCATTGCCATCCACCACTACCCACAACCCAACCCCGCTAGACGGCATGCCGCAGCCCCAGGACCCGTCATTGACCACCCAACCACTCAATGAGACGTCAGATTCAACGTTGGATGCTGCACCATCACCGCCGCCACCACGACGACCAGGACGGCATACAAGGCCACCTGATAGACTTACTTACACGAACCTTTAGTACACTTCACCCCTCCGGACTCAATTTTAAACAAGGGGTGAATGTGGTAAACCACTGTTGTTGTTGTTGTTGTTGTTACACACTGTTGTACCTATGCATGCCTCAACATGTCTCGGCTGGCTCCACCCACACAGGCCCAGGTATAAAGGTGATTGACCTGCAGCCCCCTGCTTCTTGGAACCCAGTCAACCACGAGAGGCATGCTCTGTTTTTTGCTAATAAAAGCCTTTAGTTACTCTCTTAACTCTCAGTCTTTTATGAGTAATTGATAGCGCATCATGTACAAAACATACTTTGTCTTTGTTTACAGTTTCACAATTTTATTCATGTAAAGCTTCAAAACAGCACCCTGCTTCTCGTGGAGTTATTTGAATGAGTGTTTAGCTGACTGGATAACTGGATAGAAGTTACATCTAGCGAGACCAGTACAAGATGAGGAGGAAAAAGACTAGCAACAGGAGGAAAGGAGGAGGCAGCCAGACAATTGGGCTTCCGGACAGGCGGTCCGTGATGTGGTGTGCCACCTCTCTCCACAAAGTGTGGCAGACTTGTGGTGAGTGCCGCCTGCTAGTTGGTGGGTACAGGACCGCCCGCCTTCTCTCCAGCGCTAAAACCAATGCCTCTAAAGCTTCATGGAAAAACCTGTGGGCTGTCTCCCTGGGGTGGCGATCTGCCAAGAGGATCTGTAAACAAGTGCTCCTTCTCCTTGTCCTTCTTCTTTTGGTTGTTGAGGTAGCTGCACAGCCAACAATGCCGAGAATGAGGTGCTGCAGCATCAATGAACCTCCCCTTTAAGTAATGAAACAAGCCTGTGGCAAACATAAGTTGCGATTAGACTGCACCTGGTATTGACCCACACTTTAAGTGTAATGCCAATGAGTTTAGGTTTTTAACTTGATTTAAGACTCCAATCATTTTATTGAGCAGTGAGGACGAATTTTGTGTGCAGTCTAGAGCATTTTTACCTGCCGCTAATTCACCATCTTTTGTCCTAACACCACCCATTCCTTGGCTACAATGAATTTCTAGCCCGTAGTATTATTTAATGCTTAATAAACTTTTTTTCTTAAAAAAACTGAGGAAGTTTTAAAGGTGAGAATTTAGAAGATCCGGATTCAATCAGAAAGGATCTGTAGGAATTTCTTGAGAATTGTTTACTATGCCTCCTATTTTAGTATTGTTTGCAAATTTGGACACCACTCCCTCTAGCCCTATATCCAAATGATTGATGTACACAATGAACACAAGTGGTCCCAGAACAGAACTCTGTGTGACACCATGACCCACTTCCTACCACTCTGAGAAAATGCCCTTAACTGCTACTCTCTGTCTCCTCCCTTTGATAACCGATTATCAATCCAGTTTGCTACCCTCCCCTTATTTCCATACCCCGTAATATTCTCTAATCATTTCCTGTGTGGCACCTTGTCAAAGGCTTTCTGAAAGCCCAAATACACTACATTCACTACATACCCACCACCCATCATATCAGCCACCTCCTCAAAGAACTCAAAGATCAGGTTTGTCAAGCATGATCTTCCTTTCTGAAATCTGTGTTGGCTGCTTCTAATTATTTTTACTTCATTTAGATATTGAGTGGATTCAAACATCCTTTTATTTTTATTTTATATTTTTGTTTAAATGGTGTATGCCAATGACATCATCATCATCTGGCTTGAATAAAGTAAAAAAGAAAAAGAAAGACTTGTATTTAAAGAAAGAAAGACTTGCATTTATATCGCGCCATTCACGACCACTGGCCATCTCAAAGCGCTTTACAGCCAATGAAGTACTTTTGAAGTGTAGTCACTGTTGTAATGTGGGAAACGCGGCAGCCAATTTGCGCACAGCAAGCTCAAACAAACAGCAACATGATAATGGCCAGATAATCTGTTTTTTGTTATGTTGATTGAGGGATAAATATTTTTTTTTATTGGCGAGGACACCGGCGATAACTCCCCTGCTCTTCTTCGAAACAGTGCCATGGGATCTTTTATGTCCACCTGAGAGAGCAGGCGGGGCCTCGGTTTAACGTCTCATCCGAAAGATGGCACCTCTGACAGTGCAGCACTTCCTCAGCACTGTACTGGAGTATCAGCTGAGATTTATGTGCTAAAGTCCCTGGAGTGGGATTTGAACCCACAACCTTCTGACTCAGAGGCGAGTGTGCCACCCACTTATTAATTTTTAAATTAAAAAAAATTATTTATTAAACATTAAAAACATTTACAACATCGTAATCATTCCATTGTATCATACAAATCCATTCCGCCGCTCTGCACAGCCATTCCTCCACCACATATTAACATCAAAACCTGAAGTTTAACTTGTCTCCTATAACATATACTAATCTATTATACTTAAAAAAATTCATCAGTAATAATAGAAACATAGAACTTAGAAAAATAGGAGCAGGAGTCGGCCATTCGGCCCTCTGAGCCTGCTCCACAATTCAATATGATCATGGCTGATCCTCTATCTCAATACCATATTCCCGCTCTCTCCCCATACTCCTTGATGCTTTTTGTGTGTGGAAATCTATCTATCTCCTTCTTAAATATATTCAGTGACTTGGCCTCCACAGCCTTCTGTGGTAGAGAATTCCACAGGTTCACCACCCTCTGAGTGAAGACATTTCTCCTCATCTCAGTCCTAAATGTCCTACCTCATATCCTGAGACTGTGACCCCTCGTTCTCGACCCCCCAGCCAGAGGAAACATCCTCCCTGCATCCAGTCTGTCTAGCCCTGTCAGAATTTTATACGTATCAATGAGATCCCCTTTCATTCTTCTAAATTCTAGTGAATACAGGCCTAGTTGACCCAATCTCTTCTCATACGACAGTCCTGCCATCCCAGGAATCAGTCTGGTGAACTTTCACTGCACTCCCTCTATGGCAAGTATATCCTTTCTTAGGTAAGGAGACCAAAATTGCACACAGTACTCCAGGTGTGGTCTCACCAAGGCCCTGTATAACTGTAGTAAGACATCCTTGCTCCTGTACTCAAATCCCCTTGCAATGAGGGCAAACATACCATTTGCCTTCCTAACTGCTTGCTGCACCTGCATGTTTGCTTTCAGTGACTGGTGTACAAGAACACCCAGGTCCCTTTGTACATCAACATTTCCCAATCTATGACCATTTAAATAATACTCTGCCTTTCTGTTTTTTCTACCGAAGTGGATAACGTCACATTTATGCACGTTATACTGCATCTGCCATGTATTGCCCACTCACTCAACATGTCTAAATCGCCTTGAAGCCTCTTTGCATCTTCCTCACAACTCACAATCCCACCTAGTTTCGTGTCGTCAGCAAACTTGGAAATATTACATTTGGTTCCCTCATCCAAATCATTGATATATATTGTGAATAGCTGGGGCCCTAGCACTGATCCCTGCGGTACCCCACTAGTCACCGCCTGCCACCCCAAAAAAGACCCATTTATTCCTACTCTCTGTTTCCTGTCTGTTAACCAATTTTCAATCCATGCCGGTATATTACCCCCAATCCCATGTGCTTTAATTTTGCACACTAACCTCTTATGTGGGACTTTATCAAAGGCCTTCTGAAAATCCAAATACACCACATCCACTGGTTCTCTTATCTATTCTACCAGTTACATTCTCAAAAAACTCCAGTAGGTTTGTCAAACATGATTTCCCTTTCATAAATCCATGTTGACTGTGTCTAATCCCATTGATATTTTCTAAGTGTCCTGTTATCACATCCTTTATAATAGACTCTAGCATTTTCCCTACTACTGATGTTAGGCCAACCAGTCTGTAGTTCCCTGTTTTCGCTCTCCCTCCTTTTTTAAATAGTGGGGTTACATTTGCCACCCTCCAATCTGCAAGAACTGTTCCATAATCTATAGAATTTTGGAAGATGACAACCAATGCATCCACTATTTCCATGGCTACCTCTTTTAGTACTCTGGGATGCAGATGATCAGGCCCTGTGGATTTATTGGCTTTCAGTCCCATTAATATCTCCAGCAATATTTTTTTGCGAATACTAATTTGCTTTAATTCCTCCTTCTCACTAGACCCTTGGTTCCCTAGCATTTCTGGGAAATTATTTGTGTTCTCTTCTGTGAAGACAGAACCAAAGTATTTGTTTAATTGCTTCGCCATTTCCTTGTTCCCCATTATACACTCTCCTGTTTCTGACTGTAAGGGACCTACATTTGTCTTCACTAATCTTTTTCTTTTTACATACTTGTAGCAGCTTTTACAGTCTGCTTTTATGTTCCTTGCAAGTTTGCTCTCATACTCTATTTTTCCCCTCTTAATCAATCTCTTGGTCCTTTTTTGCTGAATTCTAAACTGTTCCCAATCCTCAGGCTTGCTACTTTTTCTGGCAACTTCATATGACTCCTCTTTGGATCTAAGACTATCCTTAATTTCTTTTGTTAGCCATGGTTGGGCCGCTTTTCTTCTGTGTTTTTGTGCCAGAAAGGAATGTATAACTGTTGCAATTCATGTATTCATTCCTTAAATGTTAGCCATTGCCTATCCACCGTCATGCCTTTTAATGAAGCTCCCTAATCTATCACAGCCAACTCCCTCCTCATACCTTCATAGTTTCCTTTGTTTAGATTTAGGACCCTAGTTTCAGATTCGACTAATCATGGCTCCGAATAAGGGAAGTGTGCCTGTTAATCTCCCCATCATTTAATCTCCGGGCCTTCCCTTCTCTCATGCTCCTTCCCAACTTTTTGGGCAGCTGTTACTTTCTCCTGCAGCCTCCGGTTCTTTTTCACCTCCTGTTTGAACCTTCCCTGCAGTTTCAGCCTCTTCCTTACATTAGGTTTGGGCCGAGGAGCTGCCCCTTCTCCCTCATTCTGTCCCTCACTAACCTTTCCCTTTCCACACTATGCCACCCCACCCCCACTTCCATGTCTCTGTCCCCCTCTGACTCCTCACTCTCGAGTTCTTCTGTAACCTTCAGTCCCTGCTCCCCATCAGATGCATAACCTCCCTTAGAGAGTCTTCCTGCTATCACGGTTTCTCCAGTAGTGCCACTCCCTTTGGCCTCATCGCCACCGCTGACCCTTGCTCCCCATTTCTTCTCTCTCTGGGACAATGGTGCGTCTGCACCTATCTTGCTCCCTTCTGGCATCTTTGTCTCCCCGCTCCCATCCTGCTGCCCCTTTAAGGCTCCTGCCTCTTGCACCCTCTCCTTGTCTTGCCCCCTCCTGCTCAACAAGATGTCCGACTCCCCGTCTTTCTTTGGAGTACTTACACTTGCCCCGCACCCCGCTCCCACCTCCTCTCCCCTCGCGGACACCAGATTCTTTAGGGTGAGCCATGCAGTATTATGGCTCGACTCTGCCCTCGACCCGTGCTGCCCGCTGCTGTCTTTGTCCTTTTCCACCGTACTTGGTGTGTTTTCCACCATTTCCATCCTGTTCTCTTCTCCGCAATTTTCTGCCACTTCCTGCGCTCTTTTCACCTTCCATTCATCAGCTGTGTCCTCCACCTACTCCACTCCTCCAGCCACTCCACTCACACTTCCTGCTCCTTCTCCCATCTCCTCATCACTCATGGGGCTTCCTTCTGCCTCACACTCACAGCAGGTGGGGCCTTTATGACACACCCTACAGCTCTCCACCTTGCAGCTCCGAGCGATTTGTCCAGACTCACCGCAGTTATAACAGTACAAGTATGGACAGCTTCTTGGTTGTGTCCAAGACAATAATAACAAACCTTCACCTGGTTATCATGCAGTACCCGGAAGTACTGCACCCCTTCCATTGTCTCGAATTTCATGCTATACGGCAATGACTTTACCCCCTCTGGGAACCGTACCTTTACATAATGGGTTCCATCTGCTACCCGCATTCTTGGATAGTATCTCCTCTTTATTGCTGAGCAAATTTTAATGTCCCACGACTCCAACTTTTTTTTTAGCACATTGTCCTCAATATAAACTGGCAGGTTTAAGAATGAGACCACCACCTCCTCAGAATATAGCAGAGTTACCTCCAAGAACTTATGTGCAACCTTCAAACTCAGTAAAAGTCTTGCCACCTCCTCTCGGCCATGTAGTGTATGTACCTTTAAGAGAGAACTACTTTTACAGCTCCTGTATACTGTAGTACCGGCAGTGACCACACCTGTATATAAGCCTTGAGCATGCCTCTGTACTGTTAGTCTTTAGACTACCCTCCTTCAGTAAACACCTGTTGATTGTTAATTTACAGCCTCCGTCTAGTTATTGGAAAACATCATACTTTAAGAATCACGGATTCAACAGTGGCGACGAGGTCGATTCGAATCTACCTGCAACTCTGCATTTCCTTTCAAGGATTCGCTCCGGGGGGACGGTGGAAGAAAGTCGAGGCCAGAAGCACGGGCGTCGACCACGAGCAACCGCCCAGTCATCCGACAGAGAGTGAACATCACAGGGGAGACTGTTGACAGCTGGGCTTGGTTCTCCAGCCACGACGATCCAGCAACAGACTGGCAACAGGTACAGCGCAGACCCTTCCCGGACAGCGGCGGCTGGAGCCAACCGACGGCACAGAAAAGGCCGAGCAGCGTCGACGGGGTAAGAGAGAGGGTGAAGCACACAAGCGCAGCCGGGGGTTGAAGACTGAGCGGCATTGATGGAAAACAAAAAGAGAGAGAGGGTAAAGCACAGCCGGGGTTCAGGACCGAGCGGCGGCTACGGGAGAGGCGCACAGGAGAACGCGCAGAGCACAGCCAGGGCTCAAGGGCTGAACAGCGTCTGTGGGGAAAGAAAGGACGCACGGGAGACGCCATTGAGCTGCGGAGAAGAAGGGAGAGCGCGGGAGACGCCATTTTAGAAGCCGCAGTGGAGAAGAAGGGCGAGCGCGGGAAGAAAGGAAAGCGCAGGAGACGCCATTTTGTGCCAGCGGAGAAGAAGGGAGAGCACAGGAGACGCCATTTTAGACAGTTTAACCACACCCAGGGATGCCGAAGAGTGGCAGTGTCACTGCGTTCGACAATGAAGCCGAAGATTGGGCGACATATGTGGAACGCATTGAGGTGTACTGCAAGGCGAATGAAGTGCCAGATGCTAGGAAAGCACTGGTTTTCTTGAATTCCATGGGTGCAAAAACTTATGGCTTACTGCAAAACCTAATAACCCCAGAGAAGCCAGTGGATAAGAATTTCGAAAGCATAGTGGAAATCCTACAGAACCACTTAAACCCCACACCGCTGCTGATAGCAGAAAGATTTAAGTTCCACAAAAGGAACCAGCATAAAGACGAAAGTAATGCTGAGTATTTAATGGAACTACGCAAGCTATCGAAACACTGCCAGTTTGGAATGGGACTAGCAGATACGTTAAGGGACAAGTTTGTGTGTGGGTTTCAAAGTGAAGGAACCCAGAAACGGCTTCTATCAGAAAAGGATCTTACGCTGGACAAGGCTTTCAGCATGGCAGTATCACACGAAGCAGCCACACGGGGCGCTGCAGAGATACAATGGAGACCGCAAGAATATGGCACCAATGAAATGTCATATGGAGCAGGGAAGTGTTATCGCTGCGGCAGAACAACACACGACCAGAAGGATTGTTGGTTCAAGGACCAAGTGTGCAGACAGTGTGGAAAAGCAAGACACATAGCAAGAGTCTGCAGGTCAGGGAAGAAAACCAGCAGCAAGAAATCTCCACAGGAGAAGTACAAAAAGGTACATAAGGTGATGGACAGTAGTTCAGACGAACAGAAAAGTGATACAGACTCCAGAAGCAAGGAGCTGGGTTGTCTGAAACTACATAAGGTAATCAATATGGAGGATCACCAGACTATCTGGGTCACGCTCAAGATAGACGGAGTCCAAGTGAAAATGGAATTGGACACAGGATCAGCCCTAACAGTCATAAACCGAAGGGACTACAAGCGGCTATTCTCACATATACCCTTGAAAGCTACAGAGATTATCTTGAAGACGTACACGGGGCAAAAAGTGTACCCCAAAGGAAAAATAAGGGTGAAAGTGATATACAAAGGCCAGGAAATACCCAAAATGGACCTATATGTATTGCCAGATGGAGGACCACCACGACTAGGACGTGAATGGATCCGGAAGATACAATTAGATTGGCATTCCATACAGGCACTGAAGGTTGAGGCCAAAAAGGATGACGACGTCACACCTGGACGACTGTCAAAAATGCTAACTGACGCACAAGAAGTGTTCCAGGAGGGACTCGGAAAACTAAAAGGCATAACAGCGACGATTAAAATAGAGGAAAATGCAAGCCCAAAGTTTTTTAAGGCCAGACCGGTGCCTTATGCGATCCGACCAGCCGTCGAAACAGAGCTGGAAGGGTTGGAACGTTCACGAGTACTGTCCAAAGTGGACTGGAGCGAGTGGGCTACACCCATCGTTCCTGTAATGAAGAGGTCATTGAGTAATACGCCTGGGGAACCAAAGAAGTTCCGCATCTGTGGGGATTTTAAGGTGACAGTGAACCCAGTCCTTCACACGGTACAATATCCACTTCCACGGATTGAGGATATTTTCGCCTCGCTATCTAGATGTAAACGCTTCACCAAGATTGATCTGGCCCAGGCGTACCTGCAAATGGAGGTAGAAGAAGCCTCGAAACAATACCTTCCGATCAACACCCATAAAGGTCTCGACCAGTACAATCGGCTGGTGTTCGGGATAGCATCGGCTCCGGCTATTTGGCAAAGGGCAATGGATCAAGTCCTGCAAGGGATTCCAGGGACCCACTGTTATTTGGATGACATCCTGGTCACGGGCGAAAATGACAGTGATCACCTCGCCAACCTGGAGAAGGTGCTCACTAGATTAAAGGAATATGGGCTACGAGCTAATCGCCACAAGTGCGAGTTTTTCCAGAAGCAGATCTCGTATTGTGGCCACGTTATTGATGAAGAGGGGTTACATAAGTCCCCTGAAAAGATTGAGGCAGTAGTCAAGGCTCCAGCACCGGAAAATGTGTCACAACTGAGGTCGTTCCTCGGGCTGGTGAACTACTACCATAAGTTCTTACCAAATTTGTCTACAGTATTACACCCACTGAACACCCTACTGTAAACGGGGGTACCATGGAAGTGGAATGACGAACGTAAACGAGCTTTCCAGAAGTGCAAAGAATTGATCACATCAAAAGAGGTGTTGGCCTATTTCAACCCAGCACTACCAATTCGGTTGGCGTGTGATGCATCACCCTATGGTATTGGAGCGGTGCTGTTGCACAAATTCCCAGACGGGTTGGAGAGGCCAGTAGCCTTTGCGTCTCGGTCACTAACCTCAGCCGAGCGCAACTATGCCCAGATTGACAGGGAGGCCCTCAGCCTAGTATGGGAAGTAAAAAAGTTCAACCACTATCTGCATGGGCAGAAGTTCACCTTGCTGACTGACCACCAACAACTTGTCTCCATCTTTAATCCAAAGAAGGGCGTTCCGGTGATGACTGCACAACGGCTACAAAGATGGTCCCTTTTTCTAGGGGCGAACCAATATGAAATAGAGTATAAGGGCACAAAACAGCATGGAAACGCTGATGGGCTATCACGCCTGCCACTGCCTACTGTGGAGGAAGCACCAGCAGTGGACCCTATCGAAATATTTTATTCGTCGATAATTGAACGATTGCGAGTAACTAACGCGGATATAGAGAAGGAGACCCGCAATGATCCGACACTGTCTCGGGTATATGATTTGACGGTGAAGGGATGGCCAACACATGGCGACTCATTGTTGCCAGCATTTTCATCCAGAAGAGAACAGCTGTCAGTATGCCAGGAGACAGTGATGTGTGGATCCCGAGTGGTAATTCCACCCAAGTTAAGGGAGAGAGTGCTCAATGAGCTTTACGAAGGCCATCTGGGAGGGGTGAAAATGAAAAGCCTTGTTCGGGCTTATGTGTGGTGGCTGGGGATCGATCAACAAATTGAGGACCTAACTAAGAGCTGCTCAGGATGCCAGAAGGTCCAAAATGCACCACCACATGCCCCTCTACACCCATGGGAGTGGCCCCCCTCTCCATGGCAACAGGTGCATATTGATTTTGCTGGTCCATTCATGGACTCAATGTTCTTAATAGCAGTGGATACGCACTCAAAATGGCCTGAGGTGATCAAAATGTCCTCCACCACTACAGAGAAAATGATTGCAGTCCTACGGACCATATTTGCCAGGAACGGCTTGCCAGAGCAGATTTGCTCTGATAACGGACCACAGTTTGTGTCCGAAGAGTTTCGGAAATTTATGAGAAGGAATGGGGTAAGGCATTACACATCCGCCCCGTATCATCCAGCCACAAATGGATTGGCTGAGAGGTTCGTACAAACCTTTAAAAAGGTGATAAGGGCCATGTGCGATGATGAAATTCCACTACAGCATAAGGTGGACAATTTCCTGTTAGCCTACAGAAATGCGACACATGCAGTTACCAACCAGACCCCGGCCATGATGTTCTTTAACCGAAGGTTGAGATCTCGTCTGGATTTGCTCAGACCAAATGTGCGAAGAAATGTTGAGGATAAGCAATTCCAGCACATCAATGAGAAGCCGACAAGGAGCTTCAATGTAGGACAACCAGTCTTGGCCCGCGACTACCGAACAGAGAAAGGGCAACCCGGAACGATATGCACACGGCAGGGGCCACTAATGTACACAGTGGATGTCGGGGAGAACATTGTGAGACGCCATGTCGACCAGATCCTAGCATCACAGGAACGAGTCAACCCCATGTCTCGCGTACCTGGGGATGAACCCGACATACCGGTAGCATCTACCCCAGAAACAGTAGCAGCGGAAACTGATGAACTAACCGACGAAAGGGGGCCAGAATCGCCTCCGCACCAAGAACAAGAACCTCAGGAAAGGCGCTATCCAGAAAGGATCAGGAAGCCGCCCCAAAAACTGAATCTATAAATGGACTATTTCAGTTTAATGTGCATGTTAAAGTGTTAACTGTTATTTGAATGTTATGGGTACTGTTAATCTAAAAGGGGAGGAATTGTAGTGTATGTACCTTTAAGAGAGAACTACTTTTACAGCTCCTGTATACTGTAGTACCGGCAGTGACCACACCTGTATATAAGCCTTGAGCATGCCTCTGTACTGTTAGTCTTTAGACTACCCTCTTCCAGTAAACACCTGTTGATTGTTAATTTACAGCCTCCGTCTAGTTATTGGAAAACATCATACTTTAAGAATCACGGATTGAACAGGCCACTGACCGTCACCTCGAACCCAACATTCGGCTTTGGCCAGCAGGCAAAGCAGCTTCCCTCGCCGCAGTCCTCATGTACTGCCTGGATAATATCACAAGCTCATATTTCCCTATCCTCGCACTGAACCACCACTGTGTTTTCTATTCCAGACCTCCTGGGATCCCAATCCAAATCTTTGGGCCTTTTTTTCTCCCTTCCCCCAACATTTTCTCCCCTGATTAAATTCATCTTGGGAACATTGTCCTCTGAGGGGCCTGGCGCGAGGGGCCTGGCACGAGGAGCCCGGCATGAGGGGCCCCTCAGCAACCATCTGGCTGCTGTTTAAGAACAAAAAAGGCCCTAAAACCTGAAAAAAACCCACCACCACCTTTTTACAAACTCTCTCCAACTCACTGCAGTAATCAAGCAGCCCATTCCTGGCAAATATGGTCCTTAATACTGTGATGGTTTTTTCCGTGGTGGTGGAGGACATCTTTATTACCTCCGGCCACTTGGAGTGTGCATCAACCGCGATTAAGAACATTGAGTCCATAAATGGACCAGCAAAGTCGATGTGTACCCTTTGCCAGGGAGATGAGAGCCACTCCCATGGATGTAGAGGGGCTTGTGGTGGAGCGTTTTGGACCTTCTGGCATCCTAGGCAGCTCTTGGTCATTTCTTCGATGTCTCCATCGATACCTGGCCACCATACAAACGCCCTGGCTAGGTTCTTCATTTTCACTCCACCCAGATGCCCCTCGTGAAGCTCCTTTAGAACTTTATCCTGGAGTTTGGGTGGAATCACCACTCTGGATCCACACATCAAGGTTCCTCGGCACACTGACAGCCGTTCTCTTCTCTGCGAGAATGCTGGCAACAGTGGTTCGCCATGTGCTGGCCATCCCTTCACTGTTAAATCGTAGACTCGTGAGAGAGTCGGGCCATTTCTAGTTTCCCTTTCAATGGCAGAATTTGTTACTGGTAGACATTCGACTATGGTAGAGTGGAAAATCTCCACTGGGTCTACGGTAGGTGCTTCTTCTACCGTTGGCAACGGTAGGCGCGATAAACCGTCAGCATTCCCATGCTGTTTTGATCCTTTGTATTCTATGTTATATTGGTGTGCCCCTAGGAAAAGGGACCACCTCTGTAGCCTTTGTGCTGTCATAATGGGAACACCCTTTTTAGGGTTGAATATGGAGATGAGGGGTTGATGGTCAGTCAACAAGGTAAATTTTTGTCCGTGTAGGTAATGGTTGAATTTCTTCACTCCCCATACCAGGCTGAGTGCTTCCCTGTCGATTTGGGCATAGTTACGCTCAGCTGAGTTCAATGAGCGTGACGCAAAAGCTATCGGCCGTTCCGAGCCATCAGGGAATTTATGCGATAATACTGCTCCTACGCCGTAAGGGGATGCATCGCACACCAGTCTGATTGGCAGTGATGGGTTGTAATGAGCCAAAACTTCTTTGGACGTGATTAAGTCTTTGCATTTATGGAAGGCACGTTTACAGTCTTCGCTCCATTTCCAAATTACTCCTGTTTGTAGCAGTTCATTAAGAGGGTGCAGAAGAGTTGATAAGTTCGGTAAAAATTTATGATAGTAATTTATTAATCCCAGGAACGACCTTAATTGTGAAACATTTTCAGGTGCTGGGGCTTTTATGACCGCTTCAATTTTTTCAGGTGACTTATGCAACCCTTCCTTATTAATTATGTGGCCACAATATGATATTTGATTCTGGAAAAATTCGCACTTGGGACGATTTGCTCGTAGGCCCCGTTCTCTCAGCCTAGTGAGCACCTGCTCCAAATTGGCAAGGTGCTCGTTGTCGTTTTCTCCTGTTACAAGGATGTCGTCTAGGTAGCATTGAGTCCCCGGAATCCCTTGGAAGACTTGCTCCATAGCTCTTTGCCAGATAGCTGGAGCGGATGCTACTCCGAAAACCAGTCGATTGTACTGGTACAGACCTTTGTGTGTATTTATCGTGAGATACTTTTTAGAGGCCTCTTCAACCTCCATCTGTAGATATGCCTATGCCAAGTCAATTTTGGTGAAACGTTTCCCTCCAGATAGTGAGGCGAAAATATCTTCTATCCTCGGAAGAGGATACTGTACCGTGTGAAGGACCAGGTTTACAGTCACATTGAAGTCTCCACAGATGCGAATTTTTCTCTGTTCTTCAGATTTATCATTATTCAACGCTTTCTTCATGACTGGGACGATGGGTGTTGCCCACTCACTCCAATCTATTTTGGATAATACGCCTGCCTTTTCCAAATTCTCCAGCTCTGCCTCGACTGCTGGACGAATTGCGTATGGCACCGGTCTTGCCTTAAAAAACTTGGGAATTGCCACATCTTCCACTTTTATTGAGGCGGTGATGCCTTTCAAGGTTCCTAGTTTCTCTTGAAACACTTCTTTGGCGTTGGCCAAGATGTCTTTTAATCGTTCAGGTATGACGTCATCATCGTTTTTTTTCTTACTGGTCACCGCCAGTGCCTGAATGGAGTGCCAGTCTAAACGTATTTCCCTGATCCATTCATGTCCCAACAGCGGTGGACCACCATCTTGTAGAACGTATAAATACAACTTTTGTATTTCCTTGCCGTTGTATACAAAAGGCACCCTTATTTTTCCTTTGGGGTATACTTTCTGCCCCGTATATGTTTTCAAGATAATGGATGTGTCTTTTAAAGGTATATGTGGAAATAGCCGCTCGTAATCCCGTCGATTTATGATGGTCAGAGCTGATCCTGTATCTAGCTCCATTTTAACAGGGGACCCTGCTATCGTGAGGGTAACCCAAATGGTCTGGTAATCTTCTTTGGCAATTACATTATGTAATTTGAGACAGCTTAGTCTCTTGTTTTCGGAGTCACTATCGCTCTTCTGGTCTTCGGAGCTACTGTCCGTCATCATTTGTACCTTTCTGTACTTTTCTTTATTGATTTTTTTTTTCCTGTCCGTGGATTTTTTTTGTCCAGATCGGCATACCCGTGCAATGTGTCCAATCTTTCTGCATTGCCTGCATGCTTTGTCCTTGAACCAGCAGTCCCTCTGGTCATGGGTGGATCTGCCGCAGCGATAACATCTCTCGAAACCCTGTGTCATTTCATGGGTGCCGAAGTCCTGTGTCTTTTGTTGTATCTCTGCAGCTCTTCTTGTGGCTGCTTCGTATGATACAGCCATACTGAAAGCCTTGTCCAGTGTTAAATCTTTTTCAGAAAGCAGCCTTTTCTGTGTTCCATCACTTAGGAGACCGCAGACGAATTTGTCTCGAAGATAATCTGCTAGTCCTGCCCCGAATTGGCAGTGTTTTGATAGCTTTCTTAATTCGGTGAGGTAATCAGCATTACTTTCATTCTTGTGTTGATTCCTCTTGAAGAATTTGAATCGTTCCGCTATCAGCAGCGGTGTTGGGTTTAAGTGCTCCTGTAGGGTATCAACAATTTCTTTAAAATTCTTTTCCTTTGGTTTGGCTGGAGTGATTAAGTTTTGTAACAGCCCGTATGTCTTTGCGCCCATTAGATTTAGAAGTACTGACGCTTTTTTTTCATTTTCTATTCCATTTGCGGTGCAATATACCTCCACTCTTTCCATATATGAGGTCCAATCCTCTATCTCGTTATCAAAAGCATCAATATTGCCAGACTTAGGCATCCTAGAAAAAAAATGGCGCTTCCCGCGCTTTTCTTTCTTTTCTGCAGAAAAGATATGGTGCTTCCCGCACTTCCCCGCTGCTGCTGCCGATGACGACGCTGTTTCCCGCGGGTTTCCCTTCTTTTTATTTATTTATTTACAAGTGGAGACTTGTTCCCGCCGGACTCTCTCTGCTAGGTCTGATCGCCGACCTGCTTGCAGTGCCAGCCGTCTCCCGAGTGCTCCCTCCCCGTCTGTTACTGCTTGCCTCCGCCTTCGCTGCTTGGCCTAGCTGCAGAGCCAGCCGCTGGAGCCCCAGCCCGACGCCCAGGAGGGATTATTGCAGTACCTGCCACCAGCTTGGCTAGCTGGTGAAACCACAGCTTTTTCTTTTTCTTGGTTTTCTTCGACTTTGGATGCCAGAGGAATCGATGTCCTTGAGGTGCTGCCGAATTGCAGGTAAGTCCATTTCCAATTCGTCGCCACTGTTGTATCCGTGTGTTAATAGAGACACTGAAGACAGGAGTTGGTTTCACAGGTGTTTACTAAACAAAGTCTGGAGGGGAACTAACTGATACAACAAAATATACAGGCTTATATAGCCCGAGTGGCCATTACCGGCATTACAGTACACAGGGGGCTCTTAAAGGCACATACACTACAGCTTGCTCAAAGAGGTAGATTTTAAAGACTGTTTTAAAGGAGGATAGAGACGTAGAGGGGCAGAGAGGTTTAGGGAGGGAATTCCAGAGCTTAGGGCCGAAGCAGCTGAAGGCATGGCCACCAATGGTGCAGCGATTAAAATCAGGGATGCTCAAGAGGCCAGAATTGGAGGACTACAGAGATCTCGGAGGGTTGTAGGGCTGGAGAAAGTTACAGAGGTAGGGACTGGGAGGCAATGGAAGGGTTTAAAAACAAGGATGAGAATTTTAAAATTGAGGTGTTGCCGGACCGGAAGCCAGGGTAGGTCAGCGTGCACAGGAGTGATGGGTGAACGGGACTTGGTGCGAGTTAGGATATGAGCAGCAGAGGTTTAGATGAACTCAAGCTTACGGAGAGTGGAAGATGGGAGGCCGGCCAGGAGAGCACTGGAATAGTTGAGTCTGGAGGTGACCAAAGCATGGATGAGGGTTTCAGCAGCAAATGAAGCCGAGGCAGGGACGGAAACGGGCGATGTTATGGAGATGGAAGTAGGCGGTCTTGGTGATGGAGTGCATATGTGGTCTGAAGCTCAGCTCAGGGTTTACTAGAACGCCAAGGTTGTGAACGGTCTGGTTTAGCCTCAGACAGTGAGCAACCGGGAGAAATAAATTCAAGTTCACCTGGCGACTACTGCAGTTTGTTCAATCCTGCTCCTCACCCACTCGGAGTGTGTCTGTGAATGCTGGGCCACTCCACTCTGCTCTGCTCACACAATAGACTGGGTTCGGTGGCACAGGGCATTGTGGGTATCCGGCGCCACCACTGCGGCCTTGATGTTTTCGGTATAAAAAGCGCTTCGGCGACAGGGACTGAGTTCAGTTGTGTGGACCACTACCCCCACTGCTATCATTACGAAGCCTTGAAATGCCAAGAGAGGACCATAAAGAATAACTCCCTCAGTCAACTAGTCCTGGGACTCAGTGAAGCAACCACTAACACTACTAACAATAACCAGCCCCAGGACAGTGACATCGTAGCACAGAGAATTCGACCCAACACAATTGTCACTAAACAAAAGGAAAAATACCTGTCATATTGGGCAGAAACAAAAAAAAACCAAAGCAAACTCAATTGCTACTTGGCCCTAAACAGACAATACAACATGGCTGAGTACCTGACCATGGTAAAGGATAACAAACTGAGAAAAACCTTGACAAGGTACAGACTTAGCGAACATAGCCTAGCGATCAAAAAAGGCAGACACAGGCAGACCAGGCTGCCAAGAGAGGACAGGATATGCTCTCACTGCAGTCAGGGAGCAGTGGAGACAGAGATGCACTTCCTCACAGCCTGTGGAAAATATCAGGGCATCAGGGAGAATTTCTACCAAAAATTCTCACAAATATGCCCTGAATTCAGAAATTTGAATGACGACCAAAAACTCCATACCTATTGGGGGAGGAGAGAAGCTGTGTAGCACTGGCGGCACACTATGTTACAGCTTGCCATGAACAGAGGGACAACCAGTAAACCTAAGAAAAGAGTATATATAAATAATGCGAATGTATATTTATACACTCAGGGATATACCTGTTTATACACTGTATGAATAGAACTGCGTTTATGTGTTCAACCATAAATGTATTTTGATGCTTTGGCAACATAAGATGTACCTTATCATGCCAATAAAGCGATTTGAATTGAATTGAATTGAATTGAATTGACTGAAAACCAGGCAGTGACATTGGGGTAAATCTTGACTTTGTACGATAGTGTAAAACGGGTGATAGTGAATCGGCAGCCCATTTTACATCTCTCTCTATTTACAGGAGAATCACCTGTTTTACACTATCGCACTGTCGAAATCTACCCCCATTACCTCTATCACCTTCTTTGTCCAACGCCATAAACACTAAATGGTCCATAACTCTTAAACCACTGCTGACACATCACTCGCATCGCTTACGTTGCTCAATCCATCTCCCTCACCTCGGAACTTGTCATCTCCTTCCATACAGAACAATTCTTTTCCCTTCAGCAGTTCCTGACTCTACCGATGCCAACACCTCTAACACACTCCCAGACTGGATCCAACAAAAAGGTGCCCATCTTACCCTGCCCTCCCATTCTCCATTACATCCTTACCTGACTGCTGATTGCATCAATACTGTTCCGGTCGTGTCAACTTTCTTGTTCTTTCTGAATTCCAGATGTGTCTACAGGCTCTTCCTCCAGCTTGCATCCTCCCTGCACTGAAAGCAAGCCTTGTCTCTGGGCCTCCATCTAATTCTTCACCCAGGACCTTATGACTTTGGAGCTTCACTTTCTTCACCTGCTGGTAGGCCTTCTGCACCTCCGAACTTCTTGTGCGACAGCTGTTGGCACAAAACCACAAGCAAAGATACTCAACCACAGTGTCCGACATTTGGAAAAACTACGGGCAAGTGTCATGTGATCAGATGTCACGTGACAAAACTTCCAGGAATACGTCCAACAAGAGCTGGGGAGAAAAGGGGGATGGGTGGGACAAAAGAAGGATGTGAATGGTGGGGGAGCTCTTGGGAGAGAGTGCGTATGGTGGGCTTCTGAGGAGAGAGCGAGGGATCAGGGTGGGATAGGGAGATTGCAGAATGGGGTGGGCAAGGGGCCCAGTATTTCCTGCAGAGTGGGGAACAGCAGTAGCAGCGAGGGGGAAAGTGGGAGTGGAGCCAAGAGAGGAGCAGCCAGTAAAGGGGTGAGTGAAACCAAGGGACCTTACTGTGGGTAATCAGTGAAGGATTGTTTCCACTGGTGGGTGAATGGGGAACAAAAGGAGGAGACCAAGGATTCTCACTGGAAGAACCAAGGGGCAAGACAGAAGGAAGGTTCTTGAACTGAGGGCTATTAGACCATGGGATGCTTCAGCACAAGTGGCTATTGAGGTAGAGACTAGAACATCAGTTAAAAGGGAATGGGATAAATATTTTAGAAGGATCTGGGAGGTATGGTGGTACAGGAGAGAGCGCCAGAGACTGAATGGCCTCCTCCTGTGCTGTAACTTCTATCATTCTATGATAGTTTATTGAGTCTGAGCCAAGGGAGTGGTTTAGAAATGTTGATGCTGGGCTGAGTTTAGGACGATGTGCCCTGTGAGAAATGCCCCAAACACTGCCCTTTGTGCGATCTCTTAGGTTGGTTCAGGTCGATCTGTACCGGCCAGTTGTGACTTGCGAAGTCCAAGTACAGATCGGCTCTAACTGAGGTTCCCAGTTCAGAGTTGTCACCTTCACACAGAACCAGAGTCCAAACCGGAGTCCAAAGAGTTAGGGAGAGAGATGGGGGGAAATATTCAGTATCGCCCCGTTTGGGGCGCGATTATCGGCCGTGCGCAAAATTTAGCGCCTGGCGCTAATTATCGCCTCCGACTGCAAACTTGGCTTTTATCGCCCCTGGTGTTGATTGGAGCGCTAAATCAGGCGCTACACACCTGTCTTAAGGTGCAAAGGCCAAGGAGCGAGGCACTAACTCAGAGCGTGGGCGCAGCACAGATGCTGTCAGTTAGCGATGGAACACAGACACATTGGCGCCAGCCAGTTCTTAAAGGGCAGGGTCGATTTTGCTCTCCAGCCTCACCCTAATCATTGGAGCCTTGAATCTCGGCCTGGAGAGACCTGTGGCTAAATCTTGCAGCCAAGGACTATGGAGAGGGCCAGGGAGCGAGCACAGCGCTTCAGCGATCGGGCCTCAGAGGCTCTGGTTGGCACGGTGGAGTGCAGAAGATCAATACTGTACCCAGAGAGTGGCAGGAGGCCTTTGCCGCGCGAGTACAGAAGCGTGTGGAGGGAGGTGGCTCACAGCGTCTCCTCCAGGAGTATGGTGCCAAGGATCCATATATAATGTAGAAAAAAGTTCAACGACCTCACTCGGGTCATCAGGGTGAGTGGCTTTTTTTCAATACCTCTCCTTCCCTCCATCTCAACCTCACTCTATGGCCAGAGGGTCTTAAAACCCCAATCCCAACACTCATCCAACACCTATGGCCCTCTCATGAAACACACATGCGCATTCCACACTTTGCATACAGTAAGGGCTATTCACCTATGGGAGGCACATCAGGCAAGACCATGGCTGTATATTTACTCAGACGCTGTCCCTTTTCTTGCAGGCCAAGCTATCTCATAATAGGAGACAGCAGCAACGGACGGGTGGAGGGTGGCCTCAGATTGTGGCAAGCTGGGTGATTGGTCCCGTCACCACTGGAGAGGCCGACCCCGTTCTGGACAGCAATGGTAAGGTCATCACCTTTTTGTCCCCTCTCCTTCCACTTGTCCCTTACAACACCAGCCTTTGACACTTTCAATCCAACTTACTGAATCGCTGCACTCATTCCTCCCTTACTGCCACCCTGTCCTCACGCTAAAGCCACTCTTGTACCTTCCTGCTTTCAGATGGTGATTCACCAGCTGAGGAGATGGGCCCTCAAGCTGCCAGTGGGAGTGAAGCTGCAGGCAAGGAGGAAGAGGAAGCCGGAGCATCAGTGCCACCCTCTCCCGAGGGAGCCCATGCCCACACTGGGACCACGTCTTCCCTGGAGGGGAGCAGGGGGGAATGGTCTGATGAGGGTGAAGCTTCAGGACCCAGCGGGCTGCAGCAACGCAATGGGGGTAGGGAAGTTCGGGAGCCTTCTCCCCGGTGGGAAAGTATGCCAGCGAGTCCTACTGCACTGGACACAGAGGAGGAGCGGCTCATCGCTGAAATGAACACCCAGGTGGTGGACATGCACACTGAGCACATGGGTGCAGTGGGAAGGGTGCCCGAATGCATTGAATCACTGGCAAGGAGTGTGGAGCACTTCGCTGTAGCACAGGCGGATGCCACGCAAATGTTTAGTGCTGCAATTCAGTCACTGGCTGCCATGACCCCATCTCTGACTGCTCTCATGCAGACTCAGATTGAGGCCACGTGAGCACTGACTGCTGCCATCCTCGCTGGTTTGGATACATTTCCCCGGGGCTCTCACCACGCCGCAGCAGGCCAGCAATCTGTGCTCCAGCAGATTGCTCCGGATGCTGAAGTGCTGCCCTGTGGGAGTGCCAGTGTGTCGGTCGAGCAGGGAGTTGCTGTCCTCTCTCAAGATGACAGCATTCCTGCTGCCACCACTATCACTTCTCCACTGCACTTGCCACTGCCTGTAGGACAGACTGCTGCCGCCCATGCAGAGTTGGTGCAGTCTGCAGCCGGGCCCTCCAGGCCCAGAGCTGGTCGAGGCTGTCCTTCAAGGGCATCTGCAGTCTCAGGTTGTGTCAATCAGCAGCCTTCCACCAGCCTTGCTGCAGCCACTGGGGTCCCATTACGGAGGAGCAGTAGGGTGGGAAGGGGGGAAGTGCGCAAGAGAAGGAGATCACCCTCGAAGGGCAAAAAGTAGGTGGTGTGACAAAATGTTGGTCATTTTTTTATTAAAGGCTGAGGTTCGTGGTCAAACTTTTGTTTCGGGTTTTGGACATTATCTCCAGGTTGTGAGAACCAGTTGTGTTAATGACTGTTTTTTTGTGTTTCTTTCTATTAGTTTGTCATGAGGAAATGACACACATAGAATTTGTAAAATAAATAAGTTTTTGTATTCAAAATGTACATGTTTGGTCTTTGGAATCATTGCTGCCTTGGCCGGCTTAGGGGCTGCAGGTTGGTTTCATTCATGTTCTTCTCAATGGCAGAAGCCATTTCCTCAGCAGGGGCCTAGAACCGGCTTGCTATCAGACGTTGACGGATGGCCCTTCCAGTTTCTACATTGTGGGCCTCCCTCCCGCCTTGGTGCTGCTGCTGATCATCCTCCTCCACTTCCTCCTCCTCCTCTGGTGGTGCTCCAAGGCCTGGTGGCATTGGCTGGGTCCTGAGGATTGCCAGGTTATGCAGCATGCAGCACACAACTATGAAGAGGGAGACTCGCTCAGGCGAGTACTGCAGGGCTCCTCCTGAGTGGTCCAGACAGCGGAACCGTTGCTTGAGCATGCCGATTGTGTGCTCAATGATGTTCCTGGTAGCGAGATGGCTCTCGTTGTACCGCAGCTCAGCAGGGGTGTTGGGCGTACGGAGTGGTGTCATCAGCCAGGTGCACGGTGGATGTCCCTGAGAAGCCAACCACCTGGGTGATGCGGTGCCTGGAAAAGTTCTGCCACAGTAGTCTGGTGCAGGATGAATGCATCGTGGCTGCTGCCAGGATAGTGGGCATTGACAGCGAGTATCAGCTGCCTGTGGCCACAGACCAACTGGATGTTTAAGGAATGGAACCCCTTTCGGTTGCGGAAATCCTCTGCATTCTCATGCGGTGCACGCAAAGCCACATGCATGCAGTCAATGGCGCCCTGCACCATGGGGAAGCCCGCTATCCTCGCAAAGCCCAATGCGCGTTCATGCTGTTTGGCCCGGGTCATGGGGAAAGAGATGTACTGTCGTCTCCTTTTATAGAGGGCATTTGTGACCTGACGGATGCAGCAATGGACCGCGAACTGGGAGATATTGGCGTTGTCCCCAGTAGCTGCTTGAAAGGAGCCGGTGGCATAAAAGTTCAGAGCCACTGTGATCTTCACTGCCACCGACAGAGACGGCCTGGTCCTCAGGTGAGATTGCAGATCTGGCTGCAGCAGGTGGCAGAGCTCAGTGACCACCTCCTTGCTGAAGCGCAGCCTTCACAAACACTGCTCCTCAGACATATTAATGTAGGAGAATTGTTGGCGAAATACCCTGGGAGGGTAAGGTCTCCGTCTGGCCATGATTGCCATTCTCTCTCTACATCTCTGTGGCCTCCGAATCTGCTGGCGCAGGACGATGCCCCCAATTAGTGCAGCCCCCATAGTCTCTTGGCAATCAAAGTAATGAAGGTCAAAAACCAAAGTACTGTGGCAGAACCACTGAATGACTCTGGCTAACTGTATATAATTCTCTTTAACGATGTTCTAACACCAGCCTAAATCTGTACCATTGTGTTAGGCATTACTGTGTTTTGTATATAGAGTTTGCATGCACGGGAAAACGCGGACATCGCGATGACGTCACGTCGCAAACCACAGTCCTCGTGGCATCTCCGTTGAGTAAAGACCTGTTTAACTGTTCTCTGGCGTCGATCTCAGTTATTCGTAGGAATTCGTTAATTCCTACATTGGTGACCCCGTTTTTGTTAACGTTTTCACAAAAGAAGAGCACAGCATGGAAGCAAACGCTGTTTCGCTGAAACTACCGCAGTTCTGGGAGCAGCAAGTGCCCTCGTTGTTTATTCATGTCGAGGCCCAGTTCGCCCTGAGGAACATCGATGCGGATCAGACCAAGTATCTTTATGTGGTCTCTGCAGTCGACAGCTCTACCACCTCTCGGATCGTCAGTCTCCTCGAAAAACCCCCAACGGAGCGCAAATATGAAACCCTCAAAGCGCGGTTACTGCAGGTTTTCGGGCTCACGAAATCGGAGCGCGCCCGTCGATTACTCGCTATGCCCGGGCTCGGGGACTCCAAGCCTTCAGAGTTGATGAGCCAAATGCTCACACTCCTGGGCTCAGAACGGGAATGTTTCCTATTCCGCGAGATTTTCCTCAGCCAACTGCCTGAACAGGTACAAGCTGCCCTGGCCAGATCTGAAGTTGAAGACTGCGCAACACTCGCTGCGGAGGCTGACAAAATTTTCACTGTAACTCGGCAGAACTGCGCCGCCACGAGGCACCCATCCCCCGCAGATGCTGCCCCAGCTCGTCAGCCTGCTGGACTGTGTTTCTACCACGCGCAGTTCGGCGCGAAGGCGAAGCATTGTCGCCCTCCCTGCAATTTTCCCCAACAAAGACAACAACTGACACTGCGACCACCGAGGAACGGGTCTAACGGGCACCCCGCGGCCGCGATGGCAATCGGCAACGCGGGAAAATTGCTGTTCATCACCGATACTCTCTCCGGTCATCGTTTTCTGTGCGACACCGGAGCGCAGTGCAGCATTTTACCCGCATCCGCCCTCGATGTGCAGATGGGGAATCATGGCCCCATCCTTGAAGCGGCCAATGGCGGAGCAATTCGGACCTTCGGCAGACGGCGAGTGGAGTTGTGCCTCGGGATTTTGTTACGGCCAAAGTTTCCCAGCCCCTCCTCGGCGCGGATTTCCTGTGTGCCAACAGCTTCCTGGTCGACGTCAGGAACCAGCGGCTGATCAACACAGCAACTTTTAATTCTCTTCCGTGTTACCGCAGTAACACTACGTCACGCACCGTCTCCTGTGCGTTCCCGACTCCTGATGAGTTCGCTCGCCTGCTCGGCGAATTCCCCGATCTCACGAAACATGGTGTGGAACACCACATCACCACCAACGGCCCCCCCCGGTCTACGCGTGGGCCCGGCGCCTGGAACCTGGCAAGCTGGCGGTCGCAAAGGCGGATTTCGCAACCATGAAACGGTTAGGGATTATTCGCCGGTCGAATAGTCCCTGGACTTCACCCCCCCATATCGTCCCGAAGCCTGGCGGCGGATGGCGGCCGTGCGGCGACTATCGACGCATAAACGACGCCACCACTCCCGATCGGTACCCAATCCCCCATATCCAGGATTTCTCTGCCCATTTGGCAGGGAACACCGTGTTCTCTAAAGTCAACCTTGTCCGGGACTACCACCAGGTCCCAGTTCGTCCACAAGACATCCAGAAGACTGCAGTCATCACCCCATTCGGCCTCTTTGAGTTTTTACGAATGCCGTTTGGGTTAAAGAACACCGCCCAGGCTTTCCAACGCCTGATGGACTCCGTGCTGCGGGACCTCAAGTTCCTCTTCGTCTACCTGGATGACATTCTGATTGCCAGTCCTACTAAGGAAAAACATACCTGTCACCTACACACCCTTTTTCGATGCCTCAGCCAACACGGCCTGATTATCAACCCGGCCAAGTGTCAGTTTGGCCTGCACCAAATTGACTTCCTGGGGCATCGCATCACCTCAGAGGGAACGGTTCCTTTACCTTCGAAGGTAGAGGCGGTGACATCCTTTCCACGCCCGCAGAACATAAAGGCCCTGTAGGAATTCCTAGGCATGGTAAACTTTTACCACCGTTTCGTGCCTAAGGCGGCACTACTCATGCAGCCCCTGTACGAGGCCCTCAAGGGCAAGACTGGCAAGAACCCGGTAGACTGGACAGATGACATGGCCCGAGCATTCGCCGACACCAAAAGCGCCTTAGCCAATGCGACTGTGCTGGCGCACCCGCTGCCAGGAGCCACCATCGCCCTCACCACCGACGCGTCGGACTACGCAATCGGTGCCGTGCAACAGCAGTGGGTGAATGGGACATGGCAGCCATTGGCATTCTTCAGCAGAGAGCATACAGCACGTTCGACCGGGAGTTGCTCGCCCTTTTTCTGGCCATCCGCCATTTTCGGTTCCTTCTGGAAGGACGTCCTTTCACCGCCTTTGTGAACCATAAGCCGCTGACCTTTGCAAAGTCCAAGACCGCCGAACCGTCAGCAGCGTCAACTGACCTACATATCCGAATTCACCACGGATATACGGCACGTGGCCGGTAAGGACAACCTGGTGGCAGACTGCCTCTCCCGCGCGTTCATCAGTACGGTTCATTTGGGCATCGACTACGCCCTCATGGCAGCGGACCAAACCTCAGACCCGGAAGTCCAAGCTTACAGAACGGCCATCACTGGCCTCCAGTTGGCCGACGTCCAGTTCCGTTCGGCAGGTACCACGCTGTTGTGTGACGTCTCCGTACAGGATCCTCGCCCCGTCGTGCCGGTCGTCTGGTGCCGCAAAGTGTTCGACGCCATACATGGTTTGTCACACCCTGGAATGAAGGCCTCTCAGAAACTGATGTCAGCAAAATTTGTATGGCATGGCATGCGTAAGGATGTCCGCGACTGGGCCAACACCTGCGTGGTCTGCCAAAAGGCCAAGGTACAGCGCCACATCAAAGCTCCGTTGGCCACCTTCACAGTTCCGGAGCGACGTTTTGAGCATGTCAACGTGGATCTGGTAGGACCACTCCCACCCTCCCATGGTTTTTCACACATCCTGACCATGGTTGACCGCACCACCAGATGGCCAGAGGCGGTCCCCCTCTCATCCACTACTTCGGCGGACGTGGCCAGGGCATTCATTTCCTCCTGGATTGCCCGTTTCGGAGTGCCCGTAGATATTTCGTCGGACAGGGGACCGCAGTATTCCTCTGAACTCTGGAATGCAGTGGCCCAAGGACTCGGTGTCAAATTACACCACACCACAGCTTACCACCCACAGGCGAATGGCCTCTGCGAGCGCTTCCACCGCTCAATGAAAGCCGCCTTGAGGGCCAGCCTCCAGGACGCTGGATGGGCAGACAAGCTACCGTGGGCCCTGTTGGGCCTTCGCACGGCCCCAAAGAAGATCTTCACTCTTCATCAGCGGAACTCGTGTATGCTCAGCCGCTGCGAGTCCCAGGGGACTTCCTACCAACATCGACGGAGCCCTGGTCCGCGTCTGCCCAGCTTGCTAGTCACCAAGAGGCGGCCAGATGTTTCGCACCGGTGCCCACTTCGCACCATGGGCTGCAGAGGTCACACCTTCCCACAGAGCTTCACAAGGCTGAATACATTTTTATTCACCATGACGCACATAGGGATCCACTCAAGGCCCCATATATCGGCCCCTTCTGCATGTTGGAAGCAGGGGACAAAACCTTCATGGTAGATGTCGGTGGTAAGCCGGACCACATTTCGGTCGACCGCTTAAAGCCAGCACATTTGGACCTCGACCGCCCCGTCGAGTCAGCACAACCGCCGAGACGGAGTCGGCCACCCATCGTCGTTACGGCAGACCAAGTGCGACCGCCCGCCAGACCACCAACCACCCTGCAGCCTCCACCTCGAGAGCACAGGAGTCATTCTGACAGACTCATCAGACCACCTCACCGTTTGACTTTGTCCGTTAAAGCGAATTCTGGGGGGGCGCATGTGGCAGAACCACTGAATGACTCTGGCTAACTGTATATAATTCTCTTTAACGATGTTCTAACACCAGCCTAAACCTGTACCATTGTGTTAGGCATTACTGTGTTTTAGAGTTTGCATGTACGGGGCGTGGCCCCTTTAAGAGCGCGGGAAAATGCGATGACGTCACGTTGCAAACCACGGGACTGCCCAGGCAGTCCTCGTGGCATCTCCATTGAGTAAAGACCCATTTAACTGTTCTCTAGCGTCGATCTCAGTTATTCGTAGGAATTCGTTAATTCCTACAGTACCTGCAAAGTGATGCTCAGTAGCCAAAACTACTTCACACAGTGTTGACTCAATGCAGAAGTCTCTCTTTCTCTCTCTCAGAATCTCTCTCTCTCTCAGAATGAGTGAAGCAAAAATGTCTACCACAGAAAAAGCCAGGAAGGGGCTCCCTTTAAATAGCGCACCCCCAGCCCCACAGCGACTGGGAAATGTTCCAGCCTCCCTGTCTTTGGTTGCGCCAGGTGGAAAGGAGGGGAGCGCCACTCAATTTCTGTTCCGGGGCGCCACAAGGGCGTTGCATGCTCAAATGATGTCACAATCTGCGGGCGCAGGAGATCGGGGTGGTATTGTTTAGCGCCGCTACAAAATGTCTGGTCAATTTCGTGAGAGGCGCAGATATCGCCGCGCCTGGGCGCTAGTTGCTTTGCGCCCCATTAGCGCCCTCTTAAGGTGCTAATGGGAGGCACAATCCAACTGAATTTTTCCCCATGAGGCCTATTAAAAGTGGCATTGACCGGGGAGCCTGACCGCACCTTGTGCTGTGCAGGGGGATTCTGGCAGTAGTTACTGGGTGAATATCAGCAGGTTATAAAATTACTACTAGTTACAGGCAGGATATCAGGGCATTGCACCCAGTACTACTAGTTACATATAGACTACCAATGAGTTATTTTATTACAGTTGATTGAGAGGAATCTGATTGTCACCAGTATTAATATTAGTTACTAGCTGGGGGGCCCGGCATTGCCAGGGCAGTTTAGAGGGCTGCGCGGTTGTGAGGCCCGGCCCGAGTGACCTCAACTCACCTCCCGCTCTGGCGGGCCGACGCAGCTGCCCCGGTCGCTGTTGAGGAAAAGCAGGGGAAAAAATGGCGGCGAGGTTTCGGGAGGCTGCAGGATTAGGTCCCGCCCGTGACGCACCGATTGGTCAACCATCAGGTCACTGAACTGTAGGATTGGTCAACCATCACGTCACTCAACGCTAATGAGCGGTAGGATTGGTCAACCGCTAATGAGCGGATTTTTGAACGTTTTTTGTATACTGTCCGAACAATTTTTGTCTGACCAAAAAGTAAATATGCCTATGACACTCCCGTGATCATAACCTTTCTTTTGATATAACATATGTGTAGGTACGCTCTATAACGTTTAAGTGTATAGCGGACACACAGACAGACAGACAGGCAGACAAACCAACTGCTTTTTATCTATATATATATAAAAAGCAGTTCTTCTGTCTGTCTGTCTGTCCGTTCTCTATACGTTTGAAAGTTATAGAGCGTACCTACACGCGCATCATGTCAAAAGAAAGCTTACGATTACGGACCGGTCATAGGTGTATTTACGTTTCGGCCGGACAAAAATTCCGCCCGCAGTATCCAAAAAACGTTCAAATTCCGCTCATTAAATGGGAAAAGTTCCGCTCATTTGCCCATTAGCATTGAGTGACGTGAAGGCTGACCAATCGTGCGGTCGAGCGACCTGACAGTTGACCGACGGTCGACCAATCGCTGCCGGGCCATCCTACAGTTGAATGTTGAGTGACTTGACGATTGACCAATCCTACGCTTTGGTGACCTGACGGTCGACCAATCGGTGCATGTGTGGGCGGGCCTTATCGTTCTGAACCGAGGTGAGTGGCCGCCATCTTGATTTTTCATGATTTTTTCCCACACTTTCTGTGTGTTAGGGAACTAAGGTAAATATTTGAATTATGTGTTAGGGAATTAAATAACAATTTATTTGAGTTTTAAATTGTGT
>NC_140998.1:157605094-157645774 GCF_052327205.1 Somniosus microcephalus
TCCCTCTTCCCCCCTCCCTCCCTCTTCCCCCCCCTCCCTCCCTCTTCCCCCCCTCCATCCCTCCCTCTTCCCCCCCTCCCTCCCTCCCTCTTCCCCCCTCCCTCCCTCCCTCTTCCCCCCCTGCTCCCTCCCCCCCTCCCCTCCCTCTTCCCCCCCCCTCTTCCCCCCCTCCCTCCCTCTTCCCCCCCTCCCTCCCTCTTCCCCCCCCTCCCTCCCTCTTCCCCGCCTCCCTCCCTCTTCTCCCCTCCCTCCCTTTTCCCCCTCCCTCCCTCTTCCCCCTCCCTCCCTCTTCCCCCCCCCTCCCTCCCTCTTCCCCCCCCTCCCTCTTCCCGCCCCTCCCTCCCTCCCTCTTCCCCCCTCCTCCCTCTTCCCCCTCCCTCCCTCCGTCTTCCCCCCTCCCTCCCTCTTCCCCCCTCCCTCCCTCCCTCCCTCTTCCCCCTCCCTCCCTCCCTCCCTCTTCCCCCCTCCCTCCCTCCCTCTTCCCCCCTCCTCCCTCCCTCTTCCCCCCCTCCCTCCCTCCCTCCCTCTTCCCCCCTCCCTCCCTCCCTCTTCCCCCCCCTCCCTCCCTCCCTCTTCCCCCCCTCCCTCCGTCCCTCTTCCCCTCCCTCCCTCTTCCCCCCCCTCCTCTTCCCCCTCCCTCCCTCCCTCTTCCCCCTCCCTCCCTCCCTCTTCCCCCCTCCCTCTTCCCCCCTCCCTCTTCCCCCCTCCCTATTCCCCCCCTCCCTCTTCCCCCCTCCCTCTTCCCCCTCCCTCCCTCTTCCCCCCCTCCCCCCTCCCTCCCTCTCCCCCCCCCCTCCCTCCCTCCCTCCCTCTTCCCCCCCTCCCTCCCTCCCTCTTCCCCCCCTCCCTCCCTCCCTCTTCCCCCCCTCCCTCCCTCCCTCTTCCCCCCCTCCCTCCCTCCCTCTTCCCCCCTCCCTCCCTCCCTCTTCCCCCCTCCCTCCCTCCTCTTCCCCCCTCCTCTTCCCCCCCTCCCTCCCTCCCTCTTCCCCCCCCTCCCTCCCTCCCTCTTCCCCCCCTCCCTCCCTCTTCCCCCCCTCCCTCCCTCTTCCCCCCTCCCTCCCTCCCTCTTCCCCCCCTCCCTCCCCCTCCCTCCCTCTTCCCCCCCCACCCTCCCTCTTCCCCCCTCCCTCCCTCCCTCTTCCCCCCCTCCCTCCCTCCCTCTTCCCCCCCTCCCTCCCTCCCTCTTCCCCCTCCCTCCCTCCCTCTTCCCCCCTCCCTCCCTCCCTCTTCCCCCCTCCCTCCCTCCCTCTTCCCCCCTCCCTCCCTCCCTCTTCCCCCGCTCCCCTCACTCCCTCTTCTCGCCTCCCTCCCTCCCTCTTCCCGCCTCCCTCCCGCCCTCTTCCCCCCCTCCCTCCCTCCCTCTTCCCCCCCTCCCTCCCTCTTCCCCCTCCCCCCTCCCTCCCTCTCCCCCTCCCTCTTCCCCCTCCCTCCCTCCGTCTTCCCCCCCCTCCCTCCCTCCCCTCCCTCCCTCTTCCCCCCTCCCCCCTCCCTCTTCCCCCCTCCCTCCCTCCCTCCCTCTTCCCCCCTCCCTCTTCCCCCCTCCCTCCCTCCCTCCCTCCCTCCCTCTTCCCCCCTTCCCCCTCCCTCTTCCCCCCTCCCTCCCTCTCTCCCTCCCTCTTCCCCCCTCCCTCCCTCCCTCTCCTCTTCCCCCTCCCTCCCTCCCTCCCTCTTCCCCCCTCCCTCCCTCCCTCTTCCCCCCCTCCCTCCCTCCCTCCCTCTTCCCCCCTCCCTCCCTCCCTCCCTCCCTCTTCCCCCCTCCCTCCCTCCCTCTTCCCCCCTCCCTCCCTCCCACTTCCCCCCCCTTCCTCTTCCCCCCTCCCTCCCTCTTCCCCCCTCCCTCCCTCTTCCCCCCTCCCTCCCTCCCTCTTCCCCCCCTCCCTCCTCCCTCTTCCCCCCCTCCCTCCTCCCACCTCCCTCCCTCGCTCTTCCCCCCTCACTCTTCCCGCCTCCCTCCCTCGCTCTTCCTCCCTCGCTCTTCCCCCCTCCCTCTTCCCCCTCCCTCCCTCCCTCTTCCCCCCTCCCCCCTCCCTCTTCCCCCCTCCCCCCTCCCTCTTCCCCCCTCCTCCCTCTTCCCCCCTCCCTCCCTCTTCCCCCCTACCTCCCCTCCCTCTTCCCCCCTACCTCCCTCCCTCTTCCCCCCTCCCTCCCTCCCTCCCTCCCTCTTCCCCCCCTCCCTCCCTCCCTCCCTCTTCCCCCTCCCTCCCTCCCTCTTCCCCCCTCCCTCCCTCCCTCTTCCCCCCCTCCTCCCTCCCTCTTCCCCCCCTCCCTCCCTCTTCCCCCCTCCTCCCTCCCTCTTCCCCCCCGCCCTCCCTCCCTCTTCCCCCCCGCCCTCCTCGCTCTTCCCCCTCCCTCCCTCCCTCTTCCCCCCCTCTTCCCCCTCCCTCCCTCCCTCTTCCCCCATCCCTCCCTCCCTCTTCCCCCCTCCCTCCATCCCTATTCCCCCCTCCCTCCCTCCCTCCCTCTTCCCCCCTCCCTCCCTCCCTCTTCCCCCCTCCCTCCCTCTTCCCCCCTCTTCCCCCCTCCCTCCCTCCCTCTTCCCCCCTCCCCTCCTCCCTCTTCCCCCCTCCCTCCCTCCCTCTTCCCCCTCCCTCTTCCCCCCTCCCTCCCTCTTCCCCCCTCTTCCCACTCCTGCCCTCCCTCTTCCCCCCCCCTCCCTCCCTCCCTCCCTCCCTCCCTCTTCCCCCCTCCCTCCCTCCCTATTCCCCCCTCCCTCCCTCCCTATTCCCCTCCCTCTTCCCCCTCCCTCCCTCTTCCCCCCTCCCTCCCTCTTCCCCCCTACCTCCCTCCCTCTTCCCCCCTCCCTCCCTCCCTCCCTCCCTCTTCCCCCCCTCCTCCCTCCCTCCCTCTTCCCCCCTCCCTCCCTCCCTCTTCCCCCCTCCCTCCCTCCCTCTTCCCCCCTCCCTCCCTCCCTCTTCCCCCCTCCCTCCCTCCCTCTTCCCCCCCTCCCTCCCTCCCTCTTCCCCCCCTCCTCCCCTCCCTCTTCCCCCCCTCCCTCCCTCTTCCCCCCTCCCTCCCTCCTCCTTCCCCCCCTCCCTCCCTCCCTCCCTCTTCTCCCCCGCCCTCCCTCCCTCTTCCCCCCGCCCTCCCTCGCTCTTCCCCCTCCCTCCCTCCCTCTTCCCCCCTCTTCCCCCTCCCTCCCTCCCTCTTCCCCCCTCCCTCCCTCCCTCCATCCCTATTCCCCCCTCCCTCCCTCCCTCCCTCTTCCCCCCTCCCTCCCTCCCTCTTCCCCCTCCCTCCCTCTTCCCCCCTCTTCCCCCCTCCCTCCTCCCTCTTCCCCCCTCCCTCTTCCCCCCCTCCCTCCCTCTTCCCCCTCTTCCCCACTCCTGCCCTCCCTCTTCCCCCCCCTCCCTCCTCCCCTCCCTCCCTCTTCCCCCCCTCCCTCCCCCCCCTCCCTCTTCCCCCCTCCCTCCCTCCCTATTCCCCCCTCCCTCCCTCCCTATTCCCCCCCCTCCCTCCCTCCCTATTCCCCCCTCCCTCCCTCCCTATTCCCCCCTCCCTCCCTCCCTCCCTCTTCCCCCCTCCCTCCCTCCCTCCCTCTTCCCTCTCCCTCCCTCCCTCTTCCCCCCTCCCTCCCTCCCTCTTCCCCCCTCCCTCCCTCCCTCTTCCCCCCTCCCTCCCTCCCTCCCTCTTCCCCCCTCCCTCCCTCCCTCCCTCTTCCCCCCTCCCTCCCTCTTCCCCCCCTCCCTCCCTCCCTCTTCCCCCCTCCCTCCCTCTTCCCCCCCTCCCTCCCTCTTCCCCCCCTCCATCCCTCCCTCTTCCCCCCCTCCCTCCCTCCTCTTCCCCCTCCCTCCCTCCCTCCCTCTTCCCCCCTGCTCCCTCCCCCCCTCCCTCCCTCTTCCCCCCCCCTTCCCCCCCCCCTCTTCCCCCCCTCCCTCCCTCTTCCCCCCCTCCCTCCCTCTTCCCCCCCCTCCCTCCCTCTTCCCCGCCTCCCTCCCTCTTCTCCCCTCCCTCCCTTTTCCCCCCTCCCCTCCCTCTTCCCCCTCCCCTCCCTCCCTCCCTCTTCCCCCTCCCCCCCTCCCTCCTCCCCCCTCCCTCCCCTCTTCCCCCTCCCTCCCTCCCTCCCTCCCTCTTCCCCCCCCTCCCTCCCTCCCTCCCTCCCTCTTCCCCCCCCTCCCTCCCTCCCTCTTCCCCCCCCTCCCTCCCTCTTCCCACCTCCCACCCTCCCTCTTCCCCTCCCGCCCTCCCTCTTCCCCCCCCTCCCGCCCTCCCTCTTCCCCCCCTCCCTCCCTCCCTCTTCCCCCCCTCCCTCCCTCCCTCTTCCCCCCCTCCCTCCCTCCCTCTTCCCCCCTCCCTCCCTCCCTCTTCCCCCCTCCCTCCCTCTTCCCCCCTCCCTCCCTCCCTCTTCCCCCCCCTCCCTCCCTCCCTCCCTCTTCCCCCCTCCCTCCCTCTTCCCCCCTCCCTCCCTCCCTCCCTCTTCCCCCCTCCCTCCCTCTTCCCCCCTCCCTCCCTCTTCCCCCCTTCCTCCCTCCCTCTTCCCCCCTCCCTCCCTCTTCCCCCCTTCCTCCCTCCCTCTTCCCCCCTCCCTCCCTCTTCCCCCCTCCCTCCCTCCCTCTTCCCCCCTCCCTCCCTCTCCCCCCCTCCCTCCCTCTTCCCCCCTCCCTCCCTCTTCCCCCCTCCCTCCCTCCTCCCCCCTCCCTCCCTCCCTCTTCCCCCCCTCCCTCCCTCTTCCCCCCTCCCTCCCTCTTCCCCCCCTCCCTCCCTCCCTCATCCCCCCCTCCCTCCCTCCCCTCATCCCCCTCCCTCCCTCCCTCTTCCCACCCTCCCTCCCACCCTCTCCACCCTCCCTCCTCCCTCCCTCCCTCTCCCTCCCTCCCTCCCTCCCTCCCTCTTCCCTCCCTCCCTCCCTCTTCCCCTCCCTCCCTCCCTCCCTCTCCCCTCCCACCCTCCCTCCCTCTTCCCCCCACCCTCCCTCCCTCTTCCCCCCTCCCTCCCTCCCCCTCTTCCCCCCTCCCTCCCCTCTTCCCCCCCCCTCCCTCCCTCTTCCCCCCCCTCCCTCCCTCTTCCCCCCCCTCCCTCTTCCCCTCCTCCCTCCCTCTCCCCCCCTCCCTCCCTCCCTCTTCCCCCTCCCTCCCTCTTCCCCCCTCCCTCTTCCCCCTCCCTCTTCCCCCGTCCCTCTTCTCCCCCTCCCGCCCTCCCTCTTCCCCCCCTCCCTCCCTCCCTCTTCCCCCCCTCCCTCCCTCCCTCTTCCCCCCCTCCCTCCCTCCCTCCCTCTTCCCCCCCTCCCTCCCTCTTCCCCCCTCCCACCCACCCTCTTCCCCCCTCCCTCCCTCCCTCCCTCTTCCCCCCTCCCCTCCCTCCCTCCCCTCTCCCCCCTCCCTCCCACCCTCTTCCCCCCTCCCTCCCTCCCTCTTCCCCCCTCCCTCCCTCCCTCTTCCCCCCTCCCTCCCTCCCTCTTCTCCCCCTCCCTCCCTCTTCTCCCCCTCCCTCCCTCTTCTCCCCCCCTCCCTCTTCTCCCCCTCCCTCTTCTCCCCCCCTCCCTCTTCCCCCCCTCCCTCCCTCTTCCCCCCTCCCTCCCTTTTCCCCCCTCCCTCCCTCCCTCCCTCCCTCCCTCTTCCCCCCCTCCCTCCCTCCCTCCCTCTTCCCCCCCCTCCCTCCCTCCCTCTTCCCCCCCCTCCCTCCCTCCCTCTTCCCCCCTCCCTCCCTCCCTCTTCCCCCCTCCCTCCCTCCCTCTTCCCCCCCTCCCTCCCTCCCTCTTCCCCCCCCTCCCTCCCTCCCTCTTCCCCCCCTCCCTCCCTCCCTCTTCCCCCCCCTCCCTCCCTCTTCCCCCCCCTCCCTCCCTCTTCCCCCCCTCTTCCCCCCCTCCCTCCCTCCCTCCCTCCCTCTTCCCCCCCATCCCTCCCTCCCTCCTCCCCCCCTCCTTCCCTCCCTCTTCCCCCCCTCCCTCCCTCCCTCCCTCTCCCCCTCTCCCCTCTCCCTCCTCCGTCCCTCCCTCTTCTCCCCCTCCCTCCCTCCCTCTTCCCCCCCTCCCTCCCTCCCTCTTCCCCCCCTCCCTCCCTCCCTCTTCCCCCCCTCCCCCCCTCGCTCTTCCCCCCCTCCCCCCCTCCCTCTTCCCCCCCTCCCTCCCTCCCTCTTCCCCCCCTCCCTCCCTCCCTCTTCCCCCCCTCCCCTTCCCCCCCTCCCTCCCTCTTCCCCCCCCCTCTTCCCCCCCCCCTCTTCCCCCCCCTCCCTCTTCCCCCCCCTCCCTCTTCCCCCCCCTCCCTCCCTCTTCCCCCCCCTCCCTCCCTCTTCCCCCCCCTCCCTCTCCCCTCCCTCCCTCCCTCTTCCCCCCTCCCTCCCTCTTCCCCCCTCCCTCCCTCTTCCCCCGCTCCCTCTTCCCCCCTCCCTCCCTCTTAGCCCCCCTCCCTCCCTCCCTCCCTCTTCCCCCCCCTCCCTCCCTCCCTCCCTCCCTCTTCCCCCCGCTCCCTCTTCCCCCCTCCCTCCCTCTTAGCCCCCCTCCCTCCCTCCCTCCCTCTTCCCCCCCCTCCCTCCCTCCCTCCCTCCCTCTTCCCCCTCCTCCCTCTTCCCCCTCCCTCCCTCTTCCCCCTCCTCCCTCCCTCCCTCTTCCCCCTCCCTCCCTCTTCCCCCCCCTCTTCGCCCCCTCCCTCCCTCTTCCCCCCCTCCCTCCCTCTTCCCCCCTCCCTCTTCCCCCCTCCCTCTTCCCCCCTCCCTCTTCCCTCCCTCCCTCTTCCCCCCTCCCTCCCTCCCTCTTCCCCCCCCCCTCTTCCCCCCTCCCTCCCTCTTCCCCCCTTCCCCCCTCCCTCCCTCTTCCCCCCCTTCCCCCCCCTCCCTCCCCCCTTCCCCCCCTCCCTCCTCCCTTCCCCCCCCTCCCTCCCTCCTTCCCCCCCCTCCCTCCCTCTTCCCCCCCCTCCCTCCCTCTTCCCCCCTCCCTCCCTCCCTCTTCCCCCCCCTCCCTCCCTCGCTCTTCCCCCCCCTCCCTCCCTCGCTCTTCCCCCCCCTCCCTCCCTCGCTCTTCCCCCCCCTCCCTCCCTCGCTCTTCCCCCCCCCCCCTCCCTCGCTCTTCCCCCCCCTCCCTCCCTCTTCCCCCCCCTCCCTCCCTCCCTCTTCCCCCCTCCCTCCCTCCCTCTTCCCCCCTCCCTCCCTCCCTCTTCCCCCCTCCCTCCCTCCCTCTTCCCCCCCTCCCTCCCTCCCTCTTCCCCCCCTCCCTCCCTCCCTCTTCCCCCCCTCCCTCCCTCCCTCTTCCCCCCCTCCCTCCCTCCCTCTTCCCCCCCCTCCCTCCCTCCCTCCCTCTTCCCCCCCCTCCCTCCCTCCCTCCCTCCCTCTTCACCCCCCCCTCCCTCTTCCCCCCCCTCCCTCTTCCCCCCCCCTCCCTCTTCCCCCCCCCTCCCTCTTCCCCCCCCCCTCCCTCTTCCCCCCCCCCTCCCTCTTCCCCCCCCCCTCCCTCTTCCCCCCCCTCCCTCTTCCCCTCCCTCTTCCCCCCCCCTCCCTCTTCCCCCCCTCCCTCTTCCCCTCCCTCTTCCCCCCCCTCCCGCCCTCCCTCTTCCCCCCCTCCCGCCCTCCCTCTTCCCCCCCTCCCTCTTCCCCCCTCCCTCCCTCCCCCCCTCCCTCCCCCCCTCCCTCCCTCCCTCTTCCCCCCTCCCTCCCTCCCTCTTCCCCCTCCCTCCCTCTTCCCCCCTCCCTCCCTCCCTCCCTCTTCCCCCCTCCCTCCCTCCCTCCCTCTTCCCCCCCTCCCTCCCTCCCTCTTCCCCCCCTCCCTCCCTCCCTCTTCCCCCCCTCCCTCCCTCCCTCTTCCCCCCCTCCCTCCCTCCCTCCCTCTTCCCCCCTCCCTCCCTCCCTCTTCCCCCCTCCCTCCCTCCCTCCCTCTTCCCCCCTCCCTCCCTCCCTCCCTCCTCCCCCTCCCTCCCTCCCTCCCTCCTCCCCCCTCCCTCCCTCCCTCCTCCCCCCTCCCTCCCTCCCTCCTCCCCCCTCCCTCCCTCTTCCCCCCCTCCCTCCCTCTCCCCCCTCCCCCTCCCTCTTCCCCCCCCTCCCTCCCTCTTTCCCCCCCCCTCCCTCCCTCTTTCCCCCCCCCCTCCCTCCCTCTTTCCCCCCCCCTCCCTCCCTCTTCCCCCCCCCCCTCCCTCCCTCTTCCCCCCCCCCCTCCCTCCTCTTCCTCTCCCCCCCCTCCCTCCCTCTTCCCCCCCCCTCCCTCCCTCTTCCCCCCCCCTCCCTCCCTCTTCCCCCCCCTCCCTCCCTCTTCCCCCCCCCTCCCTCCCTCTTCCCCCCCCCTCCCTCCCTCTTCCCCCCCCCTCCCTCTTCCCCCCCCCCCCCTCCCTCTTCCCCCCCCCTCCCTCCCTCTTTCCCCCCCCTCTTCCCCCCCTCCCTCCCTCTTCCCCCCCCCTCTTCCCCCCCTCCCTCCCTCTTCCCCCCCTCTTCCCCCCCCTCCCTCCCTCTTCCCCCCCCTCCCTCCCTCTTCCCCCCCTCCCTCCCACTGGCCCTGTGTTTGTCTCTCTCTCTCCCACTGGCCCTGTGTTTGTCTCTCTCTCTCCCGCTGGCCCTGTGTTTGTCTCTCTCTCTCTCCCGCTGGCCCTGTGTTGTCTATCTCTCCCGCTGGCCCTGCCTTTGTCTCTCTCTCTCCCGCTGGCCCTGTGTTTGTCTCTCTCTCCCGCTGGCCCTGTGTTTGTCTCTCTCTCACGTTGGCCCTGTGGTTGTCTCTCTCCCGCTGGCCCTGTGGTTGTCTCTCTCTCTCTCCCGCTGGCCCTGTGGTTGTCTCTCTCTCTTCCGCTGGCCCTGTGGTTGTCTCTCTCTCTCCCGCTGGCCCTGTGGTTGTCTCTCTCTCTCTCCCGCTGGCCCTGTGGTTGTCTCTCTCTCTCCCGCTGGCCCTGTGGTTGTCTCTCTCTCTCTCCCGCTGGCCCTGTGGTTGTCTCTCTCTCTCCCGCTGGCCCTGTGGTTGTCTCTCTCTCTCACGCTGGCCCTGTGTTTGTCTCTCTCTCTCTCCCGCTGGCCCTGTGTTTGTCTCTTTCACTCCCGCTGGCCCTGTGTTTGTCTCTTTCACTCCCGCTGGCCCTGTGTTTGTCTCTCTCTCTCCCGCTGGCCCTGTGCTTGTCTCTCTCTCTCCCGCTGGCCCTGTGTTTGTCTCTCTCTCTCCCGCTGGCGCTGTGTTTGTCTCTCTCTCTCCCGCTGGCCCTGTGGTTGTCTCTCTCTCTCGCTGGCCCTGTGTTTGTCAGTTTTTCAGTTCAGTTTTCAGTTCAAATGCTTTATTGGCATGAAAGTTTACAGAGAACCATATTGCCAAAGCTTACATAGCAAATAGGTACAGTTTTCCAACATTCTGTAGGTGTCAATCGATTTGACATTTGTTGGGTATGTACAATATTACTTTTAAACAATATTAATTTTAAACAGTCTTTCTACTTCATTTGGTACGTTCAATATTAATTTTAAACAGTCTTACTTTTAAACAGTCCTCAGGTTGTGACATGTTGTTACATATTTAGCCCCAAGGTATGGTCTGTCTCCTTCTCCTAGGACTAATCTCAATTTTGACAGATCATCCAATTCCTTGAAATCTGGGGTTGTTTGGCTTAGCTTGTTGAATAATATGTTTCTTGATGTGTTGAATTTTTCGCATTTTAGGAGGAAATGCATTTCTGTTTCAACCTCGCCACTCTCTCTCTCCCGCTGGCCCTGTGTTAGTCTCTCTCCCGCTGGCCCTGTGGTTGTCTCTCTCTCCCGCTGGCCCTGTGTTTGTCTCTCTCTCTCCCGCTGGCCCTGTGTTTGTCTCTCTCTCTCTCCCGCTGGCCCTGTGTTGTCTATCTCTCCCGCTGGCCCTGTGGTTGTCTCTCTCTCTCTCCCGCTGGCCCTGTGGTTGTCTCTCTCTCTCCCGCTGGCCCTGTGGTTGTCTCTCTCTCTCACGCTGGCCCTGTGTTTGTCTCTCTCTCTCTCCCGCTGGCCCTGTGTTTGTCTCTTTCACTCCCGCTGGCCCTGTGTTTGTCTCTCTCTCTCCCGCTGGCCCTGTGTTTGTCTCTCTCTCTCCCGCTGGCCCTGTGTTTGTCTCTCTCTCTCCCGCTGGCGCTGTGTTTGTCTCTCTCTCTCCCGCTGGCCCTGTGGTTGTCTCTCTCTCTCGCTGGCCCTGTGTTTGTCTCTCTCTCTCCCGCTGGCCCTGTGTTAGTCTCTCTCCCGCTGGCCCTGTGGTTGTCTCTCTCTCCCGCTGGCCCTGTGGTTGTCTCTCTCTCTCCCGCTGGCCCTGTGTTTGCCTCTCTCTCCCGCTGGCCCTGTGTTGTCTCTCTCTCTCTCCCGCTGGCCCTGTGTTTTTCTCTCTCTCCCGCTGGCCCTGTGGTTGTCTCTCTCTCCCGCTGGCCCTGTGTTTGTCTCTCTCTCTCCTGCTGGCCCTGTGGTTGTCTCTCTCTCTCCCGCTGGCCCTGTGTTTGTCTCTCTCTCCCGCTGGCCCTGTGTTGTCTCTCTCTCTCTCCCGCTGGCCCTGTGTTTTTGTCTCTCTCCCGCTGGCCCTGTGGTTGTCTCTCCCTCCTGTTGGCCCTGTGTTTGTCTCTCTCCCGCTGGCCCTGTGGTTGTCTCTCTCTCAGCCGCTGGCCCTGTGTTGTCTCTCTCTCTCCCGCTGGCCCTGTGTTGTCTCTCTCTCTCCCGCTGGCCCTGTGTTTGTCTCTCTCTCCCGCTGGCCCTGTGTTGTCTCTCTCTCCCGCTGGCCCTGTGGTTGTCTCTCTCTCTCCCACTGGCCCTGTGTTTGTCTCTCTCTCTCCCGCTGGCCCTGTGGTTGTCTCTCTCTCTCCCGCTGGCCCTGTGTTTGTCTCTCTCTCCCGCTGGCCCTGTGTTTGTCTCTCTCTCTCCCGCTGGCCCTGTGTTTGTCTCTCTCTCTCCCGCTGGCCCTGTGGTTGTCTCTCTCCCGCTGGCCCTGTGGTTGTCTCTCTCTCCCGCTGGCCCTGTGTTTGTGTCTCTCTCTCCCGCTGGCCCTGTGGTTGTCTCTCTCTCTCCCGCTGGCCCTGTGGTTGTCTCTCTCTCTCGCTGGCCCTGTGGTTGTCTCTCTCTCCCGCTGGCCCTGTGTTTGTCTCTCTCTCCCGCTGGCCCTGTGTTTGTGTCTCTCTCTCTCCCGCTGGCCCTGGGTTTGTCTCTCTGTCCCGCTGGCCCTGTGGTTGTCTCTCTCAGTCCCGCTGGCCCTGTGTTTGTCTCTCTCTCTCCCGCTGGCCCTGTGTTTGTGTCTCTCTCTCTCCCGCTGGCCCTGTGTTTGTCTCTCTCTCCCGCTGGCGCTGTGGTTGTCTCTCTCTCTCCCACTGGCCCCGTGGTTGTGTCTATCTCCTGCTGGCCCTGGGTTTGTCTCTCTGTCCCGCTGGCCCTGTGGTTGTCTCTCTCAGTCCCGCTGGCCCTGTGTTTGTCTCTCTCTCTCCCGCTGGCCCTGTGTTTGTCTCTCTCTCTCCCGCTGGCCCTGTGTTTGTGTCTCTCTCTCCCGCTGGCCCTGTGGTTGTCTCTCTCTCTCGCTGGCCCTGTGTTTGTCTCTCTCTCCCGCTGGCCCTGTGTTTGTCTCTCTCTCCCGCTGGCCCTGTGTTTGTCTCTCTCTCCCGCTGGCCCTGTGTTTGTCTCTCTCTCTCCCGCTGGCCCTGTGTTTGTCTCTCTCCCGCTGGCCCTGTGGTTGTCTCTCTCTCCCGCTGGCCCTGTGGTTGTCTGTCTCTCCCGCTGGCCCTGTGTTTGTCTCTTTCACTCCCGCTGGCCCTGTGTTTGTCTCTCTCTCTCCCGCTGGCCCTGTGGTTGTCTCTGTCTCTCCCGCTGGCCCTGTGTTTGTCTCTCTCTCTCCCGCTGGCGCTGTGTTTGTCTCTCTCTCTCCCGCTGGCCCTGTGGTTGTCTCTCTCTCTCGCTGGCCCTGTGTTTGTCTCTCTCTCTCCCGCTGGCCCTGTGTTAGTCTCTCTCCCGCTGGCCCTGTGGTTGTCTCTCTCTCCCGCTGGCCCTGTGTTTGTCTCTCTCTCTCCCGCTGGCCCTGTGTTTGTCTCTCTCTCTCTCCCGCTGGCCCTGTGTTGTCTATCTCTCCCGCTGGCCCTGTGTTTGTCTCTCTCTCTCCCGCTGGCCCTGTGTTTGTCTCTCTCTCCCGCTGGCCCTGTGTTTGTCTCTCTCTCACGCTGGCCCTGTGGTTGTCTCTCTCTCTCCCGCTGGCCCTGTGGTTGTCTCTCTCTCTCCCGCTGGCCCTGTGGTTGTCTCTCTCTCTCTCCCGCTGGCCCTGTGGTTGTCTCTCTCTCTCCCGCTGGCCCTGTGGTTGTCTCTCTCTCTCACGCTGGCCCTGTGTTTGTCTCTCTCTCTCTCCCGCTGGCCCTGTGTTTGTCTCTTTCACTCCCGCTGGCCCTGTGTTTGTCTCTCTCTCTCTCTCGCTGGCCCTGTGTTTGTCTCTCTCTCTCCCGCTGGCCCTGTGTTTGTCTCTCTCTCCCGCTGGCCCTGTGTTGTCTATCTCTCCCGCTGGCCCTGTGTTTGTCTCTCTCTCTCCCGCTGGCCCTGTGTTTGTCTCTCTCTCCCGCTGGCCCTGTGTTTGTCTCTCTCTCACGCTGGCCCTGTGGTTGTCTCTCTCTCTCCCGCTGGCCCTGTGGTTGTCTCTCTCTCTCCCGCTGGCCCTGTGGTTGTCTCTCTCTCTCTCCCGCTGGCCCTGTGGTTGTCTCTCTCTCTCCCGCTGGCCCTGTGGTTGTCTCTCTCTCTCACGCTGGCCCTGTGTTTGTCTCTCTCTCTCTCCCGCTGGCCCTGTGTTTGTCTCTTTCACTCCCGCTGGCCCTGTGTTTGTCTCTCTCTCTCCCGCTGGCCCTGTGTTTGTCTCTCTCTCTCCCGCTGGCCCTGTGATTGTCTCTCTCGCTGGCCCTGTGTTTGTCTCTCTCTCTCCCGCTGGCCCTGTGTTAGTCTCTCTCCCGCTGGCCCTGTGGTTGTCTCTCTCTCCCGCTGGCCCTGTGGTTGTCTCTCTCTCTCCCGCTGGCCCTGTGTTTGTCTCTCTCTCCCGCTGGCCCTGTGTTGTCTCTCTCTCTCTCCCGCTGGCCCTGTGTTTTTCTCTCTCTCCCGCTGGCCCTGTGGTTGTCTCTCTCTCCCGCTGGCCCTGTGTTTGTCTCTCTCTCTCCTGCTGGCCCTGTGGTTGTCTCTCTCTCCCGCTGGCCCTGTGTTTGTCTCTCTCTCCCGCTGGCCCTGTGTTGTCTCTCTCTCTCTCCCGCTGGCCCTGTGTTTTTGTCTCTCTCCCGCTGGCCCTGTGGTTGTCTCTCTCTCCTGCTGGCCTTGTGTTTGTCTCTCTCTCTCCCGCTGGCCCTGTGGTTGTGTCTCTCTCAGCCGCTGGCCCTGTGTTGTCTCTCTCTCTCCCGCTGGCCCTGTGTTGTCTCTCTCTCTCCCGCTGGCCCTGTGTTTGTCTCTCTCTCCCGCTGGACCTGTGCTGTCTCTCTCTCCCGCTGGCCCTGTGTTTGTCTCTCTCTCCCGCTGGCCCTGTGTTGTCTCTCCCGCTGGCCCTGTGTTGTCTCTCTCTCCCGCTGGCCCTGTGTTTGTCTCTCTCTCCCGCTGGCCCTGTGGTTGTCTCTCTCTCTCCCGCTGGCCCTGTGTTTGTCTCTCTCTCTCCCGCTGGCCCTGTGGTTGTCTCTCTCTCTCCCGCTGGCCCTGTGTTTGTCTCTCTCTCCCGCTGGCCCTGTGTTTGTCTCTCTCTCCCGCTGGCCCTGTGGTTGTCTCTCTCTCTCCCGCTGTCCCTGTGTTTGTCTCTCTCTCTCCCGCTGGCCCTGTGTTTGTGTCTCTCCCGCTGGCCCTGTGGTTGTCTCTCTCTCTCCCGCTGGCCCAGTGGTTGTCTCTCTCTCTCGCTGGCCCCGTGGTTGTCTCTCTCTCCCGCTGGCCCTGTGTTTGTCTCTCTCTCCCGCTGGCCCTGTGTTTGTGTGTCTCTCTCTCCCGCTGGCCCTGTGTTTGTCTCTCTCTCCCGCTGGCCCTGTGGTTGTCTCTCTCTCTCCCACTGGCCCCGTGGTTGTGTCTATCTCCTGCTGGCCCTGGGTTTGTCTCTCTGTCCCGCTGGCCCTGTGGTTGTCTCTCTCAGTCCCGCTGGCCCTGTGTTTGTCTCTCTCTCTCCCGCTGGCCCTGTGTTTGTCTCTCTCTCTCTCCCGCTGGCCCTGTGTTTGTCTCTCTCTCCCGCTGGCCCTGTGTTTGTCTCTCTCTCCCGCTGGCCCTGTGGTTGTCTCTCTCTCTCCCGCTGTCCCTGTGTTTGTCTCTCTCTCTCCCGCTGGCCCTGTGTTTGTGTCTCTCCCGCTGGCCCTGTGGTTGTCTCTCTCTCTCGCTGGCCCCGTGGTTGTCTCTCTCTCCCGCTGGCCCTGTGTTTGTCTCTCTCTCCCGCTGGCCCTGTGTTTGTGTCTCTCTCTCTCCCGCTGGCCCTGTGTTTGTCTCTCTCTCCCGCTGGCCCTGTGGTTGTCTCTCTCTCTCCCACTGGCCCCGTGGTTGTGTCTATCTCCTGCTGGCCCTGGGTTTGTCTCTCTGTCCCGCTGGCCCTGTGGTTGTCTCTCTCAGTCCCGCTGGCCCTGTGTTTGTCTCTCTCTCTCCCGCTGGCCCTGTGTTTGTCTCTCTCTCTCCCGCTGGCCCTGTGTTTGTGTCTCTCTCTCCCGCTGGCCCTGTGGTTGTCTCTCTCTCTCGCTGGCCCTGTGTTTGTCTCTCTCTCCCGCTGGCCCTGTGTTTGTCTCTCTCTCCCGCTGGCCCTGTGTTTGTCTCTCTCTCTCCCGCTGGCCCTGTGTTTGTCTCTCTCCCGCTGGCCCTGTGGTTGTCTCTCTCTCCCGCTGGCCCTGTGGTTGTCTGTCTCTCCCGCTGGCCCTGTGTTTGTCTCTCTTCCGCTGGCCCTGTGGTTGTCTCTCTCTCCCGCTGGCCCTGTGGTTGTCTCTGTCTCTCCCGCTGGCCCTGTGTTTGTCTCTCTCCCGCTGGCCCTGTGTTTGTCTCTCTCCCGCTGGCCCTGTGTTTGTCTCTCTCTCTCACGCTGGCCCTGTGTTTGTCTCTCTCCCGCTGGCCCTATGTTTCTCTCTCTCTCCCACTGGCCCTGTGTTTGTCTCTCTCTCTCTCCCGCTGGCCCTGTGTTGTCTATCTCTCCCGCAGGCCCTGTGTTTGTCTCTCTCCCGCTGGCCCTGTGGTTGTCTCTCTCTCAGCCGCTGGCTCTGTGTTGTCTCTCTCTCCCGCTGGCCCTGTGTTTGTCTCTCTCTCCCGCTGGCCCTGTGGTTGTCTCTCTCTCCCGCTGGCCCTGTGTTTGTCTCTCTCCCGCTGGCCCTGTGGTTGTCTCTCTCTCCCGCTGGCCCTGTGGTTGTCGCTCTCTCTCCTGCTGGCCCTGTGTTTGTGTCTCTCTCTCCCGCTGTCCTTGTGTTTGTCTCTCTCTCTCCCGCTGGCCCTGTGTTTGACTCTCTCTCCCGCTGGCCCTGTGGTTGTCTCTCTCTCTCGCTGGCCCTATGTTTGTCTCTCTCTCCCGCTGGCCCTGTGTTTGTGTCTCTCTCCCGCTGGCCCTGTGTTTGTCTCTCTCTCCCGCTGGCCCTGTGGTTGTCTCTCTCTCTCGCTGGCCCTATGTTTGTCTCTCTCTCTCGCTGGCCCTATGTTTGTCTCTCTCTCCCGCTGGCCCTGTGTTTGTGTCTCTCTCCCGCTGGCCCTGTGTTTGTCTCTCTCTCCTGCTGGCCCTGTGGTTGTCTCTCTCTCTCCCACTGGTCCTGTGGTTGTCTCTCTCTCTCCCGCTGGCCCTGTGGTTGTCTCTCTCCCACTGGCCCTGTGGTTGTGTCTATCTCCCGCTGGCCCTGGGTTTGTCTCTCTGTCCCGCTGGCCCTGTGGTTGTGTCTCACTCCTGCTGGTCCTGTGTTTGTCTCTCTCTCCCGCTGGCCCTGTGTTTGTCTCTCTCTCTCCCGCTGGCCCTGTGTTTGTCTCTCTCTCTCCCGCTGGCCCTGTGTTTGTCTCTCTCTCCCGCTGGCCCTGTGTTTGTCTCTCTCTCCCGCTGGCCCTGTGTTTGTGTCTCTCTCCCGCTGGCCCTGTGGTTGTGTCTCTCTCCCGCTGGCCCTGTGGTTGTCTCTCTCTCCCGCTGGCCCTGTGTTTGTCTCTCTCAGTCCCGCTGGCCCTGTGGTTGTCTCTCTCGCTCCCGCTGGCCCTGTGTTTGTCTCTCTCTCTCCCGCTGGCCCTGTGGTTGTCTCTCTCTCTCTCCCGCTGGCCCTGTGGTTGTCAGTTCAGTTCAGTTCAAATGCTTTATTGGCATGAAAGTTTACAGAGAACCATATTGCCAAAGCTTACATAGCAAAAAGGTACAGTTTTCCAACATTCTGTAGGTGTCAATCGATTTGACATTTGTTGGGTATATACAATATTACTTTTAAACAATATTAATTTTAAACAGTCTTTCTACTTCATTTGGTACGTTCAATATTAATTTTAAACCGCTGGCCCTGTGGTTGTCTCTCTCAGTCCCGCTGGCCCTGTGGTTGTCTCTCTCTCTCCCGCTGGCCCTGTGTTTGTCTCTCTCTCTCTCCCACTGGCCCTGTGGTTGTCTCTCTCAGTCCCGCTGGCCCTGTGGTTGTCTCTCTCTCTCTCCCACTGGCCCTGTGGTTGTCTCTCTCAGTCCCGCTGGCCCTGTGGTTGTCTCTCTCTCTCTCCCACTGGCCCTGTGGTTGTCTCCCACTCCTGCTGGCCCTTGGCTCCTCCCCCTCGGCCCCTGTCCCTCTCCTGTTCACGTTATCGATCTCCTGTTGATCATTTTTTTTCTCAGTATCTGTGTCACTCTCTCTGCTTCATTCTCTCTCTCTCATTATGTCTGTCTCATCCCTTATTATCTCCCTTTTCCTCACTTATTTCTGTGATTTTCTCCATTCTCTCGGTTTCCCTCATTTATTTTGCCCTTTCCCTCATTATCTCTATATTTCTCTCAAAAAATAATTTCCTTTCTCTTTCCATATTATCTCCCCCTCTCCTTCATTATTTCAATCTCTCATTTTCTTTCATTGTCTCACTATCTGTCCCTGATTATCTTTCTGCCTGTCCCTCATTATTCTCATTCTCTCCCATTGTCTCTTGATACCTCCCTCTCGATTTCCGCTCTCTGCCTCATTATCTCTCCTGCATTATCTTTCTAGCCATCATTTTATTCCCCTATCTCCCTTTCATTATCTTTCTCTCTCTCTCACGTATGTGTCTTTGCCACTTTATCTCCCTATCTCTCATGAACCCATTGCATCTCCTTGATCATCTGTCTCTCATCATTTCTTTCCCTGTCTCTCCAATATTATCTTTTTTTCCCTCATTATCTCTTTCTCTCCCTCATTTTCTCTGTCTCTCGCTCCCTTGCTACGTCTCTGCCTTTCTAATTCTGTCAACATCTGTGTATCGGTGATCACTCATGATCTGTCTCAATTATATCTGTCCAGCATTTATCTCTTTCCCCCTCCATCTCGCTTGCCTCTATCCATTTATTTAACTTTTTTCCTGTGTGTATCACACTCTGTCCCTGTCTCTTTCTCTGCCATTTTCTCTCTCTCTGCCTCTTAACGTCTCTGTCTAAAACTCTCTGCTGTGTGTGGCATGCGATTATTCTGTTAGGCCCTGACTTGTGTGATTGAACCTGGGACTGTAATTGAGGGTTCGCACATGTGAGAGAGAGAATGGTGCAGCCGTGAAGTGGAAATGGGGCCACAAGGTATGTGAGAGAGAGGGAGAAATGAGTGTGTGTGTGGTGTGTGGTGTGTGTGTGGTGTGTGTGTGTGTGTGTGGGAGAGAATGGGATGCCTGAAAATGAAGACAGCAACTTGATATTGGTGTGGAGGGGGAACTGTGTGCAGTCTTCTCTTGATAATACAAAGTTGATTTTGCACTCAAAAAATGGAATTACGGAAAAAGTGGAAATAACGCAGCATGGTGGGAATTCGTGCGTTTAAAATTTGAATGATCAGATAATTTAAATGCAATTTTGAATTAGGGGGAGTCGACTGTATGAGGAGCGAGACGTGTGCATAGTGTGTGTGTCAGTGGTCTGTGCAGTGTGAATGTCAGGTGAGTCTCAAGAGGGGCTGTGCACCGTGTGGGATTATTAGGTTATAAATGACAATGTGTGGGTTAGCTGAGGGTGAAGTTCCTTGTGGGGGAAGGAGAATGAGGGGCAGCTCTGATTGTGTTGATAGCCAAATGGTTTTCATGGCCTAGAAGGTTTCAAAAATACGTTAAATCAATGGTGAAGTTATGGTTTGGAAGTGAAAACTTAATTGTTGTAATTTGCTTTGCATTCCATACATATTTTTCCATTGACATCTTTTTGGAATAATCCAGAATTTTTTTTTCATCTGTCCAAGTCCAAATTGGCTTCAAATCGGGACCCAAAGCCCATTTAATTCTGTCCAAAATAGTCACACGGAGCTGAATATGTTGCTCCTATTACTTATGATGTCCTTTGCATTTCTTCCCTCCCAGTTTCCCACTGCAATCAGCATTGTCCTCTTCCTTGGTGAAGAAGAGACAGGAAATGCTGATGGGAAATTTGGACAAGTCCCACTGCTTTTTGTTCTCTTCTACGTGTCAGCTGTGGCTCAGTGGGTAGCACTCGCCTCTTGAGGTAGAAGGTTATCGATTCAAAACCCATTTGAAGGCTTGAGCACATAATCTAGACTGGCGCATCAGTGCAGTAATGAGGGAGTGCTGCACTGTCAGAGGTGCTGTCTTTTGGATAAGTTGTTAAACCAGGTCTGCCCGCTCAGGCGGATGCAAAAGATCCCATGGCACTATTCAAAGATGAGCAGGGAGTTGTCCTAGTCAACATTTGTCCCTCAACAAACATTGCTAAAAATGTCAGTGCTCTTTGTGGAACCTTGATGTGTACAATTTGGCTGCTGCCTTTCCCTGCATTAGAACAGTGTCTGCAGTTCAAAGTACTTCATTGGCTGTAAAGCACTTTGGGACGACCTGAGGTCGTGAAAGGCGCTATATAAATGCAAGTCTTTTACTTTTTATTAATGGTCTCCTTGCCATATGTCTCAGGCCATGTTGGGTCTAAGCAAAGCTTGAAGGACTTAATATCAGAAGACATTTTTTTGTTCAGCTCAAAAGTCATGGCAGACCTAAATCTTTGGTAAAGGCCAAGTCTTCGAGCTAAGGGACATGGATCGGCATCAAATTTAGCACCTTTCACATTCTTGGGATGTCCCGAAGCACATCCCACCCAATGAATTACTTTAGAAATGCAGTCACTTGTCATGTAGGCAACCTCAGGAACTAATTTGAGCACAGCAAGATCTCACCAACAGCAAATGAGATACTTGACCAGTTAATCTGGGGAACAACTATAGGGCCTTGGGGTCCTTTATGTCCACCTGAGCAGGCTCTCACTTTGGCACCTCCAATAATGCAGCACTCTCTCAGTACTGCACTGAAGTGTCAGCCTAGATTATGTGTTTCACGTCCTGGTGTAAGTTTTGGACCCACAACCCTTCGACTCAGTGGTAAGAGTGCCAAGCTGACTCCCATACCCAAGCGATGTGTGTCTGTGCATCTACCCCCTCTGTTTGCCCCACCATTGGTGACCATGCCTTCAGCTGCCTAGGCTCTACGTTCTCGAAGTGCTTCCCTAAACCCCTCCTCCTCTCCACCTCCCTTTAAGACCCTCCTTAAAACCCCTCTGTTTGGCCAAGCTTTTGGTCACCCTTCTTAATATCTCCTCCTTTGACTTGGCGTTTCTGTGAAGCGACTTGGGACCTTTTTCTATTAATGGGGCCATATACATGCAAGTTGTTCTGGTGCATTGTGAGCAAGAGCTGGGCCTGGTGAGTGCCATTAGGACCTGTTCTTGTCAAATGAGGAATTGGGTTTGAAGCTCTGTTCCTGATTCAAGAACACGTGTGCATAATTCTACCTGCTGTGAGCCTTGGGGGGGGGGTTTAAAAGACACAGTAACAAAACGTTCTGCCTCAAATGTCACTGGGTATAAAGACATCGCTAGGTTTAAAGCAGTCACAGCTGTCCCAGTTGAGCATTTTAGTCATGCTTCCTCAGCCCAGTTTTTGGTCCTGATTCTGATTGCCCGTGCACTTGATGCTTTGATGTGATGGAAGCCCTTCCACCAACAGCAGAAGCTGGCTAGTTACAACCCATGGCATGATTGTGACTTTCAAGCGTCTATCTGAGTAGCGATGGAATAAAACAAGGGTGGTTCTTGTCACATCAAGTAGCCCACCTGGGATTTTGTCTAAAATGATTCAGGCAAATCCTCGTGGTGCCTCATTGCTAAATGTTCAAGAGCTAGTTGTTTAGTTGGATGTGCAAATAGATACCTTTGCCTTTCTCTGAGTAAGAATTATTTTTATTTTGCAGATTATGTCTTTTTTGAAAATTCTTCGAGCAATCCGTTCTTGATAAGAAGAATAGAGGAACTGAACAAGGTAACGATTTGCATGTTGAAATCCTACTGCATCAGCAAGCTTCACTATTGGATTTAGAGGGTCTGTGTAGAGTTGCGGTCTTTCAGTGCTGTATATTGTGGGTGTAAACAAGAGTCTTAACTGTAGCCCTTTCAGGATATACAAAATCTCTAAACATTCAAAGGGTTTAATTAATACAAGGTGCAGCAGATTTACTATCCACGTTTCCTTTCCTATTCCCATCGGAAGTGGAAGCTCCATGATTTGTTCTGCTCTCTGACAATGCCATAGCTGCGTGTCTTCAATGTGACATTCCGAGTATCTTATTCTCTCTGTAACACACCCTGACTCACTGTTTAACATACACCCAGTCTTTGTGTAACACACTCTCAGACTTTGTTATTTTCTGTGTAACACACTCACTGTCTTGTTGACCTCATCCTCCAGGATAATCCTGGAGCAGTGGGCGGTAGAATCACTTAAGGTGATCCAGCCATATCTAGTGGTGAACAACTAGGACACCAAGATGTGCTAATCCCTTCAGTTGTCAGATTTAAGGGTGTGATCATAGAATCATAGAAAGTTACAGCACAGAAGGAAGCCATTTCGGCCCATCGTGTCCGCGCCGGCCAACAAAGAGCTATCCAGCCTAATCCCACTTCCCAGCTCTTGGTCCGTAGTCCTGCAGGTTAGAGCATCCCAAGTGCACATCCAAGTACTTTTTAAATGTGGTTAGGGTTCCTGCTTCTACCACCCTTTCAGGCAGTGAGTTCCAGACCCCCACAACCCTCTGGGTGAAGAAATTTCCCCTCAAATCGCCTCTAAACCTTCCACCAATTACTTTAAATCTGTGCCCCCTGGTTTTTGATCCCTCTGCTAAGGGAAATAGGTCCTTTCTATCCACTTTATCTATGCCCCTCATAATTTTATACACCTCAATAAGGTCTCTCCTCAGCCTCCTATGTTCCAAGGAAAACAAACCCAGCCTATCCAGTCTTTCCTCATAGCTAAGATTCTCTACTCCCAGCAACATCCTTGTAAATCTCCTCTGTACCCTCTCTAGTGCAATCACATCTTTCCTGTAATGTGGCGACCAGAACTGCACGCAGTACTCTAGCTGAGGCCTAACTAGTGTTTTATTTTACTAGTGTGGAGGTAGGAATTGTACTAGGGGAGCCATGGGAATGGGAGACAGGGCCATTAAAGTCAGAGGTATATGCAGCAGTGTCATGATGGGTGGAGGGTCAGAAGAGAGGAAGTTGGGAGTTTGAGATAGTGTTGTAGAGGAAGTCATTTTTTGAAGGACAAGAGGGTGATCGTGGAGCGATTGATTATGGCCTCAAGTGATCGGAGATCATTTTATCAATGATCAAAGTTCTGAGGTGCTGGGACCTCACTAGATGACTAAGAGGTCGAGGGCTGATCCTCGGTGTGGGTGGGGACTTGATGTTGAAGGTGAGGTTGAGCGAGGACAAGAGTGCAAAGAACTCTAGTGCCGAGAGAAGGGGCAAGAGGTCAAGGTTGGAATCACTGAAGATGAGAGATCACTTGGTACAGAGTCAGAGCGAGGAGAGGAGAAGAAGCCATTTTGGCAAGTAAGTTGTCTTTGGACTTTGGAGGGTGATAGATGAGAAGGACATAAGAGTTGGGAGGGTTGGTGTGGGTGAGGGCTCAAAAAGAGAACGTGCCAGAGGAGTAAAGGGGCACATTGAGGTGGGACCTGGCAATAAGAGCCATTATCGCCTCCACGGTGGTTAGGGTGAGGATGTGGCGGAACGTATAGTTGTGCGGGGCAACCTCGGTGAAGGGGAAGCAGTCACCGTCTGTGACCCAGGTTTCGCTAAGGCTTGCATTTCTATTGTACCTTTCACGACAGCAAGACGTCCCAAAGTGCTTTACAGCCAATTAAGTACTTTTGAAGTGGGGACTGTTGTAATGTAGGAATGCTGATAGACTTATCTAGGATGAGGTTGTGGATGGTAAGTGTTACTCGCAAGGGAACGGACATTTTGAGGGGCAATGCAAAGTGGACGGTTCATAAGAGACTCATGGATATGGCCATTGGTAGAAGCCGGTGCAGTGGAGAGCGTGCCGGGGGATGGAGGTTAGAGAGTTTTGCCCATAGACTTGAAGGTGGTTGGGATATTCACCGAGATAGGGGAATGAGGCAGTACAGGTTGCTGCTTTGGAAGAGCCCATGGTGGGAGCTGATTACAGGGGGAAGCTGGGCGCTTGTTCAGGAGGGAATCGAGCCGTGGACGGTGATGAAAATGGAGGTTAGTGGAGAAAGAGCAGCAAGTGGGTTGGGGTATGAGGCAGTAGAGTGAAGAGATGGGAGTTGATTGTTTTTGCCGGGGGAGTCGGGGAGAGTAGAGGAAGGGGAAACAGAGCAGGAATGGAAGACAGGAACTAGGAAAGTGCTGAGGCAAAATGTGCATGCAGCAGATACTGAGGTGGCTTTGTATCAACATGTACCAACTAGATGATTAATGCAGGAGTATGCGAGTCTGATTTATATTTCATCAAACTGGATAAATGAAGTTGTGTGAAGGTTGGAATAGTCTGGGACTGGGTGACTGGGTGAGGAAGGACGGAGAGTCTGGGACTGGGTGAGGAAGGACGGAGAGTCTGAGACTGGGGGAGGAAGGAGAGTCTGGGACTGGGTGAGGAAGGACGGAGAGTCTGGGACTGGGTGATGGGTGAGGAAGGAGAGTCTGGGACTGGGTGAGGAAGGACGGAGAGTCTGGGACTGGGTGAGGAAGGACGGAGAGTCTGGGACTGGGTGAGGAAGGACGGAGAGTCTGGGACTGGGTGAGGAAGGACGGAGAGTCTGGGACTGGGTGAGGAAGGACGGAGAGTCTGGGACTGGGTGAGGAAGGAAGGAGAGTCTGGGACTGGGTGAGGAAGGAAGGAGAGTCTGGGACTGGGTGAGGAAGGACGGAGAGTCTGAGACTGGGTGAGGAAGGACGGAGAGTCTGGGACTGGGTGAGGAAGGACGGAGAGTCTGGGACTGGTTGAGGAAGGACGGAGAGTCTGGGACTGGGTGAGGAAGGACGGAGAGTCTGGGACTGGGTGAGGAAGGACGGAGAGTCTGGGACTGGGTGAGGAAGGACGGAGAGTCTGGGACTGGGTGAGGAAGGACGGAGAGTCTGGGACTGGGTGAGGAAGGACGGAGAGTCTGGGACTGGGTGAGGAAGGACGGAGAGTCTGGGACTGGGTGAGGAAGGAAGGAGAGTCTGGGACTGGGTGAGGAAGGACGGAGAGTCTGGGACTGGTTGAGGAAGGACGGAGAGTCTGGGACTGGGTGAGGAAGGACGGAGAGTCTGGGACTGGGTGAGGAAGGATGGAGAGTCTGGGACTGGGTGAGGAAGGACGGAGAGTCTGGGACTGGGTGAGGAAGGAAGGAGAGTCTGGGACTGGGTGAGGAAGGACGGAGAGTCTGGGACTGGGTGAGGAAGGAGAGTCTGGGACTGGGTGAGGAAGGACGGAGAGTCTGGGACTGGGTGAGGAAGGACGGAGAGTCTGGGACTGGGTGAGGAAGGACGGAGAGTCTGGGACTGGGTGAGGAAGGACGGAGAGTCTGGGACTGGGTGAGGAAGGACGGAGAGTCTGGGACTGGGTGAGGAAGGACGGAGAGTCTGGGACTGGGTGAGGAAGGACGGAGAGTCTGGGACTGGGTGAGGAAGGACGGAGAGTCTGGGACTGGGTGAGGAAGGACGGAGAGTCTGGGACTGGGTGAGGAAGGACGGAGAGTCTGGGACTGGGTGATGGGTGAGGAAGGAGAGTCTGGGACTGGGTGAGGAAGGAGAGTCTGGGACTGGGTGAGGAAGGACGGAGAGTCTGGGACTGGGTGAGGAAGGACGGAGAGTCTGGGACTGGGTGAGGAAGGACGGAGAGTCTGGGACTGGGTGAGGAAGGACGGAGAGTCTGGGACTGGGTGAGGAAGGAAGGAGAGTCTGGGACTGGGTGAGGAAGGACGGAGAGTCTGGGACTGGGTGAGGAAGGACGGAGAGTCTGGGACTGGGTGAGGAAGGACGGAGAGTCTGGGACTGGGTGAGGAAGGACGGAGAGTCTGGGACTGGGTGAGGAAGGACGGAGAGTCTGGGACTGGGTGAGGAAGGACGGAGAGTCTGGGACTGGGTGATGGGTGAGGAAGGAAGGAGAGTCTGGGGTAAAATGGTGGTCAACGAAAGTCTGGAGCTTGGCTGACTGGCAGTCATTGACTGGGGCTTGACGGGCTGACTGATCTTCCGGTCCGGGGCTGGCTGAACTGGCTGTCTTTGAGAACTGGTCTTCAGATCCAATTCCCCCCTGGATTGGGATGAAAAAGATAGTGAAATAAGTTTTACAGCAGTACAGTTAAAGACGTGAACATCCTAAGCAGTCCATTAAAACCTGACTCCAGGCTGAACAGGGTTATGATCAGAATTAGGGCAACCTGACGGCGTCTATCTTCTGCAATCAGAGCAGAAGGAAAGCGTGCAACTGCCGATACAACACTACAAGATAAAGGGCATCACAGAACAACCAACAGTCTGGCATCAGATTAAATTGATTAGAGTGTAAACCAGTTCACTGGCTCAAGTGTCCTGGCTGCTTGTGATGGTGCAGGCCAGTATTTGCAGCCAGTCCTGCTGGGGTCTTCATGATGTGGCGATGGAAAATCTGGGATCCGTGAGGCCAGAATTGGAGGAGTGCAGAGATCTTGCAGGGTTGTAGGGCTGGAGGAGGTTAGAGAGATAAGGAGGGGAAGGCCATGGAGGGATTTGAAAACACAAGGATGAGAATTTTAAAATTGAGACATTGCCAGACCGGGAGCCAGTGTAGGTCAGCGAGCTCAGGGGTGATAGGTGAGCGGGACTTGGTGCGAGTTTGGATACGGGCAGCAGAGTTTTGGATGAGCTCAAGTTTATGGAGGGTGGGAGGTCGGCCAGGATCACATTGGAATAGTCAAGTCTAGAGATAACAAAGGCATGGCTGAGGGTTGCAGCAGATGATGAGCTGAGGCAGGGGCGGAGTTGTGCGATGTTACGGAGGTGGAAGTAGGCGGTCTTGGTGATGGAGTGGATATGTGGTTGGAAGCTCCTCTCGGGGGCAAATATGACACCAAAGGTTGGAACAGTCTGGTTCAGCCTCAGACAGTAGCCAGGGAGAGGGATGGAGTCAGTGTCTAGGGAACGGAGTTTGTGACACCTACTAAAGACAATGGCTTTGGTCTTCCCAATATTTAGTTGGAAGAAATTTCTGCTCATCCAGTACTCAATGTCGGACAAGCAGTCTGACAAGTCAGAGGTGGTGAGGTAGAGCTGGTTGTTGTCGGCGTACATGTGGCACCTGATAGCATCAGCACAGACTGGGGATTGATCCTGGGACCTTCCTAGAGTGTATAATGTTGCTAATGATTGGATAACCACACCTTGGTCTGTTCCCCTACTCCTCTGGCACCTTCTCCTCCTTTGAACATCTCTCCTTGTTCCACCCCTCTCGCCTCTCCTTTTAAAATCCTCGTTCTCTACCGCCCACCCTAGTACCACGCCAAGTTTCTCACTGAGATACCTTCACTGTTTTCCTCCCTCAGCCTCTGCACCGAGCGACTTCTCATCCTCAATGGTTTCAACCTCCATCTCAATTCATCATGCCCTCACTCTTCTGAATTCACTGCCCTCCTATCCTCCCTTAATCTCTCCGATATAAACTCCCCAACCCATATTCACGGCCACGCCCTCGACCTTGCCATCTCACGTGGCTTCACTACTTCCATCGTGTCAATCACACAAGGCCATCTCTGATTACTTCCTTGTATCGCTCTCCACCCACATCCCCCCCCTTCCCAACTCCACTTCCTTCTGTGTCCGCCCATCGGAAACAACTCTCTTCCCAAGTCACTTACACCGTCACTGACAAATTTCCAACTGTCTAGCCTTTGGCCCTCCATTTACCATGACATTTCTGCGGCTCAATCACTCCCTCACCTTCACCTTTGATACCCTAAAACCATTACTTTCTCTCGCCCTGATTGTTCCCCCTGGTACGGCCCTCATTGCTGCTCCTTTAAGTACAAGGAACGCAGATTTGAACTGGTTTAGCCATTCATCACTAGTTCTGGTTGGACCACATCAAGCACTATCGGGTCCTGCTCTCCTCAGCCAAAACTGCTCACTATTCCAGGATCATCCTACACTGGCTTCCAGGATCATCCTGGAATGCAAAGATATCCCCCGGCTTCTCTTTTCCACTACAAGCCGTCTTCTTAGCCCTCTCGCCTGCCTCCTCCACCCTCATCTCCAACAACAATTGCAAAGACCTCATGGACTTCTTTGTCACTAAGATTGAGACCATCAGTTCAACTGTCTCTGCTGCTCCCCTCCCTTCCCCTAGCCCACCAAGCCAAACTTCCCCTAAGGTTCCCCCTGCCCTAGCCCTCTACACTTGACTATTCCAATGCTGCCCTGGCTGGTCTACCATCTTCCACCCTCCATAAACTTGAGCTCATCCAAAACTCTGCTGCCTGTATCCAAACTCGCACCAAGTCCCGTTCACCCATCACCCCTGTGCTCGCTGACCAACACTGGCTCCCAGTTAAGCAACGCCTCGATTTCAGAATTCTCATCCTTGTTTTCAAATCCCTCCATGGCCTCGCCCCTCCCTATCTCTGTAACCTCCTCCAGCCCCACAACCCTCCGAGATCTCTACACTCCTCCAATTCTGGCCTCTTGCACATCCCCGATTATAATAGCTCCACCATTGGCGACCGTGCCTTCACCTGCCTAGGCCCTAAGCTCTGGAATTCTCTCCCTAAATCTCTCCACCTCTCTACCTCTCCTCCTTTAAGACGCTCCTTAAAACAAACCTCTTTGTCCAAGCTTTTGGTCACCTGTCCTAATATCTCCTTATGTCGCTCTGTGTCAAATTTTGTTTGATAATCGCTCCTGTGAAGCGCCTTAGGACATTTTACTGCGTTAAAATGCGAGCTGTTGTGGTTGTGGTTGTATAACTCAGCCAATGATTGGGTAAACTCAGCAAAGACCGAAGCTCACGGAGTTTTGAAATGTCCTGTACTTCAGCTTGAGGGTTAATTGAGTTCCTGAGGGCCGAGTGGGTAGAGGAGCTGCTTTCTGTTGGACTGAGGCGTACAGGGCTGCACCTTTCCAGGTTTTAGCCCCGGCTTAGTTCATGATGAGTGAGCTGATCCCAGCCAGAATGATGCCGAGCAGGCCTGGGGGAAGCTATAACTGGCGGCAGCATCCCTGAGGTAAGGAAAGAAATCAAATAAGGCAGGGTCCCTGCTCTTGGTTAATACCCTTGGACCACCTGCTGTGGGGTGAGGACAGAGTGCGCAGCCCCCATGGTTGAACGGCCAGTATACAACGTCCAGGCTTACGTATGAGGAATGGGCACTTGAGTGAGTTAACAGAAGGTCACCGGCACCTGTTGCACCGCACACGAGCTGCCATCTTCAGGAGGGGAGGAGACTGGAGAAGGAAAAAGAAATGAACACATTTAGCACTGTCATCGGGGCATTTCTGGTATGCTTCCCACAGGCACTTAGTCCCAGGCTGCAGAGGCCGAGTGTGGCAGCTGTTGTCTTTAGGTTACATCTCATAGGTAATTTGGCAAATCAAAGGCTTAAGGAGAGTACAGTAACATTGATGTGTGCCAAGGAACCTCAGCACCCTTTCTGTTCACTATCATTGGTGTGATCTAATTATCGTCAGAGCCCTGTCTGTTCACTATTTCATGAACATTCATGTGATCTAACTATCCTCCGTGCCCTTTTTAAAAATTCGTTTATGGGATGTGGGCGTCGCTGGCAAGGCCAACATTTATTGCCCATCCCTAGTTGCCCTTGAGAACTTCTTGAACCGCTGCAGTCCGTGTGGTGATGGTACTCCCACAGTGTTGTTAGGTAGGGAGTTCCAGGATTTTGACCCAGCGACGATGAAGGATCGGCGATATACTTCTAAGTCAGGGTGGTGTGTGACCTGGAGGGGAACTTGGAGATGGTGGTGTTCCCATGTGCCTGCTGCCCTTGTCCTTCTAGGTGGAAGAGGTCGCGGGTTTGGGAGGTGCTGCCAAAGAAGCCTTGGTGAGTGAATGTTGTAGATGGTACACACTGCAGCCATGGTACGCCGGTGGTGGAGGGAGTGAATGTTTAAGGTGGTAGATGGGGTGCCAATCAAGCGGGCTGCTTTGTCCTGGATGGTGTCGAGCTTCTTGAGTGTTGTTGGAGCTGCACTTGCCCAGGAAAGTGGAGAGTATTCCATCACACTTGCTTGTGCCTTGTAGATGGTAGAAAGGCATTGGGGAGTCAGGAGGTGAGACACTCGTCGCAGAATACCTCGCCTCTGACCTGCTCTTGTTGCCATAGTATTTATGTTAAGTTTATGATCCAGTTAAGTTTCTGGTCAATGATGACCCCCAGGATGTTGATGGTGGGGGATTCGGCGATGGTAATTCCGTTGAATGTCAAGGGGCGGTGGTTAGACTCTCATTGGAGATAGTCATTGCCTGGCACTTGTGTGGCGCGAATGTTACCTGCCACTTATCAGCCCAAGCCTGAACGCCGTCCAGGTCTTGTTGCATGCGGGCATTAACTGCTTCATTATCTGAGGACTTGTGAATGGCACTGAACACTGCAGTCATCAGCGAAAATCCTAATTTCTGACCTTATGTTGGAGGGAAGGTCATTGATGAAGCAGCTGAAGATGGGTGGGCCGAGGTCACTGCCCTGAGGAACTCCTGCAGCGATGTCCTGGGGCTGTGATGATTGACCTTCAACCACCACAACCATCATCCTTTGTGCTAGGTATGACTCCAGCCAGGGGAGAGTTTTCCCCCCGATTCCCATTGACTTCAGTTTTACTGGTGCTCCTTGATGTCACACTCTGTCAAATGCTGCCTTGATGTCACTCTCACCCCACCTCTGGAATTCAGCTCCTTTGTCCATGTTTGGACCAAGGCTGTAATGAGGTCGGGAGCAGAGTGGTCTTGCCGGAACCCAAACTGGGCATCAGTGAGCAGGTTATAGGTGAGTACGTGCCGCTTGATAGCACTGTCAATGACATCTTCCATCACTTTACTGATGATTGAGAGTAGACTGAGGAGGCGGTAATTGCCGGATTGGATTTGTCCTGCTTTTTGTGGACAGAACATACCTGGGCAGTTTTCCACATTGTCGGATAGATGCCAGTGTTGTAGCTGTACTGGAACAGCTTGGCTAGAGGCGCAGCTAGTTCTGGATTACAAGTCTTCAGCATGATAGTCGTGATGTTGTTGGGGCCCATAGCCTTTGCTGTATCCAGTGCGCTGAGCTCTTTCTTGATATCACGTAGAGTGAATCGAATTGGCTGAAGACTGGCTTCTGTGATGGTGGGGACCTCGGGAGGAGGCCGATATGGATCATCCACTCGGCACTTCTGGCTGAAGATGGTTGCAAACGCTTCAGCCTTGTCTTTTGCACTCACGTGCTGGGCTCCACCATCATTGAGGATGGGGATATTCATGGAGCCTCCTCCTCCCGTTAGTTGTTTAATGGTCCACCACCATTCACGACTGGATGTGGCAGGACTGCAGAGCTTTGATCTGATCCGTTGATTGTGAGATCGCTTAGCCCTGTCTATAGCATGCTGCTACCGCTTTTTAGCATGCATGTAGTCCTGTGTTGCAGCTTCCCCAGGTTGGCATCTCATTTTTAGGTACGCCTGGTGCTGCTCCTGGCATGCTCTTCTACACTCCTTGTTGAACCAGGGTTGGTGGTAATGGTAGAGCGAGGGATATGCCGGGCCATGAGGTTACAGATTGTGGTGGAATACAATTCTGCTGCTGCTGGTGGACCACAGCGCCTCATGGATGCCCAGTTTTGAGCTGCTAGATCTGTTCTGAATCTATCCCATTTAGCACGGTGGTAGTGCCACACAACATGATGGAGGGTGTCCTCAGTGTGAAGACGGGACTTCGTCTCCACAATGACTGTGCGGTGGTCACTGCTACCAATACTGTCATGGACAGATGCATCTGCCACTAGTAAGTTGGCAAGGACGAGGTCAAGAAGGTTTTTCCCTCGTGTTGGTTCTCTCTCCACCTGTCGCAGGCCCAGACAGGCAGTTATGTCTTTCGCTATTTCACTAACATTCGTGTGATCTAATTATCTTCAGTGCCCTTTCTGTTCACTATTTCAGACCGTCAATGGCAATGTGGAAGCGAAGTGCGTGTGTTTCTACCGGAGACGAGACATTTCAAGCAGTCTTATTGCACTCGCCGACAAACATGCAAGTAAGTTTTTTTTTAATATGCTCGTTCTCGTGATATGACATCGCTAGCAAGGCCGGTATTAATTGCCCATTCCTAGTTGTCCTTGAAAAGGTGGTGGGGAGCTGCCTTCTTTAACCATTGCAGTCCGTGTGGTGAAGGTACTCCCTCAGTGCTGTTAGGTAGTTTCCAGGATTTTGACCCAATGACTATGAAGGTACAGCGATGTATTTCCAAGTCAGGATGGTGTGTGACTTGGAGGGGAACTTGGAGGTGGTGGTGTTCCCATGCACCTGTTGCCCTTGTCCTTCTAGGTGGTAGAGGTTGCTGGTTTGGGAGGTACTGTCGAAGAAGCCTTGGCGAGTTGCTGTAGTGAATCCTGTAGATGGTACACGCTGCAGCCACGGTGTGCCGATGCTGGAGGGAGTGGATGTTTAAGGTGGTGATTGGCCTGTCGATCAAGCGGACTGCTTTGTCCTGGATGGTATCGAGCTTCTTGAGTGTTGTTGGAGCTGCACTCATCCAGGAAAGTAGAGAGTGTTCCATCACACTCCTGACTTGTCCCTTGTAGGTGGTGGGGAGGTTTTTGGAGTCCGGGGGTGAGCCACTCTCAACAGAATACTCAGCCTCTGACCTGCTCTAGTAGCCACGGCATTTATGTGGCTGATCCAATTAAGTTTCTGGTCAATGGCTACCCCCAGAATGTTGATGGTGGTGAATTTGGCTGAATGTCAAGGGGAGCTGGTTATGCTCTCTGTCTCTTGTTGGACATAGTCATTGCCTGGCACTTGTGTGGTGTGAATGTTACTTGGCGCTTATCAGCCCACGGTTGCATGTTATCCAATTCTTGCTGCATGTGGCCATGGACTGCTTCATTATCTGAGTAATTGCGAATGGAACTGAACACTGTGCAATCATCAGCGAACATCCCCACTTCTGACCTTATGATGGAGGGAAAGGCATTGATGAAGGAGCTGAAGATAGTTGGGCCTTGGACACTGCCCTGAGGAACTCCTGCAGCGATGTCCTGGGGCAGTGATCATTGGCCTCCAATAACCACAACCATCTTCCTTTGTATGGGAAAATGTGAGGTTATCCACTTTGGTAGGAAAAATAAAAAAGCAAATTATTATTTAAATGTGGGGAGACTACAAAATGCTGCGGTACAGAGGGATCTGGGGGTCCTTGTGCATGAAACACAAAAAGTTAGCATGCAGGTACAGCAAGTAATTAGGAAGGCAAATGGAATGTTGGCCTTTATTGCAAGGGGGATGGAGTATAAAAGTAGGGAAGTTTTACTACAACTGTACAGGGCGTTGGTGAGACCACATCTGGAGTACTGCGTACAGTTTTGGTCTCCTTATTTAAGGAGGGATATACTTGCATTGGAGGCAGTTCAGAGAAGGTTCACTAGGTTAATTCCTGAGATGAAGGGGTTGTCTTTTGAGGAAAGGTTGAGCAGGTTGGGCCTATACTCATTGGAGTTTAGAAGAATGAGAGGTGATCTTATTGAAACATAAGATTCTGAGGGGGATTGACAGGGTGGATGCTGAGAGGATGTTTCCCCTCGTGGGGGAACCTAGAACTAGGGGGCATAGTTTCAGAATAAGGGGGCACCCATTTAAAATGGAGATGAGGAATTTCTTCTCTCAGGGGGTCGTGAATCTTTGGAATTCTCTACCCCAGAGAGCTGTGGAGGCTGGGTCATTGAATATATTTAAGGTGGAGATAGACAGATTTTTGAACGATAAGGGAGTCAAGGATTATGGGGAGCAGGCCGGAAAGTGGAGATGAGGCCAATACCAGATCAGCCATGATCTTACTGAATGGCGGGGCAGGCTCGAGGGGCCAAATTACCTACTCCTGCTCCTATTTCTTATGTTCTTATGTGTTAGGTATGACTCCAGTCAGTGGAGAGTTTTCCCCTTGATTCCCATTGTCTTCAATTTTACTGGGGTTCCTTGGTGCCACACTTGGTCAAATGCTGCCTTGATGTCCAGGGCAATCACGCTCGCCTCATCTCTGGAATTCAGCTCTTTTGTCTGTGTTTGGACTAAGGCTCTAATGAGGTCTGGAGCAGAGAGGTCCTGGTGGAACACAAACTGAGCATGTTATTAGTGAGTAAGTGCCGCTTGCTAGCACTGTTGGTGACTCCTTCCATCACTTTGTTGATGATTGAGACTCCGCTGATGGGGTGGTAAGTGGCCGGGTTGAATTTGTCCTGCTTTTTCTGGACAGCGAATAACTGGGAAATTTTCCACATTGGCTGGCATTTTCCACATTGTCAGGTAAATGCCAGTGTTGTAGCTATACAGGAACAGCTTGGCTAGAGGCGCAGCTAGTTCAGGGGAGCACAGATCTTCAGCATTACAGTCGGGATATTGTCGGGACCCATAGCCTTGGCTGCATCCAGTGCGCTCAACCTTTTCTTCATAACACGTGGAGTGAATTGAATTGGCTGAAGACTGGTATCTGTGATGGGTCCTTCAGGAGGAGGCGAGATGGATCATCCACTCGGCACTTCTGGCTGAAGACAGTTGCAAACGCTTCAGCCTTGTCTTTTGCACTCGTGCTGGGCTCTGTCATCATTGCGGATGGGGATATTCATGGAGCCTCCTCCTCCCGTTAGTTGTTCAATTGACCACCACCATTTGCACCTGGATGTGGTAAACTGCAGAACTTTGATCTGATTTGTTGGTTGTGGGATCGCTTGGCTCTGTCTATAACATATTACTTATACTGTTTAGTATGCACATAGTCCTGTGTTGTGGCTTCGTCAAGTTGGCACCTCATTTTTAGATACGCCTGGTGCTGCTCCTGGCACGCTCTTCTACACTCCTGATTGAGCCAGGGTTGGTCCCCAGGCTTGATGGTAATGGTAGAGTGAGGGATATGCCGGGCCATGAGGTTACAGATTGTGGTGGAATACAATTCTGCTGCTGCTGATGGCCCACAGCACCTCATGGATCCCCAGTTTTGAGCTGCTAGATCTGTACTTAATTTATCTATCTTAGCACGGTGGTAGTGCCACACAACACGATGGAGGCAATGTTCCCGTTTAGCTGTGTGGCCGTGCGGCTGTTTGTAGCTCCTTGCCGGGTTCTCCATGGAAAAACTGTGCATGCGTGGAAAAACTGTGCATGCGTGTAAGTTTGAATGGGCCGTGCACCAAAGAAAAAAATTAAGAGGGAACATCGGATGGAGGGTGCCCTCAGTGTGAAGACGGGACTTGTCTCCACAAGAATTGTGTGGTGGTCACTCCTACCAATACTATCATGGACAGATGCACTTGCAACAGGTAGATTGGTGAGGACAGGGTCAATGTTAAATACCAGTGAGGGTGATGACACCTTGTGGGTGGGGGGGTGGGGGGCGGTGGAGTCAGAAGCAAATCCACAGCACCATGGGAGACCCGGTTCCACTGGGGGCATAGGAAAGTGTAGAAATGCAGTTGTTATAGGGGATTTGATAGTCAGGGGGACAGACAGTCGTTTCTGCAACTGCAGACCTGAGCCCAGAATGGTGTGTTGCCTCCCTGGTGCCAGGGTAAAGAATTATCACTGACGGGTACAGGACATTCTGCATGTTATGACGAATGACATAGGTAGGAAAAGGGTTGAAATCCTACAGGCAGACTTTCAGGAGCTAGGAAAAAGATTAAAGAACAGGACCTCAAATAGATTCAGTCTTTGAACCCTCTGGTACATCGTCCCTCTGTAGAACTGTAATAATATCCTTGATCAATACTGCCACCCCACCTCCTGTGTGTTTGACTTCCCTTTTTCTCCTGAATACATTGTAGCCAGGAATGTTTAGTTCCCGCTCTTGCCCATGTTTAACCCAGGTCTCTGTTATCGCCACTATATCATAACCCCATGTGGAAACTGGATTACTCCCAGTGCCATGTGCCAGTGAGTACAGAAACAGAAAGGCAGCGCAGGTGAATGTGTGGCTGGAGAAGTGGTGCGGAGGGAGGGCTTCTGATTCCTGGGGCATTGGAACGTGTTCTGGGGCAGGAGGGACCTGTACAAGCCGGACGGGTTGCACCTGAACAGGGCTGGGACCAACGTCCTCTCGGGGAGGTTAACTAGTGCTGTGAGGGAGGGTTTAAACTAATTTAGCAGGGGGAGGGACACCAGAACGTAGCAGCAGAGAGGAGGGACCGCAACAGAACAAAGAATAGTCTAGAAAGGGCAGGAATTAGATGGTGGAAAAAAGCAAAGCTGACTAGCATGGTGTTGGAATGCATGTGTGTTAATGCGAGGAGTGTTGCCAATAAGGTTGATGAGCTGCAGGCACAATTTCCGCATGGGGTTATGATATAGTGACGATAACAGACCTGGCTTAAACATGGGCAAGAGTGGGAACTAAACATTCCTGGCTACAATGTATTCAGGAGAGATAGGGAAGTCAAACACACAGGAGGTGGGTGGGGTGGCAGTATTGATCAAGGATATTATTACAGTTCTACAGAGGGATGTTGTACTAGTGGGTTCAAAGACTGAATCTATTTGGTTAGAGTCGAGGAACAGAAAAGGAGCTGTAACATTGCTGGGTGGGTGTTTAATATAGACCCCCAAATAATGAGAAGGAAAGGAGCAAATCTGTAGGCAAATTTCAGAGAAATGTAAAAATAATAGAGCAGTAATATTAGGGGACTTTAATTACCCTAATATAGACGGGGGAAAACCGAATAAAGGGTAAGGAGGGTGAAGAATTCCTAAAATATGTACAGGAGAACTTTCTCGATCGCTATGTTTCTAGCCCAATGAGGAAGGAAGCAGTGCTGGATCTAGTTCTAGGGAATGAAGTAGTGTCGCAGTGGGAGAACATCTGGTAATAGCGATCATAACATAAGTAGGTTTAAAGTAGTTACGGAAAGGGACAAAGAAAAATCAATGGTGTAAATACCCAACTGGAAGAGAGCACATTTTCAGTGATTTGAGAAGGGATCTAACACAGGTGGACTGGAAACAATGATTGGCCAGGAAAACAGTAAATGAGCAATGGCAGGCCTTCAAGGCGGAGATAGTTCAGGTACAATCTAAGCATATTCCCATAAGGAGGAAAGATGGAGCATCCAAAGCTAGACCAAGGAAATAGAGGTTAAAATAAAACAGAAAAAGGAGGTTTATGACAAATGTCAGCTGCAGAATACAGAGAGTGCAGGGGAAATTGAACAAGTATACAAGAAGGACAAAGAGAGTATGAGAAAAGAGCGGGTGACATAAAAGGGAACCCCAAAATCTTTTATCAACATATGAAAAGTAAAAGGTTAATTAAAGGAAGGGTGGAGCCAATTGGGGACAAAAAGGAAATCTTCTTGTGGAGGCAGAGGGCATGGCTCAGGTACTGAATGAGGTACTTTGCCTCTGTCTTCACAAAAGAAGAGGATGAAGTTAATGTTGCAGTAGAGGAGGGGGGAGTAGAGATATTCGATAGGATAAAAATAGATAGAAAGGAGGTACTAAATAAGTTGGCATCACTCAAAAGTTAACACATCACCCGGTCCAGATGGGCTGCATCCTAGGTTGCTGAGGGACGCTAGGGTGGAGATGGAAGAAACTCTGGCCACAATCTTTCAATCCCCCTTGGATATGGGAGTGGTGCCAGAGGGCTGGAGGATTGCAATTGTTAGACCTCTGTTCAAAAAATGGGAGAGGGATAAACCTGGTAACAGTGGTGGGAAAATTACTAGAGACCATTGTCGAGGACAAAATTAATTCTCACTTGGAGAACCATGAAAGAAAGAAAGACTTGCATTTCTATAGCGCCTTTCACGACCACCGGATGTCCCAAAGCGATTTACAGCCAATGAAGTACTTTTGGAGTGCAGTCACTTGTATAAAGTGGTAAACGGGTTAATAAGGGACAGCCAGCATGGTTTTGTTAAAGGCAAATCATATCTGACTAACCTGATTGAGTTCTTTGATGTAACAGAGAGGGTTGATGAAGATAGTGCAATAGATGTTGTAAAAATGGACTTTCAAAAGGCATTTGATGAAATACCACATAACAGACTTATTTGGAAAATAGAAGCATATAGTATTAAAGGGACGGTGATAACTTGGGTACTTAATTGGCTGAGGGATATGATGTAAGAAGTCACACAACACCAGGTTACAGTCCAACAGTTTTATTTGAAATCACCTGACGAAGGAGCAGCGCTCCGTAAGCTTGTGATTTCAAATAAAACTGTTGGACTATAACCTGGTGTTGTGTGACTTCTTACATTTGTCCACCCCAGTCCAACACCGGCATCTCCACACCGAGGGATATGAGGCAGAGAGTAGTGGTGAACAGATGTTTTTCTGACTGGAGCAAAGTACGTGGGGTCCCCCAGGAATTAGTATTAAGACCATTGCTTTTTTTTGTTTATATATAAATGACCTGGACTTTGGTATAGGGAGTACAATTTAGAAGTTTGCTCTCCCAATTTTGACACCAGTCCCCAGATGTTGGACAGGAGAACTTTGCAGGGTCGACTAGGCTGGGTGTGCCTTTGTTGTAACAGAGTTTGATGCCTGGGTCGCAGTGGTTCGTCTGGTTTTATTCTTTTTATTTGTAGTGGTTTGAAGCAACTGAGGAACTTGCTAGGCCACTTCAGAGGGCAGTTAAAAGTCAACCACGTTGGTGTGGGACTGGACTCTCTCATATGGGCCAGACCGGGTAAGGACAGCAGGTTTCCTTCCCTAAAGGACATTAGTGAACCAGTTGGGTTTTTAGGACAATCCGACAGCTTCACAGTCATTACAAACTGAATTCAAATTCTCAAGGCCTTGGAGAAGGTGCAGAGGAGATTTACTAGAATGGTACCAGGGATGAGGGACTTCAGGTATGTGGAGAGACTGGAGAAACTGGGATTGTTCTTGTTAGAGCAGAGAAGGTTAAGGGGAGATTTGATAGAGGTGCTCATGGAGTAAATAAGGAGAAACTTTCCACTGGTAGAAGGGTCGGTAACCAGAGGACACCGGTTTAAGATAATTGCCAAAAGAAGCAGAGGCGAGAGGAGGAGATTTTTTTTTACACAGCGAGTTATGATGATCTGGAATGCACTGCCTGAAAGGGTGGTGCAAGCAGATTCAATAGTAACTTTCAAAAGGGATTTGGATAAATATTTGAAAGGGAAAAGTTTGCAGGGCTGTGGGGAAAGAGCAAGGGAGTGGGACTAATTGGATTGCTCTTTCAAAGGCACGATGGGCTGAATGGCCTCCTTCTGTGCTGTATCATTCTATGATTGTGGTGAAGTCCAAAACTAGGGACCATAAATATAAGATGGCCTCTAATAAATTTCTTTACTCAGAATGGTGAGAATGTGGAACTTACTACTACATGGAGTAGTTGAGCCGAATAGCATAGATAAACTGAGGGGGAGGCTAGATCAACACATGAGGGAGAAAGGAAGAGAAGGATATGCTGATAGGGTGAGATGAATTAGTGGGGGGGGGGGGGGGGGGGGGGGCGGTGGAGAGGAGGCTCGTGTGGATCATAAACACCAGCACAGACCAGTTGGGCTAAATGTGCTGTAAATTCTATGTAAACTGCCCATGTGGGACTTGAACTCTCTTTCTGTGGATTGTTAATTCAGGTCCCTGGATTACCAGTCCAGTGACATAACCATGACACGACCCGACTAACTTCACCTTTGGGTTATGACAGAGGAGCAAATCCCAGAGGCTCTGACAATGTCTCAAAATGTTGGTACTTTGTCTGTTCCAAGCTGGGTATCTCACTCCTGTTTACTTCAGATCCTGCACCGCAATCCATAATACAATACAAATCGCTTTATTGGCATGATAAGGTACATCTTATGTTGCCAAAGCAATCAAAATACATTTATGGTTGAACACATAAACGCGGTTCCATTCATACAGTGTATAAACAGGTATTATCCCTGAGTTTATAAATATATTTCGCCTTGTTTATATATACTCTTGTCTTAGTTTACTGGTTGTCCCTCTGTTCATGGCAAGCTGTAACATAGTGTGCCGCCAGTGTTACACAGCTTCTCTCCTCCCCCAGTAGGAATGGGAGTTTTTGGTTGTCCAAATCCTCTCACTCACCGTTATCTTGCCTCCTTCTTTATTTCTCTCCTCTTCCCCACCCCGCCCTCCCCCGCAGGCACCAGCTCCCCCTCCACCGCAGACACCAGCTCCCCCTCCACCACCCCCACCCCCGCAGACACCAACTCCCCCACCCCGCAGACACCAACTCCCCCACCCCCGCAGACACCAGCTCCCCCTCCCCCGCAACACCAGCTCCCCCTCCCCACCCCGCCCTCCCCCGCAGACACCAGCTCCCCCTCCACCGCAGACACCAGCTCCCCCCTCCACCACCCCCCACCCCCGCAGACACCAGCTCCCCCTCCCCACCCCCTGCAGACACCAACTCCCCCTCCCCCGCAACACCAGCTCCCCCTCCACCGCCCCACCCTCCCCCGCAGACACCAGCTCCCCCACCCCCACCCCCGCAGACACCAACTCCCCCCACCTTGCCCTCCCCCGCAGACACCAGCTCCCCCACCCCCTGCAGACACCAACTCCACCCCGCCCTCCCCCGCAGACACCAACTCTCCCTCCCCCACCCCGCCCTCCCCGCAGCCACCAGCTCCCCCACCCCCACCCCCGCAGACACCAGCTCCCCCCTCCACCACTCTTACCCCCCGCAGACACCAGCTCCCCACACCCACCCTGTGAAGGCACCAACTCCCCCCACCCCGCCCTCCCCTGTAGACACCAGCTCCCCCTCCCCACAGACACCAACACCAGCTCCCCCTCCCCACACCCGTGAAGGCACCAACTCCCCACCCCGCCCTCCCCCGCAGACACCAACTCCCCCTCCAGCACCAGCCCTCCCCTGCCAGACACGAGCTCCTCTCCATCATCCCACCCCCACCCCCGCAGACACCCCCACCCCGCAGACACCAACTCCCCCTCCCCCACCCTGTGAAGGCACCACCTCCCCCCTCCACCACCCCCCGCAGACACCAACTCCCCTCCCCCACCCCCACCCCCGCAGACACCAACTCCCCCTCCACCCACCCCCCGCAGACACCAACTCCCCCCCCCCCGCAGACACCAACTCCCCCTCCCCCACCCCACCTTTCCCCGCAGACACCAACTCCCGCCACCCCCCCCGCAGACACCAACTCCCCCTCCAGCACCCCGCCCTCCCCCGCAGACACCAACTCCCCCTCCCCCCACCCCACCCCCGCAGACACCAACTACCCCCCCCGCAGACACCACTCCCCCTCCCCCTACCCAACTCCCCCCACCCCCACCCCGTGAAGGCACCAACTCCCCTCTCCCACCCCACCCCCCGCAGACACCAACTCCCCCTCCACACCCCCGCAGACACCACCCCCCTCCCCCCACAGACACCAACTCCCCCCCCCGCAGACACCAACTCCCCCTCCCCCACAGACACCAACTCCCCTCCCCCACAGACACCAACTCCCCTCCACCACCCCCCGCAGACACCAACTCCCCCTCCCCCACAGACACCAACTCCCCCCCCCGCAGACACCAACTCCCCCTCCCCCACAGACACCAACTCCCCCTCCCCCACAGACACCAACTCCCCCTCCAGCACCCCGCCCTCCCCCGCAGTCACCAGCTCCCCCTCCCCCACCCCGCCTTCCCCACAGACACCAACTCCCCCTCCCCCACCCCGCCTTCCCCCACAGACACCAACTCCCCCTCCCCCACACCGCCCTCCCTTGCAGACACCAACTCCCCACCCCCGCAGACACCAACTCCCCCCTCCACCACCCCCCGCAGACACCAACTCCCCCTCCCCCCACCCCGTGAAGGCACCAACTCCCCCTCCCCCACCCCCCGCAGACACCAACTCCCCCCTCCACCACCCCCCGCAGACACCAACTCCCCCTCCCCCACCCCCCCGCAGACACCAACTCCCCCTCCCCCCCCCGCAGACACCAACTCCCCCCTCCCCCCACCCCACCCCCACCCCGTGATGGCACCAACTCTCCCTCCACCACCCCCACCCCCCGCAGACACCAACTCCCCCCTCCACCACCCCCCGCAGACACCAGCGCCCCCTCCCCCAGCCCGCCCTCCCCCACAGACACCAACTCCCCCATCACCACTCCCACTCTCTGAAAGCACCAGCTCCTTGCCGAGGTCCAGTTCCAGGGATGATGGTCAGTCTCCTGTATCTG